>NW_012115699.1:884168-892795 GCF_000951035.1 Colobus angolensis palliatus | reverse complement strand
GGCGGAGCTTGCAGTGAGCTGAGATCCGGCCACAGCACTCCGGCCTGGGTGACACAGCGAGACTCCGTCTCAAAAAAAAAAAAAAAAAAAAAAAACGAACTTACAGACAGACTTGATCACAAAGCAAATCTGTCATTTTCAAGAGGCAGAGCTACAACAAAGTGATTCAGAAGGGTTGAAAATAAAAGGGTGGGCAAACGTATACTAGGCAAAGGCAAACTAAACAAAGAGAATTATGATCAATTGTAGACAAGGTTGAATTTGAAGCAAAATGCATTAAATGAAACTAAGAATGGCACTTTAATGCTAGGGCAAAAAAGAGTAGAGTACAGAGTGATCAAGAAGGCACACTGAGAAATACCATTTGACCCAGCAATCCCATTACTAGGTATATACCAAAAGGAATATAAATCATTCCATTATAAAGATACATTCATTCATGTGTTTACTGCAGCACTGTTCATGATAGCAAAAACTTGGAACCAACCCAAGTGCCCATCAGTGACAGACTGGATTTTTAAAAATGTGGTATATACACACCATGGAATACTATGCAGCCATAAAAAGGAATGAGATCATGTCATTTGCCGGGACATGGAGGAAGCTGGAAGCCGTCATGCTCAGCAAACTAACACAGGAATAGAAAACCAAAGACCGCATGTTCTCACTCATAAGTGGGAGCTGAACAATGAGAACACATGGACGCAGGGAGGGGAACAACACACGCTGGGGCCTGTTGAGGGGGCGGGAGGAGGGAGAACATCAGGACTAATAGCTAATGCATGTGGGACTTAATACCTAGGTGATAGGTTGATAAGTACAGCAAACCACCATGGCACACATTTACCTATGTAACAAACCTGCACATTCTGTACATGTATCCCAGAACCTAAAATAAAACACAATTTTTTAAAGGTATATTGAACATATTTAGCATAGAAGGCTTGTTGGAAGGGGAGGCTATTAAAAATATATCAGTTTTGAATACCTATATACCAGCCTGGTGAGGTGGCTCATGCCTATAATTCCAGCACTTTGGGAGACCAAGGAAGGAGGATCACATAAGCCCAGGAGTTCAAGACAAGCCTGGGCGACATAGTGAGACCTCATCTCTACAAAAAAGTTTTTTAAAAGACGTGGTGGTGCATACTTGTAGTCTCAGTTACTCAGGAGTATAAGGCAGGAGGATCACCTGAGCCCCAGAGGTTTAAGTTGCAGTAAGTCATGATTGTGCCACTGCACTCCAGCCTAGGCAACAGAGCGAGGACTTGTCTTAAAAAAAAAAAAAAAGTTTGTGAATCTCTTATCCAAAATACTTGAGACCAGAAGTGTTTCAGACTTTGGATTTTTTTGAATTTTGGAATATTTGCATGTACACAATGACTTAGGGATGGGACCCAAGTCCAAACATGAAATTCATTGGTTTCATGTATACCTTATATACACCATCTGAAAGTAGTTTTATACATTTTTTTGTTGTTGTTTTTTGAGACAGAGTCTTGCTCTGTCGCCCAGGCTAGAATGCAGTGGCACGTTCTTGGCTCACTGCAACCTCCGCCTCCTGGGTTCAAGTGATTCTCCTGCCTCAGTCTCCCAAGTTGCTGGGATTACAGGTGCCCGCCACCGCACCCAGCTAATTTTTGTATTTTCTAGTAGAGACAGGGTTTCACCATCTTGGTCAGGCTGGTCTCAAACTCCTGACCTCATGATCCACCCGCCTCGGCCTCCCAAAGTGCTGGGATTACAGGCATGAGCACCATTCCCAGCCTATACAATATTTTTAAAATAATTTTGTGCACGAAACAGAGTTTTGACTGTAACCCATCACATGAGGTCAGGTGTGGAAATTTCCACTTATGGCCTCATGTTGGCCCTCAAAAAGTTTTGGATTTTGGAGCATTTCAAATTCAGAATTTTAGATTAGGGATGTTCAACCTGTATTGGCAATATAATCCAGTGCCACATTAAAAGAATTATATACCAAAAATTCAAATATGATTTAATATTAGGAAATCTATTAATATAATTTACTATGTTAACATATCTAAGGAGAAAGAAATATGATCATGTTCATCCCTATAACTTCTGAAAAAGCATTTGATAAACTTCAACATCCAATTTTGTTTTGTAAAAACTCTAATAAAACAGAAACAGATAGCTATTCTTTAGCATAATACTTTTTCAATTCAAGAGTTAGTATTGTTCTTAATGGAAAAACACTAAAGACATTCCCATGCAAGATAAGGAAGTTCAGTATCATCACCATTATTTAGAAGTATTCTGGGCCTTGAAGCAGTAGGATAGTAACGATGACACCGCAGATGTTTCACTATTTGATACAAAAGAGGAGACAACTGGCCGGGCACGGTGGCTCAAGCCTGTAATCCCAGCACTTTGGGAGGCCGAGACGGGTGGATCACGAGGTCAGGAGATCGAGACCATCCTGGCTAACACTGTGAAACCCCGTCTCTACTAAAAAAAAAAAAATACAAAAAACTAGCCGGGCGAGATGGCGGGCGCCTGTAGTCCCAGCTACTCGGGAGGCTGAGGCAGGAGAATGGCGTAAACCCGGGAGGCGGAGCTTGCAGTGAGCCGAGATCACGCCACTGCACTCCAGCCTGGGCAACAGAGCTAGACTCCGTCTCCAAAAAAAAAAAGAAGAAGAAGAGGAGACAACTGATAGACCAAAAAAATCCAAAAATCAGATATTCAGTGGTATCATTTTTCCACTTATTCTTTCAAGTCAGTCTACCTTCATTCATCATCTGTCTTCTCTGTGAGTTACTCAGCAGCAGCTTTATTGCCTGTATGATGACAATTATCTTGTTGTCATGTGACTTTTGGGCAGCAAAGAATGTCACAGGTGGACTAATGGTTGGTCCATGTTGGTGGAGTCACATAGATGAAGATGGAAAGAGCCACTGGGTGTTTGAATCTAAAAAGGCATCCTCTCAAGAGAATAAAACTGTCAGAAGCTGAATCAAGAATCTTTTGATTGGGACTTATAGCCTGTGCAGTGCTTTGGGTGATATTTGCCTTTAGTGCCTGTTCTCCTTCAGGGTAAACTGGTTAGCAGTGGTTATTATGGGTATAGTGCTACCAGATGCCAACCTATATGGTTACATCAGGTGTAAGGTGGGCAGCAGAAAGAATTTAACGAACATGGCTACCTCGTATCTTGTAAAGCAGTTTTTAAGACAAAACACTGGAGATGATCAGAGAAGCTTCCTGAATAGAGAAAGCTTATGTGCTTTGTTACATTGGGGAACAACTGAACAGATTCTTGACTCTGAACGTTTTGGAGCTTAGTCCATATCTCGATGAAGATGGTTGGCTTTGTTTTTCCACTTAAAAACTATTTATAGAAAGGAAAAGTAGTTTTCATTTTGTTTTTATTTCCTTTCCAGCAGTTGGGATTGGAAAGTATATTGGCAGTAGAAACACTGTCAAGATTTGTTCTGTAGTGTATGTATGTGTCATAGGTATGCACCTGTTCATGTAATATCAATATATACCAAATTAATGAAAGAGTTTATTTACATATATAATGGAGACCTTTGCATTTTGATCCATAGAACATAGGAGGTTGTTCTTAGTCTATCTCAAAGCTCTATGTGTTTACATATTATTTCTGTAGATTATTTTCAGAAGTAAGTTTTGCTTCCAGGGTAAGAGTGAGTACTTTGACTTAAGTGTAAATGAGAAATAATTGTTAGATTTTAATATGTACTTCATGGAGAAATTTCTTAGACAAATACAAGCAAGTGAAAACCAAATTAGGGCTAGTGGTATTAACTAGTTTCTAAAATGTTATTTTTATTTGTTAGGAATTCATTTACTTACAGCCCAGGTAATGTGAATGGAATCATCATAGTTTATGTTTAAGGGATACCCAGAGATTCCTGCTATTCTATTTATTTTACAGAAAAGATGGCCAGATTTTTCTTTAGAACTTCCTGAAATCTCTTCAGTGGACCTTGAGCTAATAAAATCTATCTTTTACCACTAAAACAATAAAAATAAAAATAGAAGTATTCTAGAGATTTTCATTGATGTAATGATACAAGAAAAATAAATTAGGGTATGAAATGAGAAAAGATGAGATTAAATTGTTATTTGCAGATTATTTGATTATGTATCCAGAAAACCCAAGAGAATCAACTAGGAAATTATTTGAAATGATAAAATAATCCACAACAAAATCAGCAGATATTTGTACTCTTTATATGTCTAAGAGCAACAAGTTAAAAGTTATAATGGAAGAAAATTTTTCATCACAATAACCAAAATGATCAAATACTTATGAAGAAATTAACAATAAATATGCAAGATTTGTATGACTTAAAATACTATTGTTATATTTACATTAAAAATAATGTTATACATCATAAATATATACAGTTTTCCTTTTGCCAATTAAAAAATTGTTTAATACTATTGAGAAACACACACACAAAAAGACTTGAACAAATAAAAAATTATTAGTTCTTGGGAAGACTCAGATGTCAATTATCCCTAATGTACAAATGTAATGCAATTCCCAAAAATTATAAAATTTCCAACAGGAGAACTAGACATTCTGCTGCTAAAGTTCAAATTTTAAAAGAAAGAATATCCAGGGACTATTCCTATCAGATATTAAACACAATGTGATACTGGAGATTGAAAAGACAGATTGTAATGTAATACAATTTAAAGTTCATTACAAAAAAATACATATAGGAACTTAATATATAGATATTATATATATAATATATAAAGATAGCATTTAAAATGAGTTGGGAAAAAGACTATTAATAAATGTTTGGATCAACTGGATAGCCATATGGGAAAAATAAAGCTAGATCCATACTCACAGCATATACCAGCATAGATTCCTGATGGAGCAAAGTATAAAAATAAACTATACAAGTACTAGAACAGATTGTATTAGTCTGAGTATAATCAGGAAACAAACCACAGTGATTTAAACAAGGAAAGTTTGTGTAAAAAGCTTGAATACAGGCTGGGCATGTTGGTTCATGCATGTAATCCTAGCACTTTGGGAGGCCAAGGTGGGAGGATTGCTTGAGGCCAGGTGTTCACAACCAGCCTGAGCAACATAGTGAGACCTCATCTCTACAAAAAATTTAAAAATAAAAGATTAGCCAGACATGGTGGCCTGCACCTGTAATCCTAGCTACTCAGGTGGCTGAGGCGAGGGGATCCCTTGAGCCCAGTGTCGTGAGCTATGATTTCCTCACTACTGCATTCTAGCCTGGGTGACAGAGCAAGATCCTATCTCAAAAAAAAAAAAAAAAAAAAACTGAAATATAGCTTAACATATTAAACTATGATAATAGATTACCTATTAGATATAAGGGAATTTATATGGTACCCTAGGGCTAAGGGAGAGATCCTAAGAAAAGTCAAACTTGGAAAGAGGACTCCCTTCCCGAGGCTGGGGTTCACACCAAATTGCAGAATGTGTGTTTGTAACCCACTGGATGGCAGAGAAGTTCACTGGTTTGTCAAGGCTAAAGTTGGTCTACAGTTACTGGGAAAGCAGGAAGCTACTCTCCAGTGATAGGTGAGCTACAGTGATGGCTGGGTATACAGTCATGCAGAGAGAATGCAGGCAGGATGCCCAGAATGTGTATTCTCCATGTTGGAAGAGCAGTAGCATTGAGATGGCCACAGGAGACAAACTTCTCATGGGGAGGGACAAGTGAGCAAAGGGAATTAGGCATTAATACAGGCAAGAGGCCTGAATCATGTGGTGTCCGTGTTGAAAGGGCTGCAGAAAGGTGATTACTAGGCCAGGCAGGGCTATGAAGTCACTGAAAGACTATGAATTCTGAATGCATGGATGGGTGACCATTAGATATCCCTACACCCCACAGCTGACCCACAGTGTGCTGCATGTAACAACAGAAGAGCCTCTTCATGTCCCTCCAGTGCCCTTTACTAAGAAAACTTAACATTGTGCTCACTGTAAAACAGAAATGCTTAAAGGAATTTATCACAGAGCATGTATTGAAGGATGAATTTGGAGTTGAGAAGCAGTAAATTAATAATTAATAAACAGACTATGGGGAGAAAATAATATAAGAATAGGAATGGGCCGGGCGCGGTGGCTCAAGCCTGTAATCCCAGCACTTTGGGAGGCCGAGAAGGGCAGATCACAAGGTCAGGAGATCGAGACCATCCTGGCTAACATGGTGAAACCCCATCTCTACTAAAAAATACAAAAAACTAACCAGGCAAGGTGGTGGGCGCCTGTAGTCCCAGCGACTTGGGAGGCTGAGGCAGGAGAATGGTGTAAACCCAGGAGGCGGAGCTTGCAGTGAGCTGAATCCGGCCACTGCACTCCAGCCTGGGCGACAGAGCGAGACTCTGTCTCAAAAAAAAAAAGAATAGGAATGGCTTTTCTAAGCATAATATAAAACCAAAAAAATCTAAAAATAAAAGATTAATAATATATAAAAACAGAATGTATACTTGGCAAAAAATACACATGCAAATTCTAAAGATAAATAATATGAGGAAAAATATTTGCTTCTCATATCACATAGGGTTAATTTTCTACATACATAGAAAACTACAACTCAGTAAGAAAAAAACATTCAATAACTCAATAGAAAATGAGGATGGATGGGCCAGGCACGGTGGCTCACGCCTGTAATCCTAGCACTTTGGGAGGCCAAGGCGGGCAGATCACGAGGTCAGGAGATCGAGACCATCCTGGGTAACAAGGTGAAACCCCATCTCTACTAAAAAAATACAAAAAATTAGCCAGGCGTGGTGGCGGGCGCCTGTAGTCCCAGCTACTCGGGAGCCTGAGGCAGGAGAATGGCATGAACCCAGGAAGTGGAGCTTTCAGTGAGCCAAGATCACACCACTGCACCTCCAGCCGGGGCGGCAGAGCGAGACTCCGTCCCAAAAGAAAAAACAAAAGAAAAAGAAAATGAGGATGGATATACACAGTCAGTTTTCAGAAAAGAAAATATAAATGACATTGAGACATGAAAATACATCAACCTCATTCATAGTAATAGGAAATTCAAATATGCAGAGATGTCACTTTTCACCTATATGATTGGCAAAAATTTTCTATGACACATTGTCACGAGAATTTGAAGAAATAAGCATCCTTATATGCCATTTGTCAGTGTATAAATTGACATAATTTCTATAGGGGGCAATTTGGTGACAGTATCACAATTTACATATCTTTTAACGTAGCAAATTTACTTCCAGGACCTTATCCTACATATGTATTTGCACATGTGCAAAATAAGTACAAGATTATTTATTTCAGCACTGTTTGCTGTAACAAAAGATTGGAAACAAACTGAATGTCTGTTAATAGGGGATTGGTTACATAAAATCACGGTTCATCCATTAATGGAATACTCTATAATGATGTGAAATGATTGCTCAAATACAATAATCAACAAAAGCAAAATACAGAAAAGTATTGCCGTCAATTCTATTTAGGGAAGAAAAATGATAAAATTACATATCCTTTTGAATTTCAAATCCTATGAATGTATGTATTCAAAATACATAAATAAATATTAATACATTTATGCTGATAAAATGCCAATTTTTATATAAGGAGTCTTTGTAAGATTTTATTTTTTATAAAGGGAATTCTGATTTTCTTTTTAAATATTGTTAATCCCCTCCCTAAACTGCATTCTGGTTTCTTGACCTGACCTCCAATGAAACATCAATCTAAGTTATCCTAACTGCCTAGGGCCATATTATCTATAGGATAACCCAAAAAAGTTCATGTATGAAAGCCCAGAAATAGAATTCTTGAAGATTTTGTCAAGCCAAGGCATTTACATGATGTTCAACAAGTATTAGCCATACTCAAGTGCTCTAGGTCAATAATATATGTCTACTGATTCCTGGAGTTTGCCCAATATTATCAATTTTTTATCCCTTATTTCTCTAACTTGACTTTCTGATAACCAACTAGAACGTGCCACAGCTTTACAGCCTCTGAAATCCTCTTCACCTTTACTTTAATACTGACTTATGCTGATCTAGCACCAGCCTATGCCTTTGTGACCAATCCCTCCAACAATGATATGAGTGTCAACCTATTTCAAGACAACCCTATAGATAGATGATAGACAGAGAAAAGACTTAAATTTTAAATAAATGAGATAATACTATGCCTGCTGATTCCATTATCTAATTTTTTAAATTATAAGCCAGGTGTGGTGGCTCACGCCTATAATCCCAACACTTCGGGAGGCAAGGTGGGAGGCTCAGTTGAGCCCATGAGTTCGAGACCAGCCTAGGCAACATAGCAAGACCTTGTCTCTACTAAAAATTTAAAAATTAGCCAGGTATGGTGGTTCATGCCTGTAGTCCCAGCTACTCCAGAGGCTGAGAAAGGAGAATTGCTTCAGCCTGGGAGTTTGAGGCTACAGTAAATCATTGTTCAATTCCAACCTATGAGTGAGAACATGAGGTATTTGGTTTTCTGTTCTTGCGATAGTTTGCTGAGAATGATGGTTTCCAGCTGCATCCATGTCCCTACAAAGGACACGAACTCATCCTTTTTTATGGCTGCATAGTATTCCATGGTGTGTATGTGCCACATTTTCTTAATCCAGTCTGTCACTGAT
>NW_012115699.1:883725-884118 GCF_000951035.1 Colobus angolensis palliatus | reverse complement strand
ACAAAGGACACGAACTCATCCTTTTTTATGGCTGCATAGTATTCCATGGTGTGTATGTGCCACATTTTCTTAATCCAGTCTGTCACTGATGGACACTTGGGTTGATTCCAAGTCTTTGCTATTGTGAATAGTGCCACAATAAACATACATGTGCATGTGTCTTTATAGCAACATGACTTATAATCCTTTGGGTATATCCCCAGTAATGGGATGGCTGGATCGAATGGTGTTTCTAGTTCTAGATCCTTGAGGAATCGCCACACTGTTTTCCACGATGGTTGCGCTAGTTTACAGTCCCACTAGCAGTGTAAAAGTGTTCCTATTTCTCCACATCCTCTCCAGCACCTGTTGTTTCCTGACTTTTTAATGATTGCCGTTCTAACTGGTGTGAGA
>NW_012115699.1:841104-878240 GCF_000951035.1 Colobus angolensis palliatus | reverse complement strand
TCCTGAGTTCTAGTTTGATTGCACTGTGGTCTGAGAGACAGTTTGTTATAATTTCTGTTCTTGTACATTTGCTTTACTTCCAACTATGAAGACATTGTCACAAGAGTGGCAGAGGAAATGACGCTTTTCCCCAAAGACAAGAAAATCTACTCAGACAAGAGCTGTAAGACTGAACAATGACAGCTAGATTTCCACTGAGCTCTTAACCAGGGACCTTGCCTTTCAGAAACATTTTGAAGACTTCTTTGGGGTTTGGCACATTTGCACCTGTGAACTTTCAGGATATAGAAGTTTCTAAGAATTGATTTTTGAAAAGACACTAATCTGTCAAGTGCACTTGTCATTTTGCAACATGACAGCAATCCAACTGTTAATTACAGTTAAAGATAAACTATAAAATCCCCTTCACACTTACTGTTGCTGACTTTGACAGAAGTGCCTGGAAACAGCTGTGCAAGGGAGGCCTGAGGATCGAGGATTGTTTCTGACCCACAACACCCACACCTCAGAAGCTACTGTTGTGACTGAAGGTGTTCAAAGGCCCTGCTACAGTCTGAAGAGCATTAGGTTTTCACCTGCTAAAAACATTCTTCTGTTCTGTTTCTTTTTCTTCACACAGAGAGGATTCACTGACTTGCATTTTCAGTTTAAATTGGTGGCACTTGACAGGTACAAATAGTGTCTGGTGGGAGAGCATGGCCCTGCAAGCTGAACACTCTTGGCCTGGAGTGAACTGTCTGCATGTGGGGTGGGAGCTCCATATGAGGCCTCTGCAGAGCGGGGCAGACAGGTCCGTTACTCTGGCTGCTGATTACATCCGTGATCATGGAATTCCTTCACCCATCTCTCACTTGATATCGCTTACCCACTTGCCTTCCTTGTACCACATCTTCTCCTGACCTTCACTTGCTACTAGATTTCCCCCAGCCATATCATCATAGAGGCTAATCAGAATAAGACGGTAGCTTCAAATTTGAGTCCTTGGTTCCTGTGGTTAAATGTTTGCTGTTAGCTTTAAAATATGGGTCAAGAGGCCGGGCGCGGTGGCTCAAGCCTGTAATCCCAGCACTTTGGGAGGCCGAGACGGGCGGATCACGAGGTCAGGAGATCGAGACCATCCTGGCTAACACTGTGAAACCCCGTCTCTACTAAAAAAAAAAAAAAAAAAAAAAAAATCTAGCCGGGCGAGGTGGCGGGCGCCTGTAGTCCCAGCTACTCCGGAGGCTGAGGCAGGAGAATGGCGTAAACCCAGGAAGCGGAGCTTGCAGTGAGCTGAGATCCGGCCACTGCACTCCAGCCCGGGTGACAGAGCGAGACTCCGTCTCAAAAAAAAAAAAAAAAAAAAAAAATGGGTCAATATCTTGCTTTACTCCAGAGAACCATTTGAAATTCACAGGACCTGCACATTCTCCATGGTTGACATGTGCCCAGACTGAGCAGTCAGTTTGCAGATTCGACATTGCCAAAGAAGTGGGAGTATTAAACACTAGAACTGCTAAGAGTTTTCAAGGATATGTATATTTATTATAATGTTTTTACTTCAGAACCTTAGGTAATAGAAATATAGGACATTGCTTATTTTAAAACATGAGAAGGACATAAAATGGAATAATTGCTTATTTTTCCCCAGATACTCATAAAACAAATGGTATGAATTTTTTTAACTTTTATTTTAAGTTCAAGGGTGCATGTGCAGGTACATAGGTTAACTTGTGTCATGGGGGTTTGTTGTACAGATTATTTCATCACCCAGGTATTAAGCCTACTACCCATTAGTTATTTTTCCTGGTCCTCTCCCTCCTCCCACACTCCACCCTCTGACAGGCCCCAGTGTGTGTTGTCCCTTTTTATGTGTCCATGTGTTCTCATCATTTAGCTCCCACTTATAAGTCAGAACATGCAGTATTTGGCTTTCTGTTCCTGCGTTAGTTTGGAATTTTTATTGTTAAATCCATGGTAATATGTCATCACAATTGTAGACACAGACAAGCTTAGTCTGAAGTTGTGGCTGGTTCTAGGTGTCATCTAATAATGACACCCTATATGGCATCACCAGGCTGGACTGCCCTGATCACTGAGAAGTAAGGCTTAGATTCCAGCCATTGTGAATCATTCTGTGACTGTCCTATAGTTGCAGTACAACTGCAGACACATAATTAGAACAATGTGCAGCATTTTTATATATAAAATGTAATAGAATGAATTTATGACATGGAAATACCTTGTAGGGTATCACATTTAGTCTTTTAAAAATACCAAGGGGCTTAAAATTTTTAGTACATATTCTCAAATTGGAGTTAAGTTACATTTCTTTTATAGCCTTTTGGGTATCTGGTCAAGAGAAAACAAGATTTTTCTCTGTTTACAGTGATGCAATAAGCTCAACACATTTTGGCCACCAAATAAATAAAATAGGAATAAAAATTGATACTGAATGTTGTATCATTTGAGCAGTAATTATTTTATTTATTCACACAAACCTGAGCTAATTGAAAGAAGAGCCCAGCCTGTCTATGCCATTAAGAGGAACATTTCCAATTATCAAGAGGAACATTTCCAATTAAAGCTATGTTTAATGCCAATAATTATTTCTTGAAATTGGTATATACATGTTGTTTTAATAAACTGTATATGAATGATAATTCTAATAATAACTCAATCTAGAGTGCCCCTTAGAGCTTATGCTCATAGGAAATTTAGAACTCTTGCAAAATATAGCTATTTTTGATGCAGAGAAGTATGATGGGATAATCAATAAAAGGATGCCAAGCATAAAATTTCTTTTACATTATGATAAAACTGTCAGGGAAAGTGAAATGGAAATATGGGTTCAAGGAGAAAAAGGAACAATCTAAATTTCTATCTCTTGGGGAAAAAAAGAGCTTGTTCATGTACTTTTAACATTGAATAATGGTAAGTATCAAATCACCATGGCATTTAGATTCAATTGGACTGTTTTGAAGAGTTATATTTTTATTTTTAAATGTTGATATTTAAAATATGCTGGAAGTTACATCCTTAGCAACCACTTATAAAGTTGGAATTTTAAAATATAGATGTTCACTTAAAAATGTATAAGGGGGTACATTGTTTTTCAGATTCTTTTAGGGGGTACATGAGAAGAAGTGCTTAAAGCCTACTAGGCTACACCTGTGGTGTGATCTCTTCTCATTTCTTTCTCAGTTTTCTTATTTTCCTATCTACATTACGAATTTTCTTTGTGCAAGAATTATATCCAATTTCTTGTGTTTTCACCCCAAAGACTTGGGGAGAGAAGAATGTAAGCAACTGTGGAGCTAAGCCCAGGAAGGGGGTGACTTAAGCCATCTTTGTATTCTGGCAGGTTTACAGCTCATGCTCATGGATTTTATGTGCATTGCAGATATCACTCAGTTCTGCTCTTTGGTCAGGAAGCTGTCCGCATCCCAAAATGTAATTCTTCCTCACCCTCCACCTACTATTGATGCATGGAATCCCTTCAAATGATGTCACAAATCTTCAGTCCACATTTATCAAAATGCATATATCCTTAGGAGAAGTAACATTGATCTAGTATCAGATTAAATTAGTTGACTCGTAAGAGCAAGTTCTTATAAAGGTAGATGAGGAGAACCAAAAGGTTGCTTGTCTAGGTTAACATGTTCGCTCCTTAAGCTGACTGCAGACTAACCCAAGTATCTCTTCTTTACTGAAGTTATCCTAAAGAGTGTATCAGATAGGACGTATGAATTCTGAAGTGATCAACCACATCAAAATTCTCACTTCTGGGAAAACATCATTTTTAAATAGAGAAGCTTTTGGTGCCTAGACTGACTAAGAAATGAAGATAAAGTCTATGGTGAACACTGTCTGGCCTGCAGTTTGCAGGTCACCCCAAAGTAAAACTAAGCAGTCACACAACTGGATTTCCCTTTGTGTGAGTGAATGAGTTAAAACACTTCCTTTCATGTTTCTGGTAACTCTACATAATCAAAACCTTTATGGCTGCAAATTTTCCTTCCTCTGGTGTAGGGAAGATTTTGGTGCAGTGCCTAGAACACAGTAGGCATTCAGTAGATGTTGGTCAAATAAACAAATTTTCAGGAAGGGAAGGAACTGCTGAGGAATTCTTTATAATAAATTTAGACTGCCAATTAATCTGAAACCTGGTCCCTAAAGACTTGTGTCTTTGATTCATTTTTCTCTGCAGCAAGTGAAAGGGAACTTTCCTAGGTTGCAGACCTGCATTTCAGAGCTCCGCATGTTACAGAGAGAAGGCTGTTTCAGATCACAAGGCGCTTCTCTGCGGCTGGCAGTAGAAGATGGGCTCCAGCAATTCAAACAATACAGCACACATGTGACCACAAGGGCAGCTCTGACCTATACCTCCCTGGAGGTAAGTGATGCTGGCCTTTAGGACTGACTCCAAGCTGTGTTCTGATTTCAGTCCATATAGGTCGTTGTTTATCATACTTACGTTGTTCTCTCTTTGATTCACTCTGGATGTAATATTCAAAGCTAGATTTTCAGCTCACTACAGACAGAGGACATGTTTCTCTTCTTCCTATAACCTGTACAGTTCTTAATGTAGAGATAGTTATAGAGAAGAGCTCTAAAAACATAGACTGAAGTGAATTATAAGGAAAAACTGAAATCAAAATAAAATCTGAATATGCCATCTGCCTCTGGGTTTTTGGAAATTGTAAAGCAAATGTTAAACTGCCTACATTGGTAGCTGTATTTATGTTTACCTTGGTACTCTTAGGAATTTACAGTTGTTTTTAATTAAATCTTGGCATCAAATTGAGTAAATTTTCTCGGGATTAGCAAGTGTGGAAATGCAAGAGTGCCAGACTGAGCCAATCTTAAAAATATAAATAAGGGCGTGGCTGGATACTCCATTGGGCACATGAGCAAGTGCGAGTTAAGACAGTTTTGATCTCTTGTAACCTCAGGGATCAAACAGACAGGACAAAAAATAATCTTGTGGGATTGCTGGTTTCCAATTCTTCATGTAAGGAGCTTGGAAGTTGCCACTCCATTCTAACAACTAGTAAAAAGCTTAACAAACTAAAAAATCCACAATATTTTTTTAGATCCCTGAGAAGTGAGGTCACAGGGCAAACTGTTGCCTCCAAAATGGGAGAGACAACCAGACAAATATAGAGAATCACAACATACTGGAACAGAAACCTCCACAGGAGCCAGTGCTAGAATAGGAAACTATCATTGACATTGCTACAGGCTAGGTGTGGACAAGTCTCAAATTCTAGGAGAGGATGAGCATTGTGGCTCACACCTGTAATCCCAGCACTTTGAGAGGCCAAGGCAGGAAGATCACCTTGAGGCCAGAAGTTCAAGAGCAGCCTGGACAACTTAGCAAGACTCCATCTCCACAAAAAATAAAGATTAGCCAGACTTGGTGGTGTGCACCTATAGTCCTAGCTACTTGAGAGGCTGGGGCAGGAAGATGGCTTGAGCCCAGGAGTTCAAAGTTGCACTGAACTATGATCCTACCACTCCACGCTTTTGTTTAGTTTTACCTCCAGGAGCTCAACCAAGTTCTCATAGTGAACATCAGGGGAAAATTCCCTCATGCCTCTGACAGGGAGAGGGAAAAATGAACCATTTTGAAATATACCAGAGCACTCTGTTCTTAACAGGTATAAAGAAACTACCCTAACAGGTAGTTACTCAGGAGAAACTAGTTAAACAGAACCTAACCCCTAACCTCCTGGGATTTTATCAGAGTCTAAATGACCTGGAAGAAGGGAAATACCAAACTACACCCAGCTGTGTCCTTCAATGTAGCAGAAAGGAAATACTCAACTTCAGCCCACTCTACCCATCCTGTCCCACCTAAGTATGGAGAGAAAAAACTGAGGGACACTTGTAAAGTTCACAGTCCAGAGGCATAGGTTCACTAAAAGACTGAGACCTAATCATACTTCCCCTCCCTCTATCCCTTACCACACATTACTAAAGGCCTGCTTATAGCAGCTCCTTTAGACTGGAACATCACGTACAACTATAAAAAGCATACTAAAAGACAAAAAACACAGTTTGAAGAGACAGAGCAAGCATCAGAACTAGACATGGCAGAGACACTGGAATTCTCAGACCGCAGAATTTAAAGCAACTATGATTAATATGCTAAGGCTGTAATGGATAAAGTAGACAGAATGAAAGAACATATGGGCAATGTAAACAGAAAGATGGAAATCCTAAGAAAGAATCAAAAAAAGGTACTAGAGATCAAAAACATTGTAATAGATGTGAAGAATGTCTTTGATGAACTTATTAGTAGACTTATGGCTGAAGAAAGAATCTTTGAACTTGAGGATGTATCAATAGAAACTTTCAAATCTGAAAAAGCAAAGAAAAAAGACTGGAAAAAAAAAACCAGAACAGAATATTCAGGAACTGTGGGGCAACTACAAAAGGTATGACTTACATGTAACGGGAATACCAGAAGGAAAACAAAGAAAGAAACAGAAGAAACATTTGAACAATAATGACTGAGAATTTCTTAAAGTCAGATACCAAACCACAGATCCAGGAAGCTCAGAGAACACCATTAAACCACATGCTCCTGAACAACCAATGGGTCAATGGAGAAATTAAAAATGAAGTTTAAAATCTTCTTGAGTCAAATGAAAATGGATACACAATATACCAAAACCTATGAGATACAGCAAAAGAGGGAAGTTTATAGCAATAAATGCCTACATCAAAAAAGAAGAAAGAAAGATCTCAAATAAACAACCTAACATTGCACCTCAAGGAACTAGAAGAGCAAGAATAGACTTAACCCAAAATTAATAGAAGGAAAAAAATAGTAATGATCAGAATAAAAATAAAAGAAATAGAGGCTAAAAAATATAGTACAACGCTTTGGGAGGCTAAGGCAGGAGGATCGCTTGAGGCCAGGAGTTGGAGACAGGCCTGGGCAACATAGTGAGATCCCATCTCTACAAAAAAAACTTTTAAATTACCCAGGTATGGTGCACACACCTACACCTGTAGTCCTAGCTACTTGGGAGGCTGAGGTGGGAAGATTGCTTGAGCCCAGGAGTTTGAGGCTGCAGTGAGCTATGATTATACCACTGGGGTGACAGAGCAAGACCTTGTGTCTTTAAAAAAACAAAAACAAAAACACACACACACACACACATATAAAAGTTCTATTAAAAAAGAACTAGTTTTTTGTCTGTTTTTTGTTTGTTTTGTTTGTTTGTTTTGAGATGGAATTTCGCTCGTTGCCCAGGCTGGAGTGCAATGGCGCCATCTCGGCTCACCGCACCCTTCACCTCCCAGGTTCAAGCAATTCTTCTGCCTCAGCCTCCCTAATAGCTGGGATTACAGGCATGTGCCACCACATCTGGCTAATTTTGTATTTTTAGTAGAGATGAGGTTTCTCCATGTTGGTCAGGCTGGTCTTGAACTAAAAAGAACTGTTTTTTTGAAAGGACAAACAAAATCACAAACTTTTAGCTAGACTAAGAAAACAAGAGCGATGATTCAAATAAATCAGAGATTAAAAAGGAGACATTACAACTGATACCACAAAATACAAAGGATTATTATAAACTATTATGAAGAACTATATGCCAACAAATTGGAAAACTTAAAAGAAATGGATAAATTCCTGTATATATACAATCTGCTAAGACTGAATCATGAAAAAATAGAAAACCTAAACAGACCAACAGCGAGTAATGAGATTGAATCAGTAATAAAAAGTTTTCCATTAAAGAAAAGCCCCAGACCTCATAGATTCACTGCTGAATTCTACCAAACATTTAAAGAAGAACTAATACCAATTTTTCTCAACTACTCTACAAACTTGAAGTGGAGAGAACTCTTCCAGACTCATTCTACAAGGCCTGCATTACCCTGATACCAAAACCAGACAAGGGCACAATAAAAAAGAAAACTATAGGCCGGCCAGGCGCGGTGGCTCAAGCTTGTAATCCCAGCACTTTGGGAGGCCGAGACGGGCGGATCACAAGGTCAGGAGATCGAGACCATCCTGGCTAACACGGTGAAACCCCATCTCTACTAAAAAAAAAAAATACAAAAAACTAGCTGGGTGAGGTGGCGGGTGCCTGTAGTCCCAGCTACTCGGGAGGCTGAGGCAGGAGAATGGCATAAACCCGGGAGGCGGAGCTTGCGGTGAGCTGAGATCCGGCCACTGCACTCTAGCCTGGGTGACAGAGCGAGACTCCGTCTCACAAAAAAAAAAAAAAAAGAATAGGCCAATATCTCTGATGAACATAGATGCAAAAACCCTTAAAATATTTGCAAACCAAATCCAATAGCCCATCAAAAAGATCATTTAGCATAATCAAGAGGGATTTGTCCCAGGGATGCAAGGATGGTTCACCATATGCAAATCGATAAACATGACACATCACATTAACAGAATGAAAGACATAAACTATATGATCATCTTCATAGATGCAGAAAAAGCATTCAATAAAATTCAACATCACTTCATGATAAAAACTCTCAACAAAATAGGTACAGAAAGAGTGTACCTCAACACAATGAAGACCATATATGATAAACCCACAGCTAACTCATACTGAATGAGGAAAAGGTGAAAGCTTTTCCTCTAAAATCTGGAACAAGTACCAGGTGCAGTAGATCACGCCTGTAATCTGAAATAAGAGCTGAAATAAGAGGATCACTTGAGGTCAGGAGTTCAAGACTAGCCTGGACAACATAGTGAGACCCTGCCACTACAAAAAAAAACTTTTTGGAAAAACTAGCTTAGAGTGGTGGTGTATGCCTGTAGTTCCAACTACCCAGGAGGCTAAGGCAAGAGGATCAGTTGAGCCCAGGAGTTCAAGATTACAGAGAGCTATGAGCATACCACTGCATTCCAGCCTGGGCAACAGAGCAAGACCCTGACTTAAAATAAGGGAAACAATTCATGACATTGGTCAGGGCAAGTATTTTTTTTTTTAATAAGACCTCAAAAGCACAGGCAACAAAAGCAAAAATAGACAAATGGAATTTTATCAAACCAAAAAGCTTTTGCACACCAAAGGAAACAATCAAAAAAATGAAGTGGGCCAGGTGCAGTGGCTCACACCTGTAATTCCAGCACTTTGAAAGGCCAAGGCAGCAGGATCACTTGAGTCTAGGTGTTCCAGACCAGCCTAGTCAACATGGTGAGACCCCCATCTCTACAAAAAAAAATACAAAAATTAGCCGGGCATGGTGGCATGCATCTGTGGTCTCAGCTACATGGGAGGCTGAGGCAGGAGGATCACTTGAGCCTAGGAGGTCAAGGCTGCAGTGAGCCATGATCGCACCACTGCACTCCAACCTGGGCAACAGAGTGAGACCCTGTCTCAAAAAAAAAAAAAATAGAGTGAAGTGAGAGCCTACAGAATGGAAGAAAATATCTGTAAACTGTACATCTGACAAGGGATTCATATCCAGAATATATAAGGAACTCAAACAACTCAATAGGAAAAAAATGAATAATTTGAAAGAGCTGAATAAACATTTCTCAAAAGAAGACATACAAATGGCCACAGGTAGGTGAAAAAATGCTCAACATCACTAATCAAAGAAATGCAAATCAAACCCACAATAAAATATTACTTCACCCCAGTTATAATGGCTACTATAAAAAAGATTTTAAAAATAACAAATATTGGTGAGGAGGTGGAGAAGGGGGACCCTCCTTACATTGTTGGTAAGAATGCAAATTAGTACAGCCACTATGGAGAACAATATGAAGGTTCCTCAAAAAATTAAAAACAGAACTACCATATAATCCAACAATCCTACTACTGGGTATATATCCAAAGGAAATGAAATCAGTATGTTGGAGAGATATCTTCACTTCTAGGTTTATTGCAGCACTGTGCACAATAGCCAAGATATGGAATCAACCTAAGTGTCTGTCAATAGATAAATGGATTTTTTAAATGTAGTATTTATACACAATGGAATACCATTCCTTCATAAAAAAGAATAAAAGCCTGTTGTTTGTGACAACATGGATGAGTCTAGAGAACATTATATTAAGTCAAATAAGCCAGGCACAGAAGGACAAGTACTGCATAATCTCACTCATTTGTGGAATCTAAAAACATTGATCTCAGATGAATAGAGTTAGTAGAGAGTTGAATAGCGGTTATCAGAGGCTGAGGAGAGTAGGGAGAAAGGGTGGAAAGGGTGGATGAGGACAGGCTGGCCAATGGTGCAAAGTTACAATTAGATAGGAGGAATAAGTTCTGGTGTTCTGTTGCACAATAGCATGACTATAGTTAACAGTAATGTGTATTTCAAAATAGTTAGCAGAGAGGATTTTGAATGTTCTCATCACAAATGAATGAGAAGTGTTTGAAGTGATAGATATGCTAATTATCCTGATTTGATCATTATACAATGTATACATGTGTCAAAACATCACACTGTACCCGTAAATGTATACAATTATTATGTGTCAATTAAAAACAAAATAAAATTTTTAAAAATGGACCAAAGACCTTATCAGACACCTCACCAAAGAAAGTACACAAATGGTAAACAAACATGAAAAGATGCTCCACATCATGTGTCATCAGGGAAATGCAAATTAAAACAACAGTGAAATACCACCACATACCTATTAAAATGGCTAAATTTCCAGAACATTGACAACACCAAATGCTGGTGAGGATGTGGAGCAACAGGAACTCTCATTCATTGCTGATGGGAATGTAGAATGGCACCGCCACTTTGAAAGACAGTTTGATGGTTTCTTACAAAACTAAACATATATTTACCATATAATCCAGAAATCATGCTTCTTGGCATTTACCCAAAGGAGTTGAAAACCTGTCCACACAAAAACCCGCATATGGGTATTTATGGCAGCTTTATGCATAATTGCCAAAACTTGGAAGCAACCAAGATATCCTTCAGTAGATGAATGGATAAATAAACTATGATTCATCCAGACAATGGAATATTATTCAGCACTAAAAATAAATGAGCTATCAAGCCACAAAAAGATATGAAGGGACCTTAAATGCATATTACTAAGTGAAAGAAGCCAGTCTGAAAAGGCTGCATATATATCCCCAACTATATGACATTCTGGAAAAGGCAAAACTATGGCAATAGTAAAAAGATCAATGTTGCCAGGGGTTGAGGAGAAGAAGGGATGAATAGACAGAGCAGAGAGGATTCTTAGGGTGGTGAAAAGGCTCAATATGATATTTATTATACTGATGGGTACATGTCATTATGCATTTGTCTAGACTCATAGAATGTACTACACCAAGAGTCAACCCTAATGTAATCTGTGGACTTTGGGTGATTACGATGTGTCAGTATAGGTTCAGCAATTGCAACGACTTTGGTGGAAGATACTGATAGTGAGGGAAGCCATGTATATGTGGGACAAGGGGTATATGGGCTATCTCTGTACCTTCCTTTCAGTTTTGCTGTGTACCTAAAACTTCTCAAAAAAATTAAGTCTTTTAAAATAATAGTAATAGTGCTTTAATCTACATCCCTCTTCATGGATCAAAAACGTCTAACTACAAATGAGAATTGCATATGTTTAATGATTACCTTCCAGAGTTTAAAAGTTCAAGAGGAAACTGCTAATAATAATATAGAGTGGCCAGTCATGGTGGCTCACACCTGTAATCCCAGTACTTTGGGAGGCCAAGGCGGGCAGATCATGAGGTCAGGAGTTTGAGACCAGCCTGACCAACATGGTGAAACCCTGTCTCTACTAAAAATAAATAAAAAATTACCCGGGTGTGGTGGCACATGCCTGTAATCTCAGCTACCCTGGAGGCTGAGGCGGGAGAATCACTTGACCCCAGAAGGCGGAGGTTGCAGTGAGCCAAGATTGCGCCATTGCACTCCAACCTGGGCAACAGAGTGAGACTGTATATATATACTGTGTTCATTCAGGTAGAATAAAACATTCAAATTGTATACAGACACCTGAATATTCCTTCAAGTGAGATATATTGGTCAAGGATAAGTACATTTTAGAGTCAAAAGAGCAAAAGAAATAGCTCGAGTGGATCCAGCAAGGAGATAAATTAGTCTGAGAATGTGAGATGGAAGCATCACTAAGAGAAAGGAGCATATAGGCTCTCTAATATTTGGTATACATTTAGTGTGTAAAATTTAAGAATCTTATTTCGTCACCTTGTAAAATCTAAGTGTTTTGAGCCATGAGAGGCTCCTAGTGGCTCAAGCAATCTTAAAAGACTAAAACACAAATATGGTTTCACCAGTCACTTTCTGGGGTCAGCTCAGCCTGATTGGAAAGGTCTTGTGATAACCTGTCCCACAGGAATCTGTCAGATAAAATTTGATTTTAAGTTACAACCAAATCCTTTTTGCATTAAACACAATAGCCACCACCACAGACTTATGCTGTAATTATCCTCCAGGTAGGAACTGTTATGTTCCTCACTCAGTACATCAGGGAGAATAGACACATTGATTCTTGGATTTATTTTCAGATTACTATTCTGACTTCTCAGCCTGGAAAAGAGGTGGTCAAACAATTGGAGGAAGGGTTGAAAGATACAGACCTAGCCAGAGTCAGGAGGCTTCAGGTCGTTGAGGTCACAAAGGGAATCCTAGAGCATGTGGACTCAGTGTCTCCTGTTGAGGATCCCAGCAATGATGGTAAGAATTTTTTTAACAAAGTAAAAAGAATGGTAAGAATTTTAATGAGCAGTCTTTTACAAGTCAGAAAGATTATTTACCATGGTCTTTTTGTGTTGTTAAATGGTAAATGAAGCCAGTAGATTTCATTGAGGTTCAGACAGATGTTTCTAGATGTTGGAGTTGAATTTTTTAATAATCATTTTATTTCAGAAACAATATATCCTAATAATGAAAACTAAAATTTTATGGGTATAAAAAGTAAAAATTCCTGGCTGGGTGCGGTGGCTCAAGCCTGTAATCCCAGCACTTTGGGAGGCCGAGACGGGCGGATCACGAGGTCAGGAGATCGAGACCATCCTGGCTAACACAGTGAAACCCCGTCTCTACTAAAAAATACAAAAAACTAGCCGGGCGAGGTGGCGGGCGCCTGTAGTCCCAGCTACTCGGGAGGCTGAGGCAGGAGAATGGCGTAAGCCCAGGAGGCGGAGCTTGCAGTGAGCTGAGATCCGGCCACTGCACTCCAGCCCGGGAGACAGAGCAAGACTCCGTCTCAAAAAAAAAAAAAAAGTAAAAATTCCTTTCTCCCCTAATCACTTTGAGGGGATTGGGCTAGCCCTTCTAACGTTCTTTTATACACACACACACACAATATTTTAATTAACACCCTTATTATTTTATAGATACATACATGCACATACACAATTAATTTACTGAAACCTTCTTTGTTCATGTGTGTTGGACAGCTGTGTCAGTGTTTATAGATCAGACTCATTTTTTTAATGGCTACCTGGTTTTTTATTGTGTCATTTTACCATAATTTGTTTGTTTAATCACTAATGTAAACAATTGGTTTATTACATTTTGCTATTATAAATAGTGCTGTATGAACAGACTCATATGCAGGGCTGGCTTCATGGGCTAATGACCAGGGGAGCCACATAGGCTCCTAAGTACAGAAAGACCCCCATGCTTGAGATTTAATGTCCTGTGGCTTCTGTCTTAAAATTCTTAATAATTTTATCTTTGAATTTGTGCAGTTTGATGGAACAATGGAGCATACACCAGGAGCTTTGAGCCTTGGCTCACACATGCCTGCCTCCTGCTTCCTTCCCACCACTCCATAGTGGACACCTCACTCATTTGCCAACTTACCAGCCATCCAGTGACCACTGCTGGCCTCTGTTCCCCCTGCTGGGCAGAGGCCTGGACACCTGGGTCAAGGTCCAGCACACTTTCCTTTTGTGTTGAGTTGCCCAGACACTTGTGAGGGTCTGCACTTGCTTGGCAAGTATCTGGTGCCAGCTGAGGAAGTGTGACATTAATAGCAAACTTGTTTTTTGTTTTTTTTTTAAATGGAGTCTCGCTCTGTCGCCCAGGCTGGAGTGCAGTGGCATTATCTCGGCTCACTGCAAGCTCTGCCTCCTGAGTTTACACCATTCTCCTGCCTCAGCCTCCCGAGTAGCTGGGATTACAGGTGCCTGCCATCAGGCCTGGCTAATTTTTTGTGTGTTTTTAGTAGGGTTTCACTGTGTTAGTAGGGTTTCACTGTGTTAGGCAGGATGGTCTCGATCTCCTGACCTCATGATCCGCCCGCCTCGGCCTCCCAAAGTGCTGGGATTGCAGGCGTGAGCCACCATACCCGGCAGCAAACTTTTAAAAACCATGTCATGATGAAAAGGATGAATAAGTTCTAGATATCTGCTATACAACATTATACCTAGAATTAACAATACTGTACTACTGTACATGTAAAAATGTGTTAAAAGGGTAGATTTCATGCATGGTGTTCTTACCACAATTAAAAAACAACACGCACACACACATACACACACACCATGATGTCTTAAGAAAGAGATCATGGGAAAAAGGAAAAGGAAAAAGTTTTATATTTTAGTATTGTCGATGGCACTTTTTTCCTGCTTTTTGAACAAAGGGCTCTGCGTTTTCATTTTGCTCTGAGCCCACAAATTATGTAGCCTTTCCTGTTTATGTGTATAACTGTGCATTTGTGAGGATGTTTTCTGTGGAATGAATTTCTAGAAATAAAGTTACTAGGAGGTAAAACAATATATGCATTTTTGACAGTTATTGCCAAAAAACTCTCCAAAAAGATCATACCAATTCACACTTCCACCAATAGTAAATAAGACTTTCCTACTAGGAATTATCCTTGTTTGTTTTTTTATCTTTGCTAACCCCATGGGGGGAAAAAAGTCTAGTTTTGACTTTCTTTCACCATGTTGGCCAGGCTGGTCTCGAACTGACCTCAGGTGATCCACCCGCCTTGGCCTCCCAAAGTGCTGGGATTACAGGTGTGAGCCACCACACCTGGCCAGACTTTTATTTTTGAATTACCTCCTAGGATTTCTTTGGAGAGAAAGTGTGGAGTGGTCCTACGTAGTGGTCTTTCCCCTTGTTCCAGTCACTCTGTTTACCTTAATGACATTTTCCTGATATTTACGTACTGAAAAATATTCATGTTTATTACAAATTAAAACTGCAAATAAGCACAAATAAGTAAATCTAAGTTACCCACAATCCTACACTTCCTAGAAGAAGAAATATTCAAACTGTGTCTTAGAGCAGGGGTCTCCAACACCCAGGCCATGAACTGGTACCATCTGTGGCCCGTTAGGAACTGGGTCACACAGCAGGAGGGGAGGGAAGGGTGGTGGAAAGTGAGCATTGCTGCCTGAGCTCCACCTCCTGTCAGATCAGCTGTGACATTAGATTCTTATAGGAGAGCAAATCCTATTGTGAATTGTGCACGTGAGGGATCTAGATTGTGTGCTTCTTATATGGTAATCTGATTAATCCCTGATGATCAGAGGTGGAACAGTTTCATCCCAAAACCATTCCACCCACCCATCTGTGGAAAAATTGTCTTCCATGAAACCAGCCCATCATGTCAAAAAGTCTGGGGACCACTGTCTTGGAAGACAAGTAGGAATTAGCTAAGCAGAGAAAGAGGAAAAGGGCCACTCAAAAAGGAGACCCAGAGATATGAAAAGCAAGATGTGCCCATGAGAAATGCCCATGATTCCCTACACCAGAGCCTGTCAGGCAGAGGTGGGAGTGAGGGTTAAAGGTAGGCAAGGATTAGATGAAAATGACCATCTCTGCCATGCTAAAACATTTGGATTTCATTCTAAGGCAGTGGAAATGTATGAAAATATTTTAGTCACGAAGTCAAGTAGAGATCTCTAAATTATGGAGTTCAAAGGTTTTTGGACCAGTTTTAATTCATCCAATACTCAAGTTACAGTTCACCTTCCTTCAGTCCTTTTGGGCTATACTGGCCTTTTCCATGGTTGTGCACACATGGAAGTGGCCACTGTTCTGATACCATCGATCTCTTTCTGGTCCCATGCGGATGACTTCACTCTTCCTCCCCCTCCTATCTCATCACCCTCTAATTAGGTAGGAGGGAGGGTTGGTAACTAAGGGTGTGGTTCCTGTCAGATTCTGACACATGTAGATCCTTCCACCATCATGCAGCCACTGACATTGTTCTGGCAGGGGAGGGAAGGCAACCAGCCTTAGCCGTGTGATTCGTGAGCTCTCACTGTGTCCACTCCTGTCTCTTCACTGACTGTCCTTTCTATCTCCATCCCTGTACTCATAGCAGTCTTTTCCTCTGAATTCCCTCTTCTTCCCTCTGAATTCCTTCCTCTGTTCTCTTCCAGACAAACCCTACTCATTCCTTAAATCCAAATTCAAGTTCATTACTACTGTATTGATTTTCCTCTTCTTAGAACAACTACATCACTTCTTAGAACAACCACATCACTTGTGTTCTCTACCATGCAATTTACCACTTATATAGCATGTAGAATCGTTCACCATTGCTTTATTCGTGCAATAATTGTGTCTTCTCGCCTAAATTGTAAACTACTTGATATCTTTTCCCTCTACATTAAACTGTAAGCACCTTGGCATTAGAACTTGTCTTACTCATTTCTGTGTCCTGGTGTATATCCTGCATTATCAGTACATATTTGTTGAGTGAATCAATGACTTTGATACCCATGGAGGCTACTCTTGGTCAGTCTGGCATCCTCTGTATCCGCTTTCTCCAGTAACAACACCACCACCTTCCTGGTCACAGAATGGGTCATGACGCAGGTTGAGGCAATCATAGTTCCCTAGGCCACCAGTCAGAGCCCTTCTCATTGGGTTCTCAAAATGAATCTGTGAGAGAGAAGCTCTTTTTCTCTCTCTTTGGCCAATGACAGATCAGGCATGGACTATGTTCTTTTCTGCCTTCTGTGACTGTCACCAGAAAGAACTTGTTATGTCTCTAATGGCATAGAGCTTAGAGTACACTAAGGCTGCCTGATGCCTTTCTTTAGAATAGTTAGTGGCTAGCATTGTATAGAAGAGCTTTTAAATGCAGGAAAACAGCTTTCTACCTGTGTCAGTGCCGAAGACTCTTCCAGTAACTTCCCATTTGCTTCTGAATAATGCATCCTCCCATAAATAGCTTGTAATTTCTCTTTGTGGGTTAAGTGTATATGACCCATTGCTCAAAATCTTCCTAGTTTGCCTGTGCTTTCCTCATAATTAATTATTTTATTCCCTTAGTGTTTTAATTCATCTTGGTGTTGTTATCAAGACATTAGCAACAGCAGCTTCTCTCATTCTCAGAAGGATGGGTGCTCCAAAATTAGGTTGCCCAAGCCTAAACTGCAGTTTCTATGACTTTCTAGGTGTGCAACTTTGGACAAGGTATTTAGCCTCACTAAGCCTCAGTTATTCCTACCCCATGTAGTAGTTGTGGAAATTAAATGAGATCATGTAAGTGCTCCATAAAAGTTAGCTATACTTTATTAATGTTTTTGAAAATTTTTGTATATGGATGGTTTGTTATATTTCTGAGATTTGTTTTTAATGGCCAGGTCTCAAGTGAACTCTCAGTTACCTGGAACTAAGACTGTATCTTATATATCTTTCTATCACTAATGCTTATCACTCCACCTGGCACACAGTAGATTCTCAATAAATATTTCTTGACAAAACACATGAATGATTGAAAAAAAAACAACAAATGATTTGTGAGTGGTTGGGGTCAACCTCTGTGACATCAGCTAAAATAGTTAGGGATATGTCCCAAACAACCATAGCTTCCCTCAATAACTTGTGAATATCATGAATTGATTCAAACACTTCTTAACCTAGTTATAATTCTTTTACTCCAATAGCAATGATCATTCACTAAATACAAATTATCTATACTCCACTTTTCAGAGAGAACTAAGTCAAAAGCAAATGTTGATATTGCAGATTCATTTATAAAATAACTATGAGAGTATGTCCTTTGATCAATCTAAATTCTGCCTACTTTAGTATAGTTCTGCACAGTGAGAACTAATTATCACAAAAATTACTTAGAGACCCTGCAAGATCCAGGATCATCAAAAAAGAATGAATTTAGAAATTAAGAAAGTAGACTCACATTTTAGAAAGTTCCTTAACAGGATCTAATATGGAAAGGTTAACTTTAAATTGCATCCACATTAGGTAAGGTTTTCTGTAAATTTTAACCATATAACCTATTATATATTTTCTTCTAACTGCATAAATGGGACTTCCTTTAATTTGTTCCTGGTCTTTTTCATTTTATTCTTTATTTTAAAATTTTGCTGAAAGATCCTGTCCAGTGCTGTTTGTAGTAGCTTTTGCCTGGCTATTTTAATATTTTTTATTATGCATAATACAAATGTAAACATTATAGAGGCATAATAGAAACAGTTCAAAATGACCAAAATTCAGGCCTCCAGAGATAACTACCATCAACACTGCAGGACACATTCTGCTGAACTGCCCTCCTTACACACGCACATATACTGATATGCATGTAACATTGTTACTGATATTTTTTACTTTGACAAAAAATGAGACTATACCATACCAACTGCTCTGCTTTTTTTACATTTAGCTATTTATCTAGGATTTTTCCATATTGGCACATAGAGATCTAACACCTTCCTTTTCATAGCTATGAAATATTCCAGTGTATGAATTAATCATAATTTATTTAACTATCCTTTTGGGTTTTTACATTTTACTCTAGAACTATGTAATCTTGAACAAGTTAATTTAACTATTTATTCCACAAATTTCTCATTTATAAAATAGAGCTTTATAAAATAGCTTATTTTATAAAGCTCATTTGTAAAGTAATAGCTACCTTATGGGGTTTTTGTGATGATTAAATACAACTTACATGGAAAGAAAGCACTTATAACAGTGTCTGGCACAAACAAATAAATGTCATCTACTGATATTAATAGTAGTAGAAGTCCTTCTTATATATGCCTTTTACTGAGAAAATTTCAAGCTCTAATAATTCATATTTTATTAAGAATATGACTATAATTTCTAATTTAAAATTACTCATTTCACCATCTCATTGCACTTTTATTTTTGCACATTGCTGCTCAGTTGTTCACTCATATTATGTTACATAGTTATAATTCATGTATATAAATTTTTGTTTTCATGTAACATAATATATAAAACTTTTTCCATAGTTCTCGTAGCCTTTCTTTGCTGTTCATTCTCTATTTTGTTCCTCTTTCCTCTTTTCCTCTTGAAGGAGAACTAGGAACTGTTGGTTCAAGAAATAGAGATAAGAAGAGATATACCTCTCACAGGGAAAGCCAGATGCTTTCTTTGTCCTTAAATGTCCTCTTTACATATAAGCCAACCCTACAACCCTAGAGCAGATCCCTAATGCTGGATCTTGATCATATATTTTAGGATAGAGGAGAACCTGCCAATTCTAGCAACCAAGGTTAACCCCATAGAAGAGCCATAAATCATGGGAATAATGCTGCTAACTTATTTTGTTTTTAAATAAATTCTGAGCCTTGAGGAAAAGATATGTGAACTAAAGCCACAGTCTCTTAATATTCTAACATTTGTTTTTAGATCATAATTACAGCAACATTTTATTGAATACTTACTGTTCAAATACTTTCTGTTCCAAATAGTTTCTATATATTATCTTATTTAATCCTTGTTTATCTAGATGAAAAAACCAAGGCATATTTTCTTGTCTATAATAACTTTCCCAGGGTTTTTCAGTTGAGACAGAAAAGGATTCACATCCAAGCAGTGTGGCTCCAATGCCCCCAAGCGTAACTCTTCTCTATACTGCTTCAGTTGAAAAGAGCAATAGAGATCAACAGTTCAAGGCCAGGTGTGATGGCTCATACTTGTAATCCTAGCACTTTGAGAGGCTGAGGTGGGAGGATAGCTTGAGGTCAGAAGTTTGAGCCTGAGCAATATAACAAAACCCTCTCTCTACAAAAAATGTTTAGGCAGGCTGAGGAGGAAGGATCTCCTGAGCTCAGGAGTTTAAAGATATAGTGAGCTATGATCGCATCAGTGCACTCCAGCCTGGGTAAGAGCAAGACTCTGTCTCTTAAAAAAAAAAAAAATCCTGTCAGAGTTTTTAGATGAACTTGACAAGCTGATTCGTGTATGTGTGTCTGTGTGTATTATATATTATATATAGAGAGAGAATATATATTCTAGAATATATATATTCCATATATTAGAAGTAAAGATACATATTAAGGCTAGGGGTTTACCTAGCCTTAATGTTTAGATGGTTTATAAAGCTATTCTAATTAAGATAGTGTCGTATTTGCATAGGAACAGACAAATTGTCCAAACTGGAATAGATTAGAGAAGTCCGGAAACAGCCACATGAAAACTTGATATGTGGCTTGGCTGACGTGGCAGAGAAGCGTGAAAAGGATGGATTTAGCCATTAAGTCATATTGAAACTATCAATATTCCATATAGGAAAAAATATTCCTACCTCACACCATTTATAATAATGTTTTTAGATGGATTAAAGACTTCAATGTGAAAAGTAAAATGTAAAACTTTAAAAAAAAGGTATAGGAGAAAATTTTCATGACAGGGATTGGGGAAGAGGAAGAAGCGTTTCCTAAATGAGACATGAAGTTTGCTAATCACAAAATAAAACATTTTTGACGGAGTCTCTGTCACCCAAGCTGGACTGCAGTCACATGATCTCAGCTCACTGCAACCTCCGCCTCCTGGGTTCAAGCAATTCTCCTGCCTCAGCCTCCCAAGTAACTGGGATCACATGATCTCAGCTCACTGCAACCTCCGCCTCCTGGGTTCAAGCAATTCTCCTGCCTCAGCCTCCCAAGTAACTGGGATTACAGGTGTGCATCACCATGCCCAGCTAATTTTTTGTATTTTTAATAGAGACAGAGTTTCACCATGTTGACCAGGTTGATCTCAAACTCCTGACCTCAGGTGATATGCCCGCCTCAGCCTACCAAAGGGCTAGGATTACAGGCATGAGCCACCGCGCCTGGCCCTTATAACAAAAGATTGGTAAGTATAATTACATTAAAATGAAGAATTTCAGTTCATCAAAATATACATGAAAATGGCTGTGTGTGGTGGCTCATGCCTATAATCCTAGCATTTTGGGAGGCCAAGGCAGGAGGATCACTTGAGCCCAAGAGTTCAAGATCAGCCTCAACAACATAGTGAGACCTCATCTCTACAAAAAATAAACAAAATTAGCCAGGCATGGTGGCATGCACTTGTAGTCCCAGCTACTCAGGAATCTGAGGCAGGAGGATCACTTGAGCCCAGGCAGTCAAGGCTGCAATAAATCAAGATCACACCACTGCACTCCAGCCTGGATGACAGAGCAAGACTCTGTCTCAAAAAAAAAAAAAAAAAAAAAAAAGTTAGTTGATATACAGAATAAATATTACAAGGAATGTTTGGTGGAATAGCATACATTTTTGAAAACAAATGGGCCATAGCTATACATAACAATGTGAATGAATCTTTTCAATACTGAGGAAAAAATCAGATACAGTGTATACTGTATGACACTTATTTATAAAGCTCAAAACTAAAATTATAAAGTGTTATTTAAAGTAACAAAAGTACTTTTATTTATTTATTTGTTTTTTGACATGGAGTCTCGCTCTATCGCCCAGGCTGGAGTGCGGTCATGCAGTCTCAGCTCACCACAACCTCCGCCTCCCAGGCTCTAGCCATTCTCCTGCCTCAGCCTCCCGAGTAGCTGGGATTACAGGCACATGCCACCACGCCTGGCTAATTTTTGTATTTTGAGTAGAGACAGGGTTGCACCGTGTTGGCCAGGCCGGTCTTGAACTCCTGACCTCAAGTGATCTGTCCACCTTGGCCTCCCAAAGTGCTGGGATTACAGGTGTGAGCCACTGCATCCAGCCACAAAACTACTTTTAAAAAGAAAGATGATAAAAATAAAAGTCAGTGTGGCAAGATTTCTTCTGGAGAAGATTAGGGAAAAGCATGTAGATATCTCAGGAGTATTGATGATGTTCTACATCTGAAGTTAAATAAAGGATTCATGAGTGTTCGCTTTTGTTGTTGTGCTTCATAGCTTACATTTTTATTGCATGTATTTGCATACAATAAAAATTTTACAATAGCTTTATGAAGAATGACTAGGTAATAAATATGCCAAAACTACAATAGCCACTGAGATCGATAACTTTGGCATCCAGAGGGCATCTGTGCAGGTTGACAGCAGTCTGCACTCACTGGGTATGTAAGTCATTCAGCCAGTTACAAATCAACCTAATGATGCTGTCAGCTAGTCTACATCTCTCAGTCATACACAAGGATATCAGGTTCCCTTTCTAAGTGCTTGCAAACCATCTGTTTAGTATTTCCTCCTAGACTTTGCCAGGGATCGATGTCAAGCTCTTTTGGAAAGGTATTTTCTCCATATGTGTTCTCAGGAAACACCAAATGTTAACAACCCAAACATAGAAGATAAAAATGTATTGCTTCCTAAAGAATGCCAGGAAAAAAAGGGCTGGAGGCAGGTAGGGAGCCTCTTCTATGCTTCAGTGCAATTGTCAGAACAGATATTGATTTTCTCCCTTTCGGTATCTTCATTGTGTCTGCCTTTGATAACTGCATTAAAGTCATTTCCCTCTGGTGTTAAGACTAAATTAGAACCACTGTTGCATTTATTACCTAAAGATTTTTAATACAGAGAGATATTTGTTTATTTCATTAACAGAAGTCGTGGTCTCAGAAAAATAGCAAATTGTTCTCTTTAAAACTTGAGTTAAATAATTTTTTGAGTTCAGTAGAAAATATAAAATTATTTAAAAATTGGAATTTAAAAAATGTTTCCTTTCCTTCCTTTATTGGGGATTAATTTACATACCGTAAGTTGCATCCATTCAAAGTATACAATTCAGTGAATTTTGACCAACGTATATGCCCACAAATCATCATCACAATCAAGATACAGAACATTTCCCTCATCCTCAAAAAAGATTTTTCTTGCCCCTTTACATTCCATCCATCCCTCCAGCCCCAGGTAAGACCACTTATCTGCTTTTTGTCTGTAGATTAGTCTGCATTTTGTGTAAGTGGAATCCTGAAGGACACACACCTTTTGTATTTATATTTTTTAATTCAGATTTTGAGATTCGTCCATGTTGTTTATATCAGTAGTGAGTTTTCTTTTTATTGCTGAGTAGTGGTATATTGCATGAATGTGTCATATTTTCTTTAAACATTTACATATTAATGGATATTTCTATTGCTTCCAGATTTTGACTGTTGTGAAGAAAGCTGCTATGAATGTTTGTACACAAATCTTTGTGTGGATATATGTTTTTATTTATCTTGGGTCTTACTGTTTTGTTGTTGTTGTTTTGAGACAATGTCTCACTCTGTTGCCCAGGCTGGAGTGCAGTGGTGTGATCTCGGCTCACTGCAAGCTCTGCCTCCCGGGTTCATACCATTCTCCTGCCTCAGCCTCCTGAGTATCTGGGACTACAGGTGCCCACCACCACGCCCAGCTAATTTTTTGTATTATTAGTAGAGACAGGGTTTCACCATGTTAGCCAGGATAGTCTCGATCTCTTGACCTCGTGATCCGCCTGCCTTGGCCTCCCAAAGTGCTGGGATTACAGGCGTGAGCCACCGCACTCTGCCGTCTTACTGTTTTTATGGTTTATATTCTCCCATCCATTTACTTTCAACTTATGTCTTTATACTTAAAGTCTCTCTCTTGTAGACAGCATATAGCTGGGTCTTGCTTTATGTCTATTCTGATCATCTCTGGCTTTTATTTAGAATGTAGAGTCCATTAACATTTACCATACATATTCTTATAGTTGGACTCAGGTCTACCATTTCATTTTCTGTTTGTCCTGTTTTTCATTTTTCTTCCCTGCTTTCCTGCTTTCTTTTAGATTAAATATTTTTTAATTTCATGTTAATTTGTCTATTGTCATTTAGCCATTCATCTTTGCACTTTTTGTGGTTTCCCTATGGATTACATTATATATACCTAACTTTTTACAGTCTACTTAGAGTCAATATAATACCATTTAATATAAAATATAGAAACCTCAGGATTACAATATTCACATAAAATATAAAGACCTTGTGGGAATTAAAATGTATTTTAAGAACTATTTTACAGCCTACTCAGAATTAATATATATAGTACCATTTCATGTAAAATATTGAAAACTTGCTGTTAAGTCCATTTACTGCTCCCATTCACATACACTATCTTTCATGTTAAATTGTCACATGTATTACATCTACATAAACTCCACAAGAAAGTGTTGAAATCTTTGCTTTAGCCTATAATCCCAGCACCTCGAGAGGCCAAGACAGGCAGATCTCTTGAGCTCAGGAGTTCAAGACCAGCCTGGGCAACATGGTGAAACCCCATCGCTACAAAAAATACAAAAATTAACCTGGCATGGTAGTGTGCACCTGTAATCACAGCTACTCGGGAGGCTTAGGTGGGAGGATTGCTTGAACCTGGAAGGTCAAGGCTGCAGTGAGCCATGATCATGCCACTGCACTCCAGCCTGAGTGACAGAGTAAGACCCTGTCTCAAAAAAAAAAAAAAAAGTTTTTACCTTTAAGCAAACATGTTTTAAAGAACTTAAAGAACATATTTTAAAGAACTTAAGAGGGTCAGGCATGGTGGCTCATACCTGTAATCCCAGCACTTTAGGAGGCCAAGCAGGGAGGATTGCTTGAGCTCAGGAGTTGAAGACCAGCCTAGGCAACATAGTGAGACTTCATCTACAAAAAATCAAAAAATTAGCCTGGTGTGGTGGTGCACACCTGTAGTCCCAGCTACTTGGAAGGCTGAGGTGGGAAGACTGCTTGATGTTGTTCCACTGTCTTCTGGCCTTTCATGGTTTCTGATCAAAAGTTGCAGTCCCTAACTCATTTTTCTCTGTATGTAAAGGATAATTTTTTCTAGCACTTTCAAGAAATTTCTCTTACGTTTATTATTCAGCAGCTTGACAATGATGTGTTTAGGTGTGAATTTCTTCTAATTCATCCAATTTGGGGTCCCCTGAGCCTCATGAATCTGAAAATTGATTATCTTTTTTATTTTGAGATAGGGTCTCACTGTGTCACTCAGGCTGGAGTGCAGTAGTGTGATCACAGTTCACTGCAGCCTCTACCTCCTGGGCTCAGATGATCCTCCCACTTCAGCCCCCCAAGTAGCTAGGACCACAGGCTCGTGCTACCACACCCAGCTAATTTTTGTAATTTTTTTGGTAGAGATGAGGTTTCACCATGTTGCCCAGGCTGATCTCAAACTCCCGGGCTCAGGCAATCCTCCCGCCTTGGCCTCTGAAAATGCCAGGATTACAGGCATGAGTCACTGTGCCCAGCCTGTAAATTTATATTTTTAACCCAACTTAGGAAATGTTCTGCCTTTTGTTTTTTGTTTTTTGTCTGCCTCATTCTTTCTCTCTCTCTTTCTAGGACTTCAATTACCCAAATGTTAAATCTTTTTAAATTGTTCTGCACAGCCCAAGACTGTGACTTTTTGCTTGGTTGGTTAGTATTGTCCTGTCTTTTCATTTATTATGAACATATTTTCCATTCTTCATTGAGCAAATTCTAATTATGCTATTTTAAAATACTTGCCTGATAAATCCAGCATCTCTGTCATCTTGGGGTTTGCATCTGTTGACTTATATTTTCCTTTGAGACTGAGTCATAGTTTTCTGTCTCAGTATGCCAAAACATTTGGGTTGTATTTTGTGAACATTGCGTTATAAAGACTCTGGATTCTATTATATTGCTCTGAAAAGTGTTTATTTTTCAGACAATTAACTCAGTTAAACTCAAACTACAACCTGTTGTTCCTGCAGTGAGCAGGGACTTCAGATCTTAGTCTCAATCTTTAAGCCTAAACTATAAGCTGCTTTCAGTTCACCCCATATGTGTACAGTGCAAGGTCCAATCAGCTATTTACCTAGGCCAAGTTTAAACACATAATTTAGGGCACTCTGGCTCTGGCTCTCTCATTTCATGGATTTCTTCCTCACTCTCTGGAGGTCCTGGTTGCCCCAGACTCCTTACCCTGGCAATGCTAGTGAAAGACAAAGGCTTTCCTTTCCAATTTTTAGCTGCCTCCACACTATTGTGACTGCAGTCACTCTTAGAAAGTGCAAAAAATGGGGAACTCATTCCTTGCTGGTTTACTTGGTTACTTCAAGTTTCAACTCCTCTCCAAAGTCTGTCTACTTTTGTTCACTCTGCAGAGCCTTCAGGTAGTTGATTTTTAAATATTGTTCAGGCCAGGTGCAGGGGCTCACACCTGTAATCCCAGCTCTTTGGGAGGCTGAGGCAGGCAGATCACTTGAGGCCAGGAGTTCAGGACCAGCCTGGCAAACATTGTGAAACCCTGTCGCTACTAAAAATACAAAGCTTAGCCAGATACAGTGGTGCACACCTGTAGTCCCAGCTATTCAGGAGGCTGGAGCATGAGAATCACTTGAGTCTGGAAGGTGGAAGTTGCAGTGAGTCAAGATTGCACCACTGTACTCCAGCCGGAGTGACAGAATGAGTCTCTGTCTCAAAAAAATAAATAAATAAAATAAAGTAAATATTGTTCAGAGTTTATAGCTGTTTTTTACAAGAAAATCAGTTTGTTGGGTACTGGAACCTAACCAGACTGGAATTCCCATATTTACTCTTCTTCATTTTGGTTCTTTCTTTTTACCTCCTTTTCTGCCTTCTCTTCAGCTCAATAAGCTCAAGTTCTCTATCATATCTCTCACTTTCTCTCTTTAGGAGATTTTTGCTTAAAAGAAGTTCTGATTAAATCTCACCTCTTCTCTCCTCATTCCCGATCCCCTAACATGCTTGACACCACTGCTTTACTTGGCAAATGACTTATGTTGCCATTACCCAATCTGGGGACAATCTGGCCACTTCTCTGTCTGAAATCAGCCCCATCATATACCCAGCACTAGAGCATTAGTTAGTACAGTGCAAGAATTGATTGGGACACAACTATATACATATTCAAGGTCCAGAAAGAGGCACAAATACAGATAATAGTTTAGCATAGGATAAAGGAGACATCTCAAATCACTAAGGCAGAGATGAACTTGCTCAAAAAGTAATGCAGGCAAAACTGGTTAGCCATCTGGAAAAGATTCCAAATGGACCAGGAATCCAAATGTAAATAATAATATTAAAAGTATTAAAAGAAAACATTGGTGAATTTCTTTATAATCTCAGCATAGATAAAGGTCATCTAACTGTGATTCAGAATCCAAGTACAATAAAGAAAAGATGTATTTATTTAACTATATGAAAATAAAAATCTTTGGCATGGCAGAAAGTACCATAAACAATGTCAAAAGACAACTGAAAAACCAGGAGAAAGTATTTGCAGTTTATGCCATGGGAAAAAAAAAAAGGCTAATATCACTAATATATAAAGAACACTTTAAAACTGAGGAGTAAAAGCCCAAAAACACTAGAGAAAAATGGACAAAAGTCATTAACACATAATTCAGAAACAGATTTTTAAATGGTCCTTAAACATGAAAATGTGTTCAACCTCACCCATAATTAGAGAAATGATAATTAATACTATACCAAAATATTATTTCCTACCCATTATTAGATTGGCAAAAGTTAAAAAGTATAACACTAATAGAAGTGGCATGTGTTTATTTTTAAACACAAAATTACATATGTGTTTTACTTCTATCCCTAGAAGTCACCAGCCCCAGTGCTAGGAATGTAATACCCTGAAGATACACCCGCCGATCTACAAAAATGCATATATATACACAGAGTCTCTTGCACAGCTGTTATACAGTCTATCTACAATTTTTTTAAGAATATGTCTTAGGGCTGGGTGCGGTGACTCATGCCTGTGATCCCAGCACTTTGGGAGGCCGAGGTGGGCGGATCACTTAGGTCAGGAGTTCAAGACTAGCCTGGCCAACATGGTGAAACCCCATCTCTACTAAAAAAAATAAAAATAAAACACACACACACACACACACACAAATTAGGCAGGCGTGGTGGCAGGCACCTGTAATCCCAGCTACTCAGGAGGCTGAGGCAGGAAAAGCACTTGAACCTGTGAGATGTAGGTTGCAGTGAGCCGAGGTCACACCACTGCACTCCAGCCTAGAGGACAGAGTGAGACTCCGTCTCAAAAAAATAAAAGAGTATGTCTTATGACTTTCTTTGATTTGAGTGTCTTCTTTAGCTTTTCCTTACTCTACTTAGCTCCCCCACGTAAGTCCTTTCCTTCATGGCTCCACTTACTTTTATTTTTACCTCAAGGCAGCTCTTTCTTTCAGTTCCCTTAGGTATTAAGGAGTCACAACTGCTTGGTGTGATTCTTGGGTCATGTCAAAAGATGTAATTCCTTCCTAGCTCTGCTTTCTTCTTGATTCAAACTTCTAAATAACCCCTTCCCCTGCTCCCTCCCCCACCACAGTGCCTATGACAACATTTCTTCCCAGCTTTTCAATTTTGCATTGCAATTTACATTAAATGCTTTTTGGTTTATAGAATATATGTATTAGTCTCTGTAGAAAAAGAAGACTTTTAAAATACCTTCTAAGTCTAGTGTTTCTCACGTCAAAAAATACTTTAGACTTTGGAATATTTCAATCAATAGTGATCCATCTCTTTTGCATATAAGCTGCATTTTTCCGATAAAATGAAAATAGAGCCATTGAGACCCATAGATAAAATATATTTTCCTGCAACTTAGATATTTGTTGAAGAGAAAATTTTCAGCAAAAGAAATGGCACTGGCTTTTAGTGAATAAAATGTTCATATCTACTACATAGACAGCTGGGAGGCAGCTTTATACTCTATCATCCCTTATAGTTGCATGGTGCTTTAAAGTCCACAAATTGCTTTCAGGAGTCAAGTGTCATTATTTCATATTCATGTAAACCCTTAGCCTAGGTATTACTATCATTCCCATTTTACAGATGGAGAAATTGAGCTTAAAGAGATGAAGTGACTGGCCTAAGGTCACAGAGAAAGTAAGCACCAGGCTGGCTAGTTTCTTCTGTTCAAGATAACATTTACTGAGCCCCTGTTGTATGCTAAACACTGTGCTAGTGCAGTGGGTACAGAGGTAGATAAGGTGCTACAACTGGTGCCAGAGGCAGGTATACCCTGCCTTAACTAGGGCCCTTCTCTCCCATACCTGCAATATCTTCTCTCTGGGCTGTCCAGGGCAGAGCAAGTCACTCAATTCAAAGTGGGATTGGCAATCCAGGAACACTTATGTGGCTCCAGAGGTGAGAGGTGCAGTGCAGCTTCTCTCACAGGGCAGTCCCCACTTCTGCCCTCTTAGAAACACACAAGCCTAAGAAAAAGAGATTCTAAAAAGGCTACTCTCCCAGCCAAAACACTCTCTAAACTTTTTCTTACCCAATTCATCTGTTTACTAAAGGCTGAAATACTACATTTGAAACTATAGTATTTGAGACCTATCTTAGAGCTAAGGGAGCCTGCTATGGTCTGAATGTTGTATCCCGCCCCCCCAAAATTAATCTTTGAAACCTTTAATCACCAATGAGATAGTATTAGGAGGTGGGGCCTTTGAATGCTGGATTAGGTCATGAGGGAGGACAGAATCCTCCTGAATGGGATTAGTGCTTTTATAAAATGTTCCCTAAGGAGCTTGTTTGCCGCCTCCACCATATGAGGACACAGTGAGAAGGGGCCATTTATCAACCAAAAACAAGTCCTCCCCAGACACTGAATCTGCCAACACCTTGATCTTGGACTTCCCAGCCTCCAAAACAGTGAGAAATAGTGGCTTTGGTAAAAAAAAAAAAAAAAAAAAAAAAAAAAAAAAAAAAAAAAAACCTGGTTTATGGTATTTTGTGATAGCAGCCCAAACAGAACCCTAGTCAGAAATGATGTAAATCAAGTTTGTCCAACCTGCTTCCCACAGGCCGTATGCAGCCCAGGATGGGTTTGAATGCAACCCAACACAAATTCGTAAACTTTCTTAAAACATTATAAGATTTGTTTTTTTAGCTCCTCAGCTATCATCAGTGTTAGTGCATTTTATGTGTGGCCCAAGACAAATCTTCTTCTTCCAGTGTGGCCCAGGGAAGCCAAAAAATTGGGCATCCCTAATATAAATCATCCATTGTGAACCATTTGTTCTTTAGTTAACAGTCAATTATTTTTTTCAGCCTGCCTTAGACTATATTAGCTTGATGAGGGCAGGTGAATGGACAACTGCTAACAACAGAATTCCCTGGGTAGCTGACCAGAGCTGGGATAGAGGCATGTCCACTGCAAGCTGAAGGATCTCTGCTTGAGCTCTGCTCATGGAACTCCCAGATTCCTCTTCCCTCTTTCCCCACTGCCTGCCAGCACCACACAACAGGAAAGCATAAGCAGTAAGGCTGGGCTGGGACATGTGGCACCTCACACAAGCTGATAGCTTGGGCACACCTTCAAACAAATATTTTTAAAATGCTAATTCAGCAATTGTTTAGAAGCTAAGAGCTGCAAAGAAAAAGAGAAAGAAAAAGGAACTTGCTTTACTTTGCCCCATTCTTGCACACTTCCTGAGCAATACCAAATAATGGAACCCACCCTTCTTCAAAGCAAGTGTAGTGAACCCTGTTGATACATGAGTGTGCCACTTTGGGGGTCCTGTCCTTCACCCCAGCAGCTTATTAGCTCATCCTCACTTACTTCTTTATTCTGCTTTAGTCTTCTGGCTAATCCCCCAAAAGAAAAAACTCATTTCCATCTAAAGACCTTTGAACTGGCTCATCTCTCTGTAAGAAACAATCTTCGCACAAATGTTTTTATGACTCACTTCACTTCATTCAAGTTTCTGCCCAACTGTCACCTTCTTAGAGAATACTTCCCTGGCCAGCCAAGCTAAAAATTCACATGCATGCACGCACACACACATACACACACACACACACACACACACACACACCTTTATTTTTATTCATAGTATCTATCATTGTCTAAAATTGTATTCTATTTTATTTGCTTATTATCTGTTCTCCCACTAGAATGTAAGTCACGAAAGTAGGCAATTTGTCTCTTTTCTTGATGACACCAATAAGCGCCTGGCTCATAAAAGACAGTAAACTAATAAGTGCTTGAATGACAAACTAAATAAATGAATGACTAGGTGAATGAATGAATGAATGACAACAGTTCTCTCTCTGCAAAGAGTTCTGGGATATAAATTTTCTCTATCTCATTACAGTTATGGCGATGTTTTGATCTTCTTACAAACTGGGGCTCCAGGAAGGTAGTCACTGCTAGGTCCATTCCTGCACTCACCTCTCTGCACTGAGTTCACATGTTGATAACCACTACCACCACCCCTGCCACCTCTTTTCAAGGGGCTTCTCCTTTTTCCTAGGGTCCAAGCATCACTTCCACAAATAGGGTAAATGAGCTTAGAAAGACAAGCTCGACTGCCTCACCGTTGTGAGCTGCTAGATTATTCTCATGTTGTGTTGATTTAAAGACAATGGTTGGATGATGCTGCACTGTTGTTCCTGATAAGCTTTATCTGCTGTGATTATTTACCCTGGTTGTTAACATCCTATAACTATCCTGTATTCAGAGAGTAGACAGCTAATTGTAAATCGACCCAGGCAGGCTAAGATACTGTGACTCTATAGTCTCTGTAGTGGTTCTTGACCTTTTGGGGGTCATAGAGCTATTTTGAGAATCTGATAAAAGCTAGGGGCTTTTCCCCCTTCCCCCACCCCACCAAAATACATCTATGCATGTACAGATGAATTATATATAATTTCAAGGAGTTCTCAGAATGTCTGAAGCCCATCCATGACATCCAAGTACAGGCCTCATGAATGTCATTTGGAAAGGAACAGGTCAGGCCTAGAGGTTAGGGCCCTGTGGCACAGGGGAAGATGTGGAGGACTGGGCAACAGCACCTTTTCCTGGGCCTCTACTTTTGACATTTTATGTGAAGAGAGAAATACAGACATTGTGTATGCACGTATGTGTGTTAAAGTCGCCTATTTTAAACACACTTTAATTTTATAACCCTATTTTAAGCTGTCTTCTGAGAGGGTCCACTTCAGGTATTACCTAATCTTCAATCATTTGGCTTTCTTAGTTTTTTCCCATTGTGGCCACAGGAGGGCAGGATAAGTCCAAAAACAACGTGAATACTGGCTACAGCTTGGGCTGCAGTGAACCAGGCCTTCCTCACTGCTTTAACTATCCTAACACGAAGGGCCACCGTTTCACTCCTGTAACCTTTCCATTTCATGACATTGGTGTGACCTGTTCATCTAGTGCACGGATGCCCTGTTCCCCTGCCAGTGAGGGAGATATTTTTCAACATCTGAGAAGTCTCCTCCCCGATCCCCAGATTTAGCACATTTAGTTGTATTTGTGAGGAACACAATACGTACTAGTTGTTGGTGTTCTATGTATGGTAGTTAGGAGTAGAAAGCAGTGACCAAGGGGGAAAAAAGCATTGAAAAAGGAAAACATATGGCCGGGCGCAGTGGCTCACACCTGTAATCCCAGCACTTTGGGAGGCCAGGACGGGTGGATCACGAGGTCAGGAGATCGAGACCATCCTGGCTAACACGGTGAAACCCTGTCTCTACTAAAAATACAAAAAAATTAGCCAGGTGTGGTGGCGGGCACCTGTAATCCCAGCTACTCCTGAGGCTGAGGCAGGAGAATGGTGTGAACCTGGGAGGCGGAACTTGCAGTGAGCCAAGATTGCACCACTGCACTCCAGCCTGGAAGACAGAGCGAGACTCTGTCTCAAAAAAGAAAAAAAAAGGAAAACATATTATTATCATATAAGAGTTCATCATTTTGTGGATGAGAGAAAAGGAAGAAAATTATATTTGTTGGACCTACTGGATGCCATTTATAGATAATCATCTTGCTTTTTAGTGCTTTATTAAGAAATAGGTTGTACTATTCTACTTCGCCCAAAATCACATAGCTAACACCTTTTTTTTTTTTTTGAGACGAAGTTTCACTCTTGTTGCCCAGGTTAGAGTGCAACTTACGATCTCAGCTTACCACAACCTCCACCTCCCAGGTTCAAGCGATTCTCCTGCCTCAGCCTCCCAAGTAGCTGGGATTACAGGCATACACCACCACACCCGGCTAATTTTTTGTATTTTTAGTAGAGATGGGGTTTCTCCATGTTGGTCAGGCTGGTCTTGAACTCCCAACCTCAGGTGATCTGGCTGCCTTGGCCTCCCAAAGTGCTGGGATTACAGGCATGAACCCCTGTGCCTGGCTGCTAACAACTTATAAGCCTCACGTCAAACCCTGATCTTTCCATCAAGCCTTTCATAAACTCAGGAAAAGAGAAGAAAATCCTTTAAAAAAAAAAATCAGCAGTGTGATTAATATTGCCCAAATGAAGCCCACAGATACCCAGGGATGGCAATTAAAGCTAGATAAGGGAGGATATAGTTAAGCATAACTTCTTGGACAAAGAGTTGAGTTCTGGAAGAGGTGTAGGCCATGGGCTGACAGTAATGAAAGCACTAAGGAAGGAAGGAAGTCATGTGGCAAGGAGACTAACTTAGATGAAGCTCAAGACTTACAGGAAAAAGTAATGAGAGCTGAGGAGGAGGGAGCCACTGTTCAACTCAGGCATTTGCTAAACTTCAGCTCTATGCAAGGCACTGATAGGGAGGATAAAAGTGAAAAGAAACAATTTCTACCTTTTAATTCACATTTAGATGGGAGAGATCAAACGTATTCCCAAATAACAATAGTACCAAGGTAAAATGTAATATGAACTATATTACAAACGTAAACCAAAAGCTATGGGGCTATAATAATGGAGGGAATACAATAATGGCAGACTTCATGAAGGAGGTGACATTTGAACTTGGTCTTCAAGGATGCCAGTATCTCAACAGGTAGTGATGAGGAGGAAATAGTCTGAGCCATCACAGAGGAAGGAAAGACTAAAGTACTTGTAGAATCATGAGTAGTACCAAGTGATACAGGATGAGTGAGTGACAACAAGAAGGCAGTGTGTGCTCTTGAGCAAAGGAGGGATCTGATGAAACCATGTTTCAGAAAAAGTAATTGGTAGTAGTAATAATAAGTAATGGAAGGAAAGAAATGGAGTTTGCTAGGACAGTTAAGAAGCTACTGCCATAATCCAGGCACAAGGAAATGAATGCCTAGACCAGTGACAAAGAAAATGGAAAAGAAGTTTGGCCTCTAAAATGTTCTGGTTTACACATTAAGTCTCTAGTTTGGATAATGTAAGTCTGTCCCCAAGAGAGTGTTCAATCCCTTCTGAAACTGCAGAACTGAAAACTCAAACCTGAGACACAGCACCTCTATCGAGATTATATGAGAACTTTTTCAAGAAAGCAGTTCTGCTCCATGGCTCTTCCAAGAACATGTAGGTTAAGGACTTAGAAAGGAATGTCAGAACATTAATGGGTGACAGCAGGGAAGACTGCTGCCTGGCTGGCTGCCAGGAGGACCTAAACACATGACATTTTCCTTCATAGAGAGGCTGTGCTTCAAGCCTGGTTGTTTAGCTCTGCAGGATCAGAAAGTTAATTTTGCCAGCACTCTTTTAAAGACACACACCTTCCTAAGCTCAAGACTAAAGGATAAGCCAGAATGTTTTAGAGGGAGAAGCATAACCATAATCACAAAAAAGAGCAGAGACTTGAAAAACACATCTCTGCCACTGGGACACATCACTGAGTCCGCAGGCCTTCTCTGAGCTGCACTCAGGTGGGTACTGCCAGCATGCATCCCTGTTGTTCCTGTTCTCTGCATTTTTGGCCAACCCTCTCCTCTTCCAATAGATGCATTCATTCTTTAGATATGCCAATATAGGCTGGGCAGGGTGGCTCACATCTGCAATCCTAGCATTTTGGGAGGTTGAGGCAGATGGATTTCTTGAGCTCAGGAGTTTGAGACCACCCTGAGCAACACGGTAAAACCCCATCTCTACAAAAAATACAAAAATTAGCCTGATGTGGTGGCTCGCACCTGTATTCCCAGCTACTTGGGATGCTGAGGCAGGAGAATCACTTGAGCCCAAGAGGTGGAGGTTGCAAAGAGCTGAGATCACACCACTACACTCCAACATGGGTGACAGAGTGAGACCCTATCTCAAAAAAAAAAAAAATACACACACACACACACACACGCACGCCCGTAACATCAATAAATCAATACGGCTACAGTCAAATCTTGCCCTGGACAATAAGCCATTCTCCCTTCTTAGGGTAACTTTTTCATTGGCCTCACTATTCTGGTTGATTTTATAGTTCAACTCTCTGAGGAAACCTTTATTTTCCTTACTTCCAGATTCTTGATGGGAGACGGCTCTGCATTGTTCCCTCACATTGTGGTAGGAGTGTCTAATCATCCACCCTTTCCCTGGGGGAAAGAAAAGAAACACTTCTTTTCCCCAAAATTCTGTCATTTCAACTCTAAGCAATTTTATCTTCTCTACTTTCTTAGCTCCTTTGCTCAATTCTGGTTTTGTTTTTGGTTTTGGTTTTGTTTTGTTTTGTTTTGTTTTTGTTTTTGTTTTGCAACTGAGACAGTGTCTCACTATGTTTCCCAGGTGGGTCTTGAACTTTTAGGCTCAAGCTATCCTCCTGCCTCAGACTTCTAAGTAGCTGGGACTACAGGTGTGAGCCACCATGCCTGGCGTCAATTGCATTGCTTTAGTAGCTGCCACTTTATGCTTTAAGAACTGTTCTGCCTCACTGAGGAGAAGCTGCTCAGTCATTTTCATACTTGTTACTCAAAGCAAAGCACAGGCTTCAGGCTTAGAAAAATTAAATTACTTCTTGTTTTGCCTGTGACAAAATAAAATTCACATTATTTTTTTAAAAGACATTTCTCTTTACTTACAAGGAGTGTTTTTTTGACAATGACTTTATATATATCACGGTAGTACCCTAAAACATAATGAGGCAGATGAGAATTTGGGGAAAAATGGTCAAGATTCATGTTGCTTTATAAACTCCTTAAGGGCACAGAGTGTCAGTTATAGCTGATGGAATAAATGAAATAACTGACTAGTTAACTAATGAATCTTCGTAACTATTCATGGAAGATGGCAGAGTTTTCATCATTCTGGTCATAGAGAAATGCATTTCATGCCCCTTTTCAGCTGCAGAATAAGTTGTTAAATATGACATGAAGTCATTTTTCACCACAGTTCCCCTGTGTTGGAACAAGTATGTTGGACTGAAGCCCCTTTGTTCCCTGTGGAAAGTCTGCCACCTCTGCAAACTTGTCCTCAGGAATGTCGTTCTAGAAATAATCCAGCCTTCTCCCCGGGGTCTGTGAGTCATACACAGAAGCTAATTCATTGGAGCAACTGGCTTTTCTTAGGCCCTTTGTAAAAGTATTTCAGAGATCCCTCCTGACGAAGCAAGGAAAGTAGGGTTCCCCCTCAACTCCTTTCTAGCTCTTCCGTTATTTGCTCTGTGCTTCTTCCACCACCTCATATTTGGCTTTCACTGATGACCTTTACCTGCAGACCCAGACCGTAGTTCCTTAGCTAGTGTTGCCTGAAGCTGGAAGTACACCAGCAAAGCCTCATTGCTCCTCCTACCCAGCTCCATTCATTCAGATTTGGAATTAAATCACACTCCACTAGACCCTCCCCATCCTCTTTGCTATTAACCACACGGGTGAGATACAGTATGCCAATGACTGATGCTCCAGGCTTGGTTCTCTACTATAAGGGGATGCCCAAAAATTCATCTTTCTTTCTTTTAGTTTTTTTAAATTCATTATTTATAACAAGTAGTAACAGAACACATTTTCACTGTAAAACAACAACATGAAGCTGAAGTCCCCTTTGTTAAACTAAATATTTAATTTGCATTGCTGTATAATTTTTGGTTGTTTTTATATTCTAGAATATTTTGGGGTTGTTTGCTTTCACAGTGAATTTCTTTCTCCCTTGTTTAATTTTTTATTTATTTTATTTATTATTATTTTTTTTTTCTTTTGAGATAGAGTCACCCAGGCTGGAGTGCAGTGGCCCGATCTTGGTTCACTGTAGCCTCTGCCTCCCAGGTTCAAGCAATTCTCGTGCCTCAGCCTTCCACATAGCTGGGATTACAGGCGCCCGCCACCACACCTGGCTAATTTTTGTATTTTTAGT
>NW_012115699.1:836851-841054 GCF_000951035.1 Colobus angolensis palliatus | reverse complement strand
AGTTAAAACTTGTATTTTCTTTCTTTCTTTTTTTTTCTTTTTGAGATAAGAGTCTCGCTCTGGCTCTGTCACCCAGACTAGAGTGCAGTGGCATGATCTTGGCTTACTGCAGTCTCCGCCTCCTGGGTTCAAGCAATTCTCCTGCCTCAGCCTTCCACATAGCTGGGATTACAGGCGCCCGCCACCACACCTGGCTAATTTTTGTATTTTTAGTGGAGACGGGATTTCACCATGTTGGACAGGCTGGTCTCGAACTGCTGAATTCAAGTGATCTGCCGCCTCGGCCTCCCAAAGTGCTGGGATTACAGGTGTGAGCTGCCATGACTGACCTAGAATTTTTTTTTAACACAAGAAATGCATGATGCCAATAAAATTAAAACAGTACAGAAGTATGAATAGTAAAAAGGAAAAGTATCTCAGAACCCTGCCCTATTTCTACTTCCTGTCCACTGTTAACAGTTTGATGATAGCCTTCCAGAGCTTTGTAAAATGCATTTACGTATATATATTTATATGTAGATAGTTTTATTTTTACATAAATGGGATCGTGTTATATCTGTTCTACAACTTCCTTTATTTACTTACTATCTCCTAGTTTTTCATGTCAGTACATTTAGCTTTGTTAACAAATGCATAATACTACATAGTTTCAGTGTGTATAATTTAAATATTTCCCTATTGAGGGGATTTGAGTTGCTTCCTGTTTGGGGTTTTGGTTGTTATTACAGCAATGCTATACCAAACATCTTTGCATATGTCTCTTTGTGTACTACACAAGAATGTCTCTAGGCTAGATGTCTAGAGGTACAGTCAATGGATCAAAAAATGGATATGGAAGCCGGGCCAGTGACAAGTGCCTATAATCCCAGCTAATCCCAGCTACTTGGGAGGCTGAGACAAGAAGATTGCTTTGAGGCCAAGAGTTAGAGACCAGCCTGAGCAACATAGTGAGACCTCATCTCTAAAAAATAGTTTTTAAAAAAATTAGTCAGTCCTGGTGGTGAGTGCTTGTAGTCCCAGCTACTCAGGAGGCTGAGGCAGGAGGATTGCTAGAGCTCAGGCATTTGGAGGCTGCAGTGAGCAATGACTGCGTGTGTAAACAGCCACTGTCCTCTAGCCTGGGTGACATAATGAGACCCCGTCTCAAAAAAGAAAAGATGGATGTATTTAAAATTTTATATTATTCAAAATTTACAATCTAAGTGAACACTTTATTTCCCTTTCTTTTGCAGAGAGTTCTATTCTGGGAACTGACATTGACCTTCAGACTATAGACAATGATATTGTCAGCATGGAGATTTTCTTCAAAGCCTGGCTACATAACAGTGGAACAGACCAAGAACAAATCCATCTTCTTCTTTCTTCACAGTGTTTCAGTAACATTTCCAGACCCAGAGATAATCCAGGTACATAACCCCCAAAAGATAGTTAGGCTATGATTATTCTTATCTGGGATCAGGACTCTAGATTGGTGAGTCAGTGGAATAAAGCATTGTTGAGGTTTAGGGACTGGAAAAGAATTGGATGAGGCTGTCCAGTATAAGCATGAGGAATAAGAAGAGAAGTTCTAAGAAGCAATCACAGTTAGAAAGCTGAACTTAATTAAGCCCAACCAGCAAGGGCCAGTTAGTTTAGGGGCAAAGTCTGAGACACCTCAATGACAGAGAATTGGCTAGACTACGTAAGAACACAGTGGATCACATTTCTCAATATTCTTATGTTTAACGTGGTAAATATAATTGACATTATAATTTGGAGCATGCTGCTACCTCAGCAATATCAATGTGGCCTGTGGCAAGAGGAAGAGAACCAAGGTTAAATAAAGATCTTCTCACTGGGGAGGCATTTGCTAATGGGGGAAAACTAAAGAACCTACAGAGATACGCCCCAGGGAGGACAACCAGTGCTCAAGACCATGTTCACAAAGCAGTTCAGGCAATTACTGCAACCAAGAAATCAATCCACTGTTCTGGGCATGCCAGAAAGATCCTGGATAATAGATGGCAATTATACTTCATTCCAGGTCCCACTAGATGGCAGGAATAAGGCCATTTCCATTCTCCCATCTCCTCGGAAGGCTGGCTCAGGCAGTACCTGGGGCGGCTGGGCCTGCAGATGGATGGGCCCATCTGTCAGTCTAATCAGCCACACTGAGGTTGGGAAAGCTGAGTCCTCAGGGACCAGCTCCAAAGAGAAATGACCAAAGTATATCTTCTTTAGGGCTGGGAGTTGTACCTATCTTTCTCATTGAACAGAATACTGGTAATGGCTACAGAGATCATTGAGGGTTGAAGAATGGATTGAACATGATGTTTACCAAAGCCCTTCTCCTAAGCTTTGACACGATTCACTAGGGTTACTGCCTCCTTTGAGAGCTGCTTCTTGGCCATTGGCAGTCTATTTGAGTTTTTATATATGTTCCTTTTCTTCAGCTATAATAGAACTCTTTATGACCATTGTTTCTTTAGGACAAAGAAGGGCTTTTTGGAAGTGTTACTACACAGGATTAAGGCTTCCCAAGACCCTTTCTGTCTAAGAATGGCCGTCAAGTCTTTTCCTCTCTCCCCCATTTCAACCTAGTGCCCAGGATGCCTTTGCCAACTTAACTTGATTTTAATCTGTCTTTTCTTGGTGTAAAATATTCTTCCCAGAACCTCCTTTCCACCCCTTTTGTCCAAGGCTGATAGTACCAATTTCTCCCTGTCCTATCCTCTGGAATTCACTTATCTGTTTTCCCTATTTAAGGCAGCTAGCACCTTTATACAGAAGCTAGTGTATAGCTAACACTATTAAGCCCATCCTCTGTGCCAAGCACTAAATTAACTTCATTTCTTGCATTATCCCATTTTATCTTCACGTAACACAATGAGGCAGGTACTGTTACCATATGTCATTGAATCTAAGATGCTATCAATTGTAAGATACACCACTATTTTATGTACCAGTAAGAAAGAAAACAGTCTAGGTGCAGTGGCTCACTCCTGTAATGCCAGCATTCTGGGAGGCAAAGGTGGGAGGATTCGTTGAAGCCAGGAATTAATGACAGCCTGTGCAACATAGATCTGTCTCTACAAAAAATAAAAATAAAAAATTAGCCAGACACGGTATGCACCTATAGTCTCAGCTACTCAGGAGGCTGAGCCAAGAGTATCACTTGCACCTAGGAGTTCAAGGTTGCAGTGAGCCGTGATGGAGCCACAGCACTTCAGCCTGGGCAACAGAGTGAGACCCTGTCTCTAAAAAAATTTTCCTAATGATAAAGTTTTCTTAAAAAAAGAAAGAAGACATTGCCCATTAAACATTACACAGCTCTTTCTTGTCACTTAGAAGTAGTATTTTACCTGCATTGAGAGAGCTCTTTTAGATTAGAGTAGTAAGTAAGGACTTAGAGTGCCTACCTGGCCAATGGCAATTGTAAGACACAGATAGAGATGAAAAAAATGTGTCTTAGAATCAATTAAATACAATATTACCCCCATTTTACATATGAGAAAACTGAGACTTAGAGAAATTAAACACACTTTCCCAGGGCTGCACAGAAATTTAGTAGCAGAGCTAAGATTTGAAGTCAGGCAACAGGGCCCACTCTTAACCCTTAGGATCAGAAATCTATATTTTGTACACTTGACACTCTCAGCCCAGACATTGTCAATAAATCCAGGTTTGTCTTCCCCCAGAACCTGGGCTTTTATCTACTATATTAACCTGCCTCATGCTAAGCAATTCTGAACAAAGGGGCTAGAGATTCACTTCTTTCATTAGGAGGGCTGGGACCCTCAGAGGCCAAGAACTCCTGTAACCAGCCTTTCTTCCACTATCACATGGCATTTGTGATAGTGCTAATCAGAATTTCTCTGGCTTCCCCTCTCTCTTTCCAAAGCTTTCAGCACCAGGGTCAGAGCCAGAATATTTATCTCCATCTATAATCATTTTTTCAGAAATTTGTAGGTCTGCGGGATGCAGAATGGAACTTAGATCCAGACTGCAGTCAGCTTTTCTGCTGGGGAGGTCTTTACTGGAATCCAGATGTTCAGGCACAGCTGGAATGAGGTCTGGGGAAATTAGGCCTCTTCTAGGGTGGATGTGAGATTTTAACCACAATAAAGATTATGTGGGCCAGGCGCGGTGGCTCAAGCCTGTAATCCCAGCACTTTGGGAGGCCGAGACGGGCGGATCACGAGGTCAGGAGATCGAGACTATCCT
>NW_012115699.1:835361-836315 GCF_000951035.1 Colobus angolensis palliatus | reverse complement strand
GACTCCGCCTCAAAAATAAAATAAAATAAAATAAAATAAATACAAATTTTATGTATTGCCACACATGTAGATTTCTGGACTATGGCTCACTACAAAAACTGAAAGAAAACAAAAACCCCAAGTTTTCCTCCTCTAGACTCTTTGGGTTGTGTGTCTCAGATGTTCACTCTGACTCCTCACAAGGTTCTCTATCTGATGCCACCTGCTTCTTTGACTGCCTAGGACCCTCACCCCATCTCTAGGTGCTTCCCTTAGAAAGGCCTTCCTCTGACAGAGCACACAGTGAGCTACACATGAGTTTCTTTTCTTGTTCTTAGGTATCGTGTCTGCCACATCTGCATCTGGGGTCTGGGTGGGAGAAGCACACCTGCTTCTAGATACAAACCCTGCTAAAATAGCTTTCCCAGCTTTGGGACACTCTGCTGAGACCACAGTTTGGGTAGTTCTTAATCCAGGCTGCAATAAGAATCACATGGGGAACTTATAAAAAATACCAGTGTCTCGGGGCGGGAAACATCATACACTGGGGCCTGCCATTGGGTGGGGGGTTGGGGGAGGGATAGCATTAGGAGAAATACCTAATGTAAATGATGAGTTGATGGGTGCAGAAAACCAACATGACACATATATACATATGTAACAAATCTGCACGTTTTGTACATGTACCCTAGAACTTAAAGTATAAAAAAAAAATACCAGTGTCTGGGCTTCACCCCCAGAGACCCTGATTCAGTTGGTCTGGGGTAGGGCCCAGACATCAGTATCTTTTTCAAGTTTCCTAGATCAGGGGTCCCCAACCCCTGTGTCCTGTTAGGAACTGGATCAGCAGGAGGTGAGCAGCAGGTGAAGGAGCATTACCATCTGAGCTACGCATCCTGTCAGATCAGCTGCATCATTAGATGCTCATAGGAGCCCAAACCTTATTGTGAACTACACATGCAAGGGATCTAGGTT
>NW_012115699.1:778118-834463 GCF_000951035.1 Colobus angolensis palliatus | reverse complement strand
TTTTTTTATCTCATGTTGCAGTTAGTACAGTCATTTCACAAGTCACTAACAGCAACTACCAGCCTTCTCAGAAATACTTAACATTCGTATATTCACAAGTTTGTTATCAGTATTCGAACCAGGTATACGTTTTATTGAAGAACTTTGTAATATCAAGGATTCAAGCTTGTGCAACAGATCATCATACACTATGGCATATGCAGCTCCCTACTGGAGCAGAAGCTTAATACGGAAGAGTATAATACCGAGATGAGTAACTCCTACCTAGCCTAAGCACTCCTCAGAATTGTCTGATGCCACTGTGATGCTCCAAGGCCCAGAAAGTCCTAAATTCATGTTTCCTTGGGGGAATTAAAAAATAAGCTATTTCAGGAACTTATTCCTTTCCCCCCACCCGGAATGTCCCTGAATGAGCCCACAAACAGTAGCAGTCATCTGACTGACTTCTGCTTTCCTGCTCTTCCTTCATCTGACCTGCACTGTTACCAGAGCTTAGCCACGAGGAAGCAGCAGAAGCAAGATTTCCTTCTGTGATTGCCAAAGGGCCTCTGCATATTTTGGCATTAGCTACCTCCTCCACAGAGGAGGCATGTTCCTCAGACTGGATCACAAGCCAGATGTCTCACTATGAGACAACTCCTCAGCCAGCTCAGAAGTAAAACAAGTAAAAATCATGTCAGACCCTTGAAAATAAGTTAACTCTTGTTTAGAGCGATAGAGATACTATAGGTTCCAGACCTGCTTTCCCTTCCCAAACCAGTCAGACTTTCCTCTTTCCACTCTCCTGCCTCCTCCTATCCCTTGCTTGCCTGGTAGAGATGGAATGGATAGCAGATGTTGTCTCTTAATGGCATAGCCTAAGGTAACTTATTACTCACAGTCCTTCCTCCAATGCTGCTTTTATTGTAGTGTGTCTGAAATGTGACCTCCAAGAGCGACTGCTCAGCCCATCCCTACTCCCTGGCACAGCTGACGGCTCCTTGAGAATGGATGACCCCAAAGGAGACTTCATCACACTCTATCAGATGGCTTCCCAGTCATCGACCTCTCATTACGAGCTCCAAGTGATCAAGTATGGTCCAAGGGAACCTCCCCAATCCATGCAAATGCTATTCTTAGTGGTTCTGTGACTAGGAGGTCCAGAGATAGATGGTATCTCCTAAGTATCAGGCAGGCAAGAATCAGTTCCAAAGTAGCAGTTACAGCTACGGCATGAGGAAGCAAAGACAGGCTACTCAGCATGTGAAGGCTAAATGTGCAGATGGTGGGAGAGGCGCTACAGTAGAACACGCTGAGGTCTGCATGAGGATTGTTTTTCTTTTGACTCATTAGAAAGCTGTTTATCCATTCAGTAAATGTTTACTGAATAACTACTTTGTTTAAGCATCAGGACAGAGATCCAACCTTCAAGGAGTAAGTGGTACATAGGATCTACCCCTGCCCCCTCCCATTTCTCTAACTACTAGAATTCCTTCTTCCAGGAGAACCAATTGTAGAAGAGAATTAGCAGGCCAGGCATGGTGGTTCATGCCTGTAATCCCAGCCACTCTGGGAAGCTGAGGCAGGAGGATCGCTTGAGCCCAAGAGTTCAAGGCTGCAGTGAGTTATAATCGGACCACTGCACTCCAGCCTAGGTAACAGAGCAAGCCCTTATCTTGAACAACAACAACAAAAAAAGGCACACACACACACACACACAATGAATTAGCAATGATGGCAGAGTCCACTTCAACTCTTCCCAGTTCTTACCACTGTGCCCATGCAAAGGTTCCTGAACTTTGATGATCTTCTGTGTACTAGATACTATGCTAGATGCTGGTCATACAAAGATGGATAATTCACAGACACTAATTTAAAAGCTTTCACAGTAGCATCTTAGAGTTAAGCTGAATTGAAGTGGATCTAGGTAGAGGTTCCAGATATCACTAAGGAGTCTTTCACTGTAATTATCTCTTCCTAGGGCTTTAAAATCTAGCGGGCTCTGTGAGTCATTGACATATGGACTCCCGTTCATCCTCAGACCTACAAGCTGTTGGCAGCTGGACTGGGATGAGCTGGAGACAAATCAGCAACATTTCCATGCTTTGTGTCACAGCCTGCTGGTGAGTACCCATGTCCCCAGGTGAAAAAGAAGAATCATTTTTAAAGTACCAACCACAGAAAAGCACCTAACTAACTCTGCCCAATCCTAAATCTGCCTCAACCCTCAAGAAGACAGAAAAAACTGGATATACTCTGAAATTTGGAGTAAATATGACTTGCCTTTTGTTGGTTTCATGTTATACAACACTAAACTTGAAAATCCCCTATTTGTAAGCTTAACATTTAAATGGCAACAGGGAATTTTAAAATACAGTACCTGTATTTTAAAACCTACTTCCTTCCTAACACTGTGATAGACATTATGGTTCATTTAAATGAAAAGCACTTAGTCTGTGCCAGACATTGTGTCAAGCCCTAGATATGTATTCTGTAGTGACCTAAAAGACATTACCTATGACCTCAAGAAACCCACTCTCCAATGGAAGAAACAGAAATGTATATATTCTTAATCATGAGAAGTTTATAAAGGGAAAGAAGAGGCTGCTATAAGAAAGCCTGTCTATAAAAGTGACATTTAAACTAAGACATACAAGATAAGTGAGCATTAACCAGGTGAAGGGTGGCAGGAAGAGCATTCCAGGTGTAGGGAAAGGCATGTGCAAAGACCCTAAGGCTGGAAAGAGCTGAGAGAAAAATCAAGAACAGAAAAGCCGTTGTGACTGAAACAGGGAGGAAGGGAGAGAGTGACGAAAGGTAGGGGTTGGAGAGGTGAGCAGGGGTCAAATCATGCAAAGCTTTGTAGGCCAAATTAAGGATTTAGACTTAGGGAAACAAATCATGAGAAATAACTATTTAAGTTTTTAAAATATTACTTGGGCAGAAATTTGGAAATGAACTTGCAGAAGCAAAAATGGAAACATGAAAATGAGATAGGAGGGTATTGCAGTAGACTAGGCAAGAGACAGTGGTGGTTCGGACTAGAACGTTGCAAGTCAAGGTAGGATGAGCAAACCAATTAGAGAAATATTTTAGAATTGTTTCTTGGCCTTTTGGCTATGACCAAGTGTAGAAATATTTCAGGCCGGGCGCGGTGGCTCAAGCCTGTAATCCCAGCACTTTGGGAGGCCGAGACGGGTGGATCACGAGGTCAGGAGATCGAGACCATCCTGGCTAACACAGTGAAACCCCGTCTCTACTAAAAAATACAAAAAAAAAAAAACTAGCCAGGCGAGGCGGCGGGCGCCTGTAGTCCCAGCTACTGGGGAGGCTGAGGCAGGAGAATGGCGTAAACCCGGGAGGCGGAGCTTGCAGTGAGCTGAGATCCGGCCACTGCACTCCAGCGCGGGCGACAGAGCGAGACTCTGTCTCAAAAAAAAAAAAAAAAAGAAATATTTCAGAGACAGGATTGTCAGAACTTGGTTGAGAGATTGGATATAGGGAGTGAGAAACAGGAAGTATCAAATAACTGCCCGGTTTCTGACTTGAACTAGATGGATGTCATTCCCTGAAATGGAAAAAATAAAAGCAGTCACATGAAACGAACACAACACTTAGCAAAATTAAAACAACTGCAAATAGAATGCAAAGACAGATATAGAATGAAGGTTTGACCTAGTAGGATGATGAGGACAGCACGGCAATGCATCTCTTTCACTATCAGAAGCAGACTTCTTTTTTTCCTGTTCAAAGCCCACACTCCCTTTTAGGTCCACCCACTGAGTTCCTGTTTCCTGTCTGAAGAACACCCATCTCCTGTCTTTGCAGAGCAGAGACAACAGAGCCGTTGTAACTGTTAGTGCCCGACAGCTCAGTTTACTATTTACTCCACCCAGTTCCTCAGAATCTGAGATGATACATCACTTGGGAAGAATTTCTCCCAGGTGGCTTCAATACATTCTTACAGTATTTGATATTTTAAACATACATTGACATTTTAATACACTGCTAGAGAGGGTGTAAATTTTCTGGAAAATGATACCCTTTCCTTTTGCTGGGAATGTAGCCCAAGAAAACAGCCAGGAAAGGGAGCAAAGATATATGTACCAGCATGTTCATCTCAGTGTTATTTACAATGGCGAAAAATTGGAAACAACTCAAATGTCCTAAGGAGGGGGAAAGTTATTAGGAACTATAACCTGGTGTAGTGACTCATGCCTGTAATCTCAGCATTTTGGGAGTCCAAGGTAGGTGGATCACTTGAAGCCAGGAGTTCAAGACCAGCCTGGCCAACATGGTGAAATCCCATCGCTACTAAAAATACAAAAATTAGCCAGGCATAGTGGCACGCCCCTGTAATCCCAGCTACTCGGGAGCCTGAGACATAAGAATCACTTGAACCCGGGAGGCGGAAGTTGCAGTGAGCCAATATCACACCACTGCACTCCAGCCTGGGTGACAGAGCAAGACCCTGTCTCAAAAAATAGTTACAATAGGCCGGGCATGGTGGCTCACGCCTATAATCCCAGCACTTTGGGAGGCCGAGGTGGGTGGATCACAAAGTCAGGCGTTCGAGACCAGCCTGGCCAACATAACAAAACCCCGTCTCTACTAAAAATAAAATAAAATAAAAAAGTAGCTGGGCATGGTGGCAGGCACCTGTAATCCTTGCTACTTGGGAGGCTGAGGCAGGAGAATCGCTTGAACCTGGGAGGCAGAGGTTGCAGTGAGCCGAGATTGTGCCACTGCACTCCAGCCTGGGCAACAGTGTGAGACTCTGTCTCAAAAAAAAAAAAAAAAAAAGTAATAATAAGGATGGGAAAAAGTATTCCCTTCCATCCTGGCTTACCTACACAAGATTAGAGTCTCCCTGCCACTAAACTCAGGGTCTGAGGATCTGTATTTATCTGTGTATCTACTTATCAAATATTTACTGACCACTGTGTGCCAAGCACTGTTGTAGGGATGAAGAGACCTCTTCTTTTTTTTTTTTTTTTTTGAGGGAACGGAGTCTTGCTCTGTTGCCCAGGCTGGAGTGCAGTGGCATGATCTCGGCTCACTGCAAGCTCCGCCTCCCCAGTTCACGCCATTCTCCTGCCTCAGCCTCCTGAGTAGCTGGGACTCCTGTGGTGGGCACCTGCCACCACACCCGGCTAATTTTTTGTATTTTTAGTACAGACAGGGTTTCACCGTGTTAGCCAGGATGGTCTCGATCTCCTGACTTCAGGATCTGCCCGCCTTGGCCTCCCAAAGTGCTGGGATTACAGGCGTGAGCCACCGTGCCCAGCTGAGACCTCTTTATTAGTCTTCTGTCATGGAAAAGGACAGGGATGTAGTTGACCTGTCACTAGCAGATACCCATATTTTGGAGCATTTACTAAGTGGTAGTCACTTAACCAGGTGTTTTACATTCTTTACCTCATTTAATCCTCACAGTACTCTGTGAAGTAGGGATCGTTATCCCAACTTTTGCAGATGGAGGAGGCTGAGGCCTAAAAAGACCAAGTGAGTTACCAAAGGTCACACAGCTGCCAAAATAGTGTTGTCAGAATTTGAGGACCAAGCTCATACGTGTAATCCCAACACTTTAGGAGGCCAAGGCAGAAGGATAACTTGTGCCCAGGAATTCAAGACTAGCCTGAGAAACAGAGTGAGACCCTGTCTCTATTAAAAATTAAGAAATTAGCCAGAAGCAGTGACTCATGCCTGTAGTCCCAACTACTCGGGAGTCTGAGGTGGAAGGCTCGCCTGAGCGCAGGAGTTCAAGGCTGCAGTGACCCATGATTGCACCACTGCACTCTGGGTGACAGAGGGAGACCCTGTCTGAGGGGGAATAAAAAAAGAAAATTTAAAAAGAATTTGAACATAGTTCTGTTGACTACAAAGCCCATGTTTTTAACTTATTTGCTAAACTCCCTACTCTGGATGTAGCCAGATAAATACAGACTATAACACTGAAGCTAATTCTCCCTTCACTTACACCCTATGCTTCTGTACTTCAGCGGAGCTGAACTCACTTAAAATGGCACAGTACTCATAACAGCTGCTTACCCATCTTGTACTGCTGTTCTTTTTACTCTGTTTGGTCCACCTCCTCTAGATTAAAGACCACTCTCCTATTCTGGAAAAGAGAGAAGCAAAACAGTTTTTTGTTTGTTTGTTTGTTTGTTTGAGACAGAGTTTCACTCTTGTTGCCGAGGCTGGAGTGCGATGGCGCGATCTCAGCTCACCACAACCTTCACCTCCTGGGTTCAAGCAATTCTCCTGCCTCAGCCTCCCGAGTAGCTGGGATTACAGGCATGCACCACTACGCCCAGCTAATTTTGTATTTTTAGTAGAGACAGGGTTTCTCCATGTTGGTCAGGCTGGTCATGAACTCCCAACCTCAGTTGATCCACCTGCCTCAGCCTTCCAAAGTGCTGGGATTACAGGCGTGAGACACCACGCCTGGCTGCAAAACAGTGTTTAAATGCCTCTTCCTTCTTGCTTTTTACATGACATTTTCTCCAAGCAGCAAAAATCCTGAATGGCAGTATGTTATAGAGTACAAACTTTTCACAAACTTCAGCTCATTAATTCAACACGAATATTTTTAAGTGTGACAAGATTTATTTAGGGTTTTCAGGGTATTATCTGCTATTGTTATTTCTCCCCTTTTTTGGAAAAAGGCCTCAGTTTTAATTATTTTCTTCCCAAAATAAATCACACATTTGGTTACAATTTAAAAAAAAAAAAAAGATTTATTTAGGGTTTTAACCTCCTAAGCCTATTTTTACAAGTTTGCCATGCTTCTTTAACTCCATCTTTGGTTTTTTATTCTTTCATATACCTTTTTCATATGTTCTTTAAAAATCTGACTTCAAGTCAGCTCCCTATTTAACTCTCTTGCCTTCTGTTTTTCATTGTGATGTTCCCCTCCAGCCAAGTTCTCATTCTAACTTCTGCCTTTCTGTTAATAGCAGCACCGCCATTGTCTAGTCACCCAGGCTTGAAACCTCAGTCACTTTCAGCCATCTCACCCTTTACACCTACTTCATCACTAAGTCACATCAATTTTCCACTCATAACATGAGTTGTAACTCTTCTTTACTTCCTATTCCCACTGCTTGTCTCACCAGAACTTCTTCAGTAAACTCCTAACTGGCTTCCCTGCCTCCGATCTCTCTCTCTTCTGGTTTTCCCTGCACATTGGCACCAGCTTAATTTCCTTGAAGCATTCCCCTATCACATGTTTTTCTATGTTATCAATATTCAATCACATATTACACCTTGCCTATTCTATCCCTATAGCATCTGTTATCACTATCCTAGTTCAAGCCCTTTTAACCTTTCCTTTAATACTGCAATAATCTCTCAACTTGTCTCAATGCTTTTAGTGCTTCCCATTCCTAGTCCACTTCACATAATGCCAACAGATTAATCTTTTGATTAGTCTGATTCAGCACTGATTCTGCCACTACTCAGCTTAAAAATACTTTGTGGCTTACTATTGTTCATCCATAAAGTCCATATTCCTTAGCCTAATATTCAAGGTCCCACTTTATCTCCCATTATTCCCCTTCGTTAACCATACACACCAATCAAATTAATATAAAAACCTTAAATTTTTCCACCTTTGAGCCTTTGTTCATGTTGACCTTTCTCTCATTTCTGTGTGTTCAAATCCTACCCTATCCTGAAAGACCAAGCTCAAGTGGTACTTCTTGAATGAGAGCTCTCCAGTTTCTTCCACTTGTCATTAGACATTTGTATGGTGTTTCTTTTTGGAGAAAAGCATATTTCAAGTAGGTTTTTTAAATATATGATCCTATGTTTGAGATTAAAGTCAAAGATATAATTTGACTACCCAAACTCCAGATTGACATAGTGCCTTTTCTACCACTTCCCCACTTTACTAACCAATTCCTAGGCTTTGGTCAAATTTAGGCCCAGAGTAGAAATTCCCCCTTTCTTACTTCTCTTTTTGGAGGAGTCAAGGCAAGGCAGTTTTCTAATATGTTGTAGTAAAATATAATTTGTATTGTCCAGGAAAATCCTGGACTGTGGAATCAGATGGCCTTAGGTTCCTGACAGCTTTTTTCATTTTCCAACTGTGTGAACTTACGCAACTTGCTTGCCCTCACTAAGCATTGGGGTATTTATCTATTTGTAACCCTAACAAATGTAATGGCCCCTATGTGGCTTAGTCTCTGCACAAATGGCATATATGGAAGCACTATCAGACGCCCAAAAGTAAATTTTAAAGTGATTTGTGTATTCAAAGGACAGCAAAGAGGGTCTGGTTCATAACCCACAATGACATTTCTCAAATTTTCTTCCCCCACCCAATTATCTCTAACCTGAAGCTGTTCCTAGAACCTTTCACATACACAGGTATACACACACAGGTATACACACACACACACACACACACATACACACACAAAATATCTCTACCTCCTCAGTCCCTGTTCTCTCTCAATCCTCTTCCTCCCTCTCTCAGCCGTATATTAAAAATTGACTTAGCCTCTCTGACATAATGTAGTCCTCTTCTCTCTCAGGTCCTGTCTCCTTCTACCTATTTAAAATACTAAGAACTAAAGCTGATAAAGCTTCTTCTTTAATCAATAGAAGTAGAGTGAGAGAGGGCCGGGCATGGTGACTCACGCCTCTAATCCCAGCACTTTGGGAGGCAGAGGCAGGCAGATCAACTGAGGTTAGGAGTTCAAGACCAGCCTGGCCAACATGGTGAAACCTCATCTCTACTAAAAATATAAAAATTAGCTGGTGGTATGGTGCATGCCTGTAATCCCAGCTACTTGGGAGGCTGAAGCACAAGAATCACTTGAACCGAGGAGGCGGAGGTCGCAGTGAGCCGAGATCACGCCATTGCACTCCAGCCTGGCAGCCTGGATGACAGAGTGAGACTCCATCTCAAAAAGAAAAAGAAAAAAAAGTAGAGTAAGGGAGAAGGTGCATGACACACACATTGGTAACTCTTGTCCCATCACATATAAAATATAGACAATAAAATATACCTCATGTGGTTTTTAAGATGATTAAATATTGTGTGTGTAAAGCACCCAGCACATGTCTAACACATGATTTCCACACAGTGGTTGGTTAGCAGTTCTACAGTTTCCATTTGTTTCTATTTTTGTAGATTCTAATTCTCTGAAGAAATTCTCCATATTTTCATCTAATTTCTTTTTTTTCTTTTCTTTTCTTTTTTTTCTTAGACAGAGTCTTGCACTGTTGCCCAAGCTGGAGTGCAGTGGCGTGATCTTGGCTCACTGCAAGCTCCACCTCCTAGGTTCACTCCATTCTCCTGCCTCAGCCTCCCGAGTAGCTGGGACTACAGGCGCCTGCCACCACGCCCGGCTAATTTTTTGTACTTTTAGTAGACAGAAGGGATGGGGTTTCACTGTGTTAGCCAGGATGGTCTCGATCTCCTGACATCGTGATCCGCCCACCTCGGCCTCCCAAAGTGCTGGGATTACAGGCATGAGCTAATTTCTTAAATATACTAATGATGGTAATTTTAAGGTTCTTGTCACCTAATCCCAATACCTGGATCACTTATGTATTTGTGTCTATTGTCTCTTTTTTCTCTTGGTTTTCAGACATGTGTCACATGTCTTTTGTCACACCTGGCAATAACATATATAAATAAATTGTAGAGACTCCAGCTGGTGTTAGCTTTCTCTAGAGAGGACTCACCCTTCCTACACTAGGCAGATAGAGTGGTGGCTGAGCATCCTGTTTCACTAGAAACTGTGCTGAGTCAAGGCTGGGCTGCAGTCCTGCTAATGCTCAATCTATCCAGGGTTTGTTCCTGGCCCTCCAGAGTTTTCCACTGAAAGCCTGGTGTATTATGGGTATCCCCTCCCTTTGGAAGGTCCCACCTCTAATCACTGGCTCCCAAGTCTGCTCAAACATTCTACTTTTTAGAATCTTTCTCCTTAAGTGTTTTTGCCTTTTGCTCCATGCAGCCCTAATATTTGGCAAATGTGTTTGGGGGAAAATTGACTTGATTCCCATCCCTTCCCACCACCAGGTCTCCACCAAAAAATCTGCTGGTTTCTCTGTTCTCCTATACTTGCCTCCACAGGTGGAAGTCTTGGATTCTCAGCTCCTCCAGCCACCACTACCACCATGCCCTCTGTCCCAGAATCAACATATACTCCCAGGGTATAAGCAGCTGCAATAATTCCCTCATCTCTGTGGACTCATCCTTCTCTAGAGACTTAGCTACCTCTAGATCTCATTGCCTCAGCAACTCCTTACTGCCTTCCAACAAATTATCCAGCTTTTCTGATTGTTCTAGGCAGAAGAACCAGTCTGCCTCTGGCCACTCCAACCCACTTAGATGCAGAAGTAGATGTTTATTAAATGCTCATTTATTCCCCCTTTGCTATCTGTTCAGACATACAGCACATCTTCTAAGTTCCCCTTAGCCAGTTGGCTGGCTTCACCATGTTTTCATTTTCAGGCTCGTGGATTTCCTCACAAGTGTGGGTATAGCTCAGTTTATTCAACCACTGCCTCTTCACTTGTGCTTTTTTTTTTTTTTTTTTTAGCAGTTCTTCTGAACAGAGTTCACATTGCCATAATTAAGTCATAATGATTACTGCCAACCCACCAGTCCTCATCGACTATAAATGTTGTGTAACTTTTCAAATTACATTTTACACATACTCTAAGCCTTCGTCAATCACAGCCTTGTTATTTCATTCCCTGATTTTTCACTTGAAAATTTTTTCTGTCTTCCTCATAGATTATTTTGCTGTATTCAGGTATTTCCTTGCTTTTCCTCAGAAAATGATCACTTCATCAGATAGGCAAGACTTTTCCCAGTCTTTTCTGAAAAATATGTATTGTCCACCACTCCCATAAATGTCACTTTTAGATTAATACAGACCACAAGAGAGCTATGTGTTTTGGCAGCATTCTTTGGAGCTTTTATAGATCTATATCTAAGAATTATTCAAGTATTTTTAATTTAACCAAGTTAAATAAACATTCATAATTAAATGTATTTTTAATTTTGAAAAGTTAACACTTCATGGTGCTTACCATGTACCTGACACAGTTCTAAACACTTCACAGCTACTAACTTATTTTATCCCCATAACCATTCTATGAAGTAAGAATTATTATCCCTGTTTTACAGATGAGGAAACTGAGGCCCAGAGAGTAAATGGTAGAGTCGGGATTGAAAGGCTGGCTTCAGGCCCCAAACTCTTCACCACTCTACAGCTACGTGAAATTTATCAGCATATTGATTGCAGGAGTGCTCTGAAATATATTCACTACTCAATAAGCCACAGACAGCTTCACCCACATTTTATATCAGGAAAAGCTATGGGGCTCCCTTCTAGCAAAAGTGGGTGGTTTGTTTTTCTGTGAGCTTATCTAATCCTGGCTGTATTATTGTCCTATTTTATTTTTCTTTTGCCCAGTCCCCATAATTATTTATCTTTTTATGCTGTTCCATTTTTCTAAACTGGCGTAGCTGTTTTGTGGAATGTGGTGGGAAATAAATATATAAATAAAATTAATTTTTTCCAAGTCTTTATGAGATCAATCTATCCATTGCCAGGAAAATATCATTTCTATTACCAAATCTTGCTGTATAGTCCCAGTTATGTAGCTAGTGACTCACTTTCCACATCCTCATTTCAATTACAAAGTCATATCTGTGTGAGCTAGAAAAAGAAATGAAAATACCACCTAGGTCTTTCAGTTTCCTACTTAAAATGTCAGAGTCTCTGGAGACACATTCCAGAGCTTTACAGTCCATGTCTGCCCTAATTGGCCACAGAAGTTACAGGATTCAAGCCATGATGTGTTCAGCAGGAGTCTAAGTACACAGGCAATGAGCCGGTTGGGCTATAACTGGGTGGGGAAACGGAAAGTCCTTGGTTAAATAGGCAAAGACTCAAGACCAAGAATCCAAGCTGAGAGTGGGGTGATGGCAGGTCAGGAGCCATTTGAGAACAGAATGAGGTTAGAGTGTAGCATCTCTGGGCGGGTCAGGGGATGGACAGGTGCTAGAACAGCAGCCTAGCATGAGTCAGTGGGCTTCCTGTGACCCAGCTTTGTCTGTTTCTCTTGCTTCATCTTTCACTTACGCTGCTCACATCCTCCACCCCAGCCACACTAATAAATGACTGAATGTTCTCCAAATATGCTGATCTGTTTCACACCTCCACGCCTTTTTTCATGCTGTTCCCTTCCTCTTGCCTCTGTCCACCTGACAAGTATCTATTCATTTTTTTCTAGATGCTGCTTAAATAATTTCACTACGAAGCCTTTCTTGCCTCCACCACAGCCTGTCTCCATTCATCTTTCTTGCCTTTCCACACTCATGTACTTGTTGCCACATCTGTCTAGACCTTTTGCACCATAGCTCTTTGATATGAGAAATGTCACATTACTATATTTTTTCTAAATCAAATTTAGAAAACATTGGTTCCCAAGGGCCAGGATGTTGACACACTCAATATCTTTATGGGTGCCTCTCCCCCTAGGATCATACCCAAAATCCAAGGAGCTTAACACAGTACAGAAAATGTGGGAAACAGCCTTCTGGTCTTCAACACACCTCCCAGGACAATACTGAATAGAAGTAGCAAGAGCAGACATCTCTGCCTTGTTTCTGATGATAGAGGCAGAGAATCCACTCTTTCACCACTACGTATGAGGTTAGCTGTGGATTTTTTTATAGAGGTTTTTATCAGGTTGAGGAAGTTCCATTCTACTCCTAGTTTACTGAGCATTTTTACTATGTAAGGGTGTTGGATTTTGCCAAGTGTGTGTGTGTGTGTGTTTTGAGATGGCATCTCACTCTGTTGCCCAGGCTGGAGTGTAGTGGTGTGATCTAGGCTCACTGTAACCTCCACCTCCTGGGTTCAAGCGATTCTCCTGACTCAGCTTCCTGAGTAGCTGGGACTACAGGCACGTGCCACCACGCCCGGCTAATTTTTGTATTTTTTTAGTAGAGATGGGATTTCACCATATTGGCCAGGCTGGTCTTGAACTCCTGACCTCATGATCCACCCACCTCGGCCTCTCAAAATGCTGGGATTACAGGTGTGAGCCACCATGCCTGGCCGCCAAACGTTTTTTCTCCATCTATTGAGATGATTATATAGTTTTTGTTCTTTATTCTGTTGATACAGTATATTACATCGGTTGATTTGAGGGTATTAAACCAGCCTTAGGGATAAATCCCACTTTGTTGTAGTATATAATTCATTTTATATGTTGCTAAATTTGATTTGCTAATATGTAGTTAGGATTTTTGTATCTCTATTAATAAGAGCTACTGATCTATAGTTTTCTTTTCTCATGATGTCATTGTTCTGGCATGGTTCTGTGTACCCACACCTAGTGCTTGGAACATAATAGGCAGTCAATAAATTCTTTTTTTTTTTTTTTTTAGATGGAGTTTCGCTCTTGTTGCCCAGGCTGGAGTGCAATGGCACCATCTCAGCCAACAGCAATCTCCCCCTCCCAGGTTCAAGCCATTCTCCTGCCTCAGCCTCTGGAGTAGCTGGGATTACAGGCATGTGCCACCATGCCCGGCTAATTTTGTATTTTTAGTAGAGATGGGGTTTCTCCATGTTGGTCAGACTGGTCTCAAACTCCAGACCTCAGGTGATCCGCCCACCTCGTCCTTCCAAAGTGCTGGGATTACAGGCGTGAGGCACCGTGACCGGCCAATAAATTCTTAATAGACGAAAAATTCACAAGCAAATGCAGGAATCAATGTAAAAATAGAAGATTTAAAATAATACTAATAATCCAAATCCTGAGCCCCTGAGCCCCATCAGAAGTTACTTAAGCTAACTGAAATGGAGTCCCCTGAAACTTCCTGGTTACTATCCCTTCCAGGCTTAAACAGGCCATGTCCTCAGAGCAGTGGCAGTTCCCCTCCGCCCACCGACATACACACACACCATGATTTCTGTACCATTTATTTCCAGTGTGATGGATTCTAAGCATCAAGCTGACTTTCCTGCACATTTGAATTTGTTCTTCAGGAAGACAGCACATCTCTAGATAGAAGCAAAACGCTAAGCAAGCATGAACTTCTGAAGGCATGCATAAAGCTCTTGGCACAGTACCTGGTGCCTGATAAGCATTCCATTAAAGTTTGTAATTATGATTATGACTAATTTTCCCATGCCCAAATCATCTGCCTCACCCCCAAAACCTTCTGAGGATGCATCATGCCTCCCGAATTATCAGTCAAGTCCTACCCCATAAAGAGGTCAGCAACCACAGGAATGGTACATACCTGTTTTTCTTGGAAGTTTCCTACCACTTGCTGTGCCTACCAGACCTCCTCAGAGCGCCACACTGCACAGAATGATGACACTGCTTTAAAGTGCAGAGCCTCCCCTACGACCACCCCACCACCTCCCCTCTGGGGTCTAACTCTAATGCTACAGCAAGTATTTTCTGTCTCACTGTGTCTCTTTCTATTTGTCTTCCCCAAGACACTGATATTCCTTTCTCTGAAAATCATTTCCCCCTTTTTGCCTTTCCTCTTTTTTTATTTGTCTCAACTTTTCATATAAGAGTAGCCAGAACTCATGTGTTTTCTTCCATCTTATGTAGCAAGGAGGTTGTTATGGTTTGTACCAGATGTAACTGACGATCACCCCCAGTAAGAGGACATAGTTTGAGATGATTATAATAGTTCTAACTCCATATTTCCTGGAGTTTTGTGGTTTTTGTTGAAAAGCTACCACAAAAAATTGCCTCATTTTCATGGCTCATTTAAAAGGATACACCTACGAAATCTTCTCAGAAGTCTGGTTGTCTCTTATTCTTACTCAGGCCCTAACCTCTGCCATCTCCATGGCACATGGCAAGGTGCCACCCTCTGTTCCATAATACCCATCATCCACAGCGGCACTGCCCCCAGCGTCCTGACTCTTCTTGTCCTGTGATTGGCTAAGATGATCTCAAGGGCCCTGCACCCACCCACCTCTCCCTCTGCTCTTTCTTTCTTTATGTTTTTTTTTATTTTTTGAGACAGAGTTTCGCTCTTATTGCCCAGGCTAAAGTGCAATGGTATAATCTTGGCTCACTGCAACCTCTGCCTCCTAGGTACAAGCGATTCTCCTAGCTCAGCCTCCCAAGTAGCTCGGATTACAGGCATGTGCCTCCAGGCCCAGCTAATTTTTTTGTATTTAGTATAGACGGAGTTTCACCATGTTAGTCAGGCTGGTCAAGAACTCCTGACCTCAGGTGATCCACCCGCCTTGGCCTCCCAAAGTGCTGGATTACAGGTGTGTGCCACCGCTCCCGGCCCTGCTCTCTCTTTCTCCTCCCACTTTGCAGGCTGCTTTCACTACCTTCTCTCTATCTGTCTGTCTATCTATCAATCACCTATCTATCTATCTTTATTTATTTAATTTTTTGTAGAGTCTTGGTATGTTGCACAGACTGGTCTTGAACTCCTGGGCTCAAGCAGTCTTCTTGCCTTGGCCTCTCAAAATGCTGGGATTACAGATGTGAGCCCACATCTGGCCTTACTACCTTGTACACTCTCTGGACATTCCAGGGATATTCCCCAGTCAGCCCCTTCTAATCCCAGTTGTTAGCAAACCAGACTTTATTACCCTCCGAAGAAGAACTGAATTTCTACAACAGACAACACTTCATACAAGTCTTGGTTTCAAGACACTGCTTTTTTATTTTTCCTTTTGAGACAGACAGGGTCTCACTCTGTCACCCAGGCTGGAGTGCAGTGGTACAATCATGGCTCACTGCAGCCTTGATCTGCTAGGCTCAAGGGATCATCCCACCTCACCCTCCTGAGTAGCTAGGAGTATAGTCACGTACCATGGGCTTCAAGACTCTGTTTTTAAGAATTATAATTCTTAAAAGTCCACATGTACTGTTGAATATGGTAGGCCCCTCTGGGATGAACATCTACTTCAAGTTACAGGGCATTTCTTAACTTTTCTCTCCACTGTTGAGCCTTTTATGTACTCCCTCTGGCATATCCCAGACCAGGGAGGAAGAGTAGTACCTTGTGATACTGATGATTCAAGCAGGAAGTCCCTCCCTACCAAGGCCAAAGTTAAATGGCTCTGCCCCCTCAGCACCCCTGGAAGTCGGGGAAACTTCAATTGGGACTGATCCTCAAATCATGCCATAGACTAAAGATGAACCAGTATTTCTGTATGTCCTTGTTTCAGAAAAGAGAATGGCTGCTATTAGCCAAGGGGGAACCACTGGGCCCAGGACACAGCCAGAGAATTCCTGCCAGCACCTTCTATGTGATCATGCCATCACGCTCCCTCACACTGCTGGTGAAGGCGGTGGCCACACGGGAACTGATGCTTCCCAGCACCTTCCCCCTGCTACCTGAGGACCCACGTGATGACAGTCTTAAGAATATGGAGGCAAGTGGAGCCCAGATCTCATGGGACAGATCTAGAAGCGAATGGAGTTTGAGAAAAGGAGGAGGGAGAGGAGTGAGCCCAGGAGGGAATGGATGGGGAGCTGAGGAAGGAATGTGGTAAGACAGTAAGAAGAGAAAGCAAGAATAGGCAATGATGCCAGAAGAAGGAAGTAAACACTTAGATGATGGCAGCAGGGTAAGGAGTGAAATAGAATGGAGGCTGCGCTGAGGGAAATGAGACTTGAGAAGAAAAAACTGGGAGAGAAAAGGGATATTGGCATCAGTGATGACTGGGAATTAGAGTCATCCTAGAGGACACACGACATGCACACGGACCTGAAATCTGAGGAATGGGTGGCTGTGAAGGAGAAAAGGGAGCATCACAGAGTAGAAGCCTGATGGCAGGCCAGGGCACAGGGAGGCAGGGGAGGAAGCCACAGCACCGGCAGCTCCAGCTCCTGGGGATGCACTGGACACTTGTTTTGTCAGTTTTGTCTTTGCACAGACTGGTTCTCCTGCTCCCACCTCCTCCCCAGAGAGGAGATTGTGATGTTAGACAAGGGAGAGCAGAACATTGGGAGGGAAAGGAAAGGAGAAGACACAGTGGGAGGCAGAAGAAAAAAGAAGGGAGAAGGGTGTAAAAGGAGACCCAAAAAATCATTCTTTGTATGGGTTTTCGTGTCTTTGTGTGTTTATTTTTTGAGTGTGTCTGTGCTTGGGTCTCCAAATTGGTGGCAGTGGGTGTAGATGTACCTGTGCATATCTGTGTGCTGGTGTGTTCTTAGGGGTCTAACTTTCTGCATTGCATGTGTGCATACGTGTATACCTGTGTTGCACTCATTTATGTTTGTTGAGAAAAGGAGGAAAAGGCAGCCAATGTAGGTGTCCAAAATAGGAAGGGCTTCAAAATGAGACGAGATGGATGCAGATGCGAAGGCCATTTTTTCCTCCTCCTCCTCCTGGGATCTGGATTCTCTACATTTGCTCTGCTAGTCTCCCCAGGCTAAGGGTGGGAGGGATGGCTCTGGGTAGGGAGAACTGGAACCACATTGCTGCTGGCTCGCTGGCTTAAACGCAGCAAGGACAAGGCCTGGGATTGTACTCTTGGCTTGGCGGCCACAGAGACACAGAGAGAGGTGGGCACAAATGGCCATGGCCCGCTCAGCGTCTCACTTTGGGGCCAGTGGTTCCTGGCACAGGATGTTGTGGCCGGAAAACCTGACTGCACAGGAATGTTGTACTCCTGTATCCCCTCCTCCCTTTCCATTCAGCTCAGCTCACCTCCAGGCTGAGAACTCCATGTACTCGCCTTGCAGGCTGTGAGCACCCCGCCCTGCCGCGTAGCCCGCTGACACACTCTCCCTCCGTGCTCACAGTGGATCCCTTGTAGCATTCATGTGCGCCGGCCCCCTCAGAACCCCTGGACATGTGTCTTGGGGCCAGAGTGTTCAGTGTTCCTAACCACTTAGGGTTTTTCCTACTTCTTCTACCCATGCCTGGCCCTTACATCACAAGCACTGGACCTCAGGCCAGAACACCCAGTGGGACAGCATCTGTTTCACAGCCTTCATGGCAGCCCTGGGGTTTTACACTTCCTCCAGCCCCTCACGCTCCTGGATCACTGCCTGACATCTTGTGTTCTGTCACCTCAAGTTCCCTGGGTAAGGCCCCTCCTCTCTTTTCCTCAGAGCATGCTGGATAGCCTGGAGCTGGAGCCCACCTACAACCCGTTGCAGGTTCAGAGCCACCTGTACTCACACCTGAGCAACATCTATGCCAAGCCTCAGGGGCGGCTCCACCCACACTGGGAGAGCCGAGCCCCGAGAAAGGTACCACTCCCCTCCTTCCCTCCTCTTCCTTATTTCCCCTCCCTCCCCTTCATGCCCAGAGTCCTAGAAAGCCCTCCTCCCCCATCCCAACACCACCCCCATCCAAGGGAGTAGCCTTCCTCCTGGATCCCACCCCTGGTGGAAGGGAAAATTAGAACCCTTACTGGGTAGGGAGGTCTGTTTGCTAGGGCATTTACATATGATAATGTTTAGGTGTTTTAATTGTAGTGTTTATGATAACTCATTAGTCATTTAACAGACTATTGTCCCATTAAGCAAACTGGCTACACAGGAACTACAACCACAGTCCTCCTGAAAGAAAAGGCTGACGGAAAGGTGGAAAAAGAAATGCCCAAGGGATGGGAAATTAATATTTATCGAGCACCAGTCATTTGCTCGGTTTTATGATAAGTGCTTGCTCATATATTTTTCTCATTTAATCCTCACAGCATCCCTGCAAGGTACGTGTTTGTTCATTTATAGATGAGGAAAGGAGGCTGACCAAGGTTAGTAACTCAAGAGGACTCCCATGACTGGAATTGAAGACAGCTGGGGTTGAAGAGGGATGAATGATTGAGGATGGAGAAATATTTTTATGAGACCCGTGTTCTATATAATATTTGGGCTTCCTTCTGCCCTTATTAACTTTTTCTCAGTTTCTTAGTAACACAGCCTTTAGAAAAATTCTCATTTTGGGCTAGGCATGGTGGCTCATGCCTATAACTCCAGCACTTTGGAAGGCCGAGGCAGGTGGATTGCTTGAGCTCAGGAGTTTGAGACCAGCCTGGGCAACATGGCAAAACCTCGCCTCTACAAAAATACAAAACATTAGCTGGGAGTGATGGTGCTCACTGTAGTCCCAGCTACCTGGGAGGCTAAGGTCGGGGGATTGCTTGAGCCCAGGAGGTTGTGGCTGCAGTGAGCCAAGACTGTGCCACTGCACTCCAGCTTGGGTAACAGAGCAAGTTCCTGTCTTAAAAAAAAAAAAAAAATTTTGTCTTAGCTAAAATTACAGGAGGACATTTTCAAACTAGAGGTAGGAGCAGGGGCTACCACAAGTTACCTGCTGGGCAAGCTGCCAGAGGTAGGACACTGGGCAAGGAGACAGGCACTGTGGAGGCTGGGCTCAAGGGACTCCAGATCACTGTCCTGGGCCTTGAGGCTGTCACTCCGGGGATGGGACTTACGAAAGAGTTAGGACAGGAAGCCCAACAGAGAATGGGATAGGTGCTCAGAAACTCTGATCTTCAGAGAAGGCTCTGGTTGCTCTCTTTGCAGACTGGGCAGTTGCAGACCAACCGAGCTCGAGCCACTGTGGCCCCCCTGCCTATAACTCCTGTCCCAGGCAGAGCCTCCAAGATGCCAGCAGTCAGCAAATCTTCCTCAGATGCCTTCTTTCTGCCTTCAGAGTGGGAGGAGGATCCCTCAGGGCCCTAAGTCACCAGCACCAGAGCCCAGCTGCCCAGCTTAACCACATCCATGCTCAGGTTCACATAATGGCTATCTGTGTGTGGTCAGACCTGCTTTCTATCCACCTGAGCCTCTGTGAGTGAGGGCTGACTGGGAAACAGCAGCCTTCCCCTCCTCTGTTTCAGTGCTGTCCCACTCCTCAACTTGGGAAGCGACACCCGAGCCTGTCCCTTCTCCAGCAAGGACTCTCATTTTCTTTTGAATCATTTGATACTGTTTACACAGGTGAAGATTAAACACCCAGTAAGCTTCCACCATTGTTAGGAGCATTCCTAACCCAGAATTTCTTCTTGTAGCTCTGTGTAAGCAGGTGGATGAGGTCATATCACCTTTGGTAAACAGGACCTCAGGAACAAGGATGAGGTTTTCAAAGCTCATAAAAAACAAGTAGGATTGAAATCCAAGCCTCATTTCAGAGCCTGTGCCCTTCCCGCTACACCACCAGGCGTGAGCCTCCAAAAAGACAAGTGCTTGGTACCTACATGCAAAGTGTGTGTGTTGCGGGGTGGGATGGCTGCCATACAGCCCAGAACAGGGGAGAGGATGGCGTAAAAAAGACCTACTCCTTTCCTGTTACTCTCTCCCCACACGTACCAACCTTCCTGTTGCTCCCTCCATCCATAGAATAATAGCTACCATTTATAAAATGTTTACTCTGGGCTGGGAGCAGTGGCTCACACCTGTTATCCCAACACTTTGAGAGACTGAGGTGGGATGATCACTTGAGGCCAGGAGTTCAAGACCAACCTGAGCAACACAGTGAGACCCCCCCCATCTCTACATAAAAAATACTTTTTTTAAAAAAACCACTCTGTGCTTCAGATTATACTAAATACTTATAATGTATCTAATTTCATACAAAAAGCCCTGTGAGGTAGGGCCCATTATAACTTTCCCATTTTACAGAGGGGCACAGGGGAAACTGAGGGTTGCAGATGTTATACAACTCACCCAGGGCCACAGAGCTCATGTCTAGCCCAGGGCAGCCTGACTTGACTCCCCAGGCACTGAACCGCCACACTCCTGTTCCCTTCCTGGATGCCTTTCCTCTCCGTGACTCTCAACACATTCCTTATTCTCCTCTTGATCCCCACCACACCCAACCCAACCACTGTGTCCCCTCTTTTTCTGTTCACACACATAAACTTCTTAAACCCAAGCTGACTTTAATGAGAATTTTAAAATTTTTAAATAGGTCTCTGGCAAAGAACAATGCAGGAATAAGAATCCAGGCACAGTCCAACATCTCCCTGAGGCCTCCACATGGGCCCCTCAAACTGCACCCACTCTGACCATGCACCACTTTCCACAGACCTGGTCCCGCAGCTGTCCCTTCCTTTGGGGAAGTGGAGAAGGGATGGCTTTAGGAGGATACAGAGCCCATCCCTCAGCCTTGCCACCTGCCCCACTTTTTAGGACTTCCTGGGATTGTCCTTCCTTTGACTCCCCTATCCCTCTGGTCCCCTGGTCTCACAGCACGGCCCCTCCCACCTTCTGGCTTCTGCTGGTTCTAACCATTTTCTTAGATCCCTAGTGCCACCTCCCCATGGTCCTCCTTAGCCACCTCAGCCTTGCCCTCCTTCTCAGGTAGAGCCCTCTGACTTGACCCCAGTCTTGTCAGTCCCTACTCTAGAGAGCTCACAGTCCCAGCTCCCTGAGGCCCCGCTTTTATGGACCTGGCTGTACAGGGCTGAGTTGTAGCTTTTGCTGCCACTGCCAGTTGCAGTACCAGGTTCAGGCTTGGGAGCAGGGACGGGCTTTGTGCTCCGAGGGGGTGGCACAGCATAGTCATCAGTGGCAGGGTTGTAGGGGAGCTCATAGCCCTCCTCCTTCATCCGGGCTTGGCACCACCATGCATCTTTGGGCTCCCGAGGCAGATCATAAAGGCCCTGGGGAGGGACTGGGGCCAAGCCTTCAGGTTCATCATAGATGGGGTCCTCTTTGGGGTCCGTCAGCTTGGCCTTCAGCAACTGCTGCTGCGCATGTTCATACAAGTCCCAATAGAGAGGTTTCTTCCGTTGCACTCCCTCTCCTGCCCGAGCAGGGGTGCTGTCCAAGGGATCTGAGTATAGGGAGTCCTGGGAAGGGCATGGAGCAATTCGCAAGGAGTCTAAGGGCTCAGCGTACAGGGCTGGGGGGCTGTCAAGGAGCTCTTGGGGGCCAGGTGGGGAAGGCAACTTCCCCTCTGCCACCTCCCCTTCATGGGAGTCAGCTCTGAGAACATCGTGCCCCTGTCCGGCCTTTCCCTGGGCCTTCTGCCGGTGGATGGCAGTCTCAACTGCCTGGAAGATGTCATTTCCCTGTGCTGTCTGGAAGGTGAAGGTTCCAGGGCCTGAGGGGCAGCGGCGGCCGGCCTCGAAAGAGAACATGACCTGAGGAGGGTAGAGAGGGAAACACATTACCAGGAGCCATCAGAGGAAGTGAGTCACAGGCCTGCACTAGTTAGGGTATCTACAAAGAAGAGACCACCTGGGGTCACTGGGTAGGCAAGAAAGGGGGATCCAAAGGTCAGAGTTTCCCACCTTCTGTCCTGCCCCACTCCTCCCACAGCTGCCCAACCCAGGAAGCCCTCCCGGACAGCCCCTGCACCTTGTCCCGGCCATAGCGACGCAACAGAGTGTAGGGCCAGGACAGGAGTGGCTCCAGTATCTGACTCTGGGCCCCCATGGTCAGGAGAGTCAGCCTCTCAGTCTCCACCCTCAGCATGTAGGAGCCATGCAGGCCACAGCGCTCGGCGGCCTCAGTCCTCTGCACCGTTACCCAGAATTGGGATCCTGGAAGGCATATACGATTAGACAGCTGCTGGGAGAGGGGCGGGGACAGCAGTGGGGACCCAGAAGCCTCATGAGCGTAATGTCCAAGCACTCACTTGGAAGCCAGATCTCAGGGCCTTCCTACTTCCCCATGGGCCCCTGGGTATCCACCCACTTTCCAAAGGCCCTCCTCCTCACTCCATCCCTGCCCGGGCTTAGGCGTCTACCTTCCCAGGTGGGGCTGTACAAGGAGTTCTCCAGCATCTCCAGGGCAGAAAGCTTAGGTGGGTTATCGGAAGGCGCCAGAGTCCAGCTGCCTTTCTGTAGTAGAGAGAGAGCATCGAGAAGCCTGTAATTTTCTCAACGGGGAGTGGGTGTCGGTCTGAGCCAGCCCCATTTCTCTGCCTCTGTAACTGCCCCCACCCCGCATCGCCGCAGCTCCTCACCGGAAAGGCGTTTCGGCACAGCGTCTGCACCCAGGCTGCACTGGACGGCGCGTCGGCCGCCAGCAAGTGCGAGCGCTGAGCAGTGTCCAGGCGGAAGGCAGTGGCGCCGGGCTCAGGCGGGGTCTCCACGGTAACAGGGGCCACACTCACACACTCAGCCAGACGGATCACCTTGCAGTCCAGGCGGCGCGAGCTCCCTCGGCCACCCCCGGAGCTCGACCCTTTATGGTCAAAGAACTCGAGCCGCGCTACGCCGTGAGGACTGGCCGGGTAGAGCACGGCCCAGGTCTTCCTCCACCTCTAGGGAGAGAGTGAGAGGGCTGGAGAGTGAGTGGCGTGCGCGGGCGGCCCGGGTCCCGACGGGGAAGGAGGGAGCTGCGCAGGTCGATTTGGGGTCTGGGGCTTCCAAACTGGGGGGCGAAGTTTCCCAAGAAGGATGCCACTCCGTCTCCCCAGGACCAGAACCCCGAGACTAGAGACGCTTCCCGGGAGCGTACAAAGCAACTTCTTGGGACAGTCACAGGCTCTCCAACTGCCCGCGCCGCGCTCCAGCCTGCTGCCCACCTCTCCCTGTTTCTGGGCTTTCTCACCCACTACTAGCCCGGATAAGGTTCGGCATCTGCGCCCCAGACTACCTTGGTCCCAAAGCGCTGACTCTGCAAAAACAGCGGCCCTTCCATCACTGCGCCGTCCATGGCCCCCAGCGGTTCCTTCCGCGCTTCCTGGCCCTGCGGCGGGAGGCGGGGCGGGAGGCGGGGCCGGGTTCCCTGGAGGTGTTTCCGTCCCTCCCCGCCCCCGCCGACAGCCGCTGGGGGGTCGCGCTGGGTTGAGGGAGAAGAGCGAGAAGGAAGGGTGGAGGCTCCCGGATTAACCTGGCGCTACCCAGGCCCCTACCCGCCGTCGTAGGGGCGCGCCGGTAGCTCCACCGAAAGTCCTCGGTTTTGGCGCGAGGTCTCTGGGCGTGGTGGCTGCGCGTGACGTCATATGTCCAACGTGACATCAGAGTGAAAGCCATGACCTCACCCCGAAAGCACCCGGAGGCACCGGAGAGACCCACACGGGCCTCCAGAGCTTCAGTTCCCCTGGGCGGGCCCGCCCCCAGCCCCGCCCGAGTCGGGCTGTTTACACTCCGCTGACCCGGGACTCGGAGGGAGGGCTGGGATTGAACCGCTTCCCGCCACCACCGGGGCCACCCCGCCGCCCGGCGGCCGCTTGCATGTCAGCTCCCTGACCGCAGAGGCCTGGCCTCCATGCCACGGGAAGAGAAAGCTTCTTTGAGCAGGCCGGGAGGGCCGGGGAGGGGGAGGGGGCGCGGCAGTGGCCAGCTCCACGGGGAGGGAGGACCCAGAGGAGGAGAGGAGGGAACTGGCCGGGAGGAATGGAGGGAGAAGGCGGAATGTGGGAGGGCTCAGGGGGATGTGGGAGGGAAGAACTGAGAAGGGGGAGAGAGGGGGGTCTAGTCTCCCCTGGCCGATCATTTTTTTTTTTTTTTTTTTTGAAGTCCTAGGACTGATCTCCAGGATCAGCACTCTTCTCCCAGCCCTTAGGGTCCTGCTCGGCCAAGGTAGGGAGAGTCACGCTAACCGCAGAGGGAGAGAGTAGGGGATGGAGAGGATGTGGAGGGACCAGAGAAAACGGGTGGTGTGGGAGGGATGGAGTCGAGGGGAAGCCACCAAACTGAGAGTTTGATTCTTATCTAAGGGCATGTGAGACAGAGTACAGAGAGGAGGCACATACCGGAGGCAGGGGCTCCGGGTGTTCCCAACAGGGCCACCAGGCGCGCCCTAAGGAGGGGGCTCCTCCGGGAGGCCCTACCCCTGGATCCCCAAGCCAAAATGTCCCCAGAACAAAGCTGCCTTGTTGGATTAATTGTTTGGGTTGGGGGAAGCATGTTGACGGGGGCTTGCTGTATAGGGACTGTTCTCAGCCCTAGGCAGAGAAGGCCTTGGCTGAGGAGCCATAGCGCCTGGCCTCCCGTTGCCCGGTGACAGCGATGGTGGTGTTGGCAGGAGGCTTGGACAACCCTACCCCATCCCCCGCCCAGCCTTAAGGCCTGGCCCTCCTGGGCCTCTTGACCCTGCAGAGCATCTGAGAGCCTGTGTACTGGGGAGGGCATGCAGCAGGCTCTCCAGGTGAGCTTTGGTGCCAGCCTTCCCTGCCTGGGAATCTGCTGGGTTAGGACTCTGGGCTCCCATTCAGGGGATCTGTGATCCCAGGGACGCCTAGGGCCCCTTACGTGCCTCTCTGCACAATCAGTACAGCTGTCTGTCCTCCCTCTGGGTAAATGGGGTCATCTGGATCCCTCCCACGTCCGCCCCTTGGCTCTTGTCAATCTCTCTCCTCCTCACCCACAGCTTGCTTCGTTCCCCTATGCTGAGTGCTTGGTTCTTTTCCTATCACCTTCTATCTGTTGTCTCTCTCCTCCGTCTTTCTGTTTTTCTCTCGTTCCCACAGTCTCCCTTCCTCTCACATCCTGTCTGTCTGGTCTTCCTCTTTGCGTGTCTCTTGCTCAGTCTGTGTCTCTTTTTCTTGACCCTTCTCTGACTCTTGATCTCTCACAGCTGTCTCTTATCTCTGGGTCTCTCAGGCTGTGCCTCTGTGACCTGTGCCTCTGCCCTCATTTAATGTGCTTCTCTCCCTGTCTCTCTTGGTCCCTGGGGCTCTTTCTCTCCTGCTGTCTCTCGCAGTCTCTGTCTTACTCGGTGTCGTTTTTCTTTCGTGACTTTTCCCTCTCTTTCTGACTCTGGGCCCCACTCAATCTCAGTTTCTCTCACACGTACTTTCTCTCTGGGGCACCCAGGCCTTCCCTACCATGCGACCTGTCAGTGTCTGGCAGTGGAGCCCCTGGGGGCTGCTGCTGTGCCTGCTGTGCCTGCTGTGCAGCTCGTGCTTGGGGTCTCCGTCCCCTTCCACGGACCCTGAGAAGAGGGTCGGGAGCCAGGGGCTGCGGTTCCGGCTGGCTGGCTTCCCCAGGAAGCCCTACGAGGGCCGCGTGGAGATACAGCGAGCTGGTGAATGGGGCACCATCTGCGATGATGACTTCACGCTGCAGGCTGCCCATGTCCTCTGCCGAGAGCTGGGCTTCACAGAGGCCACAGGCTGGACCCACAGTGCCAAATATGGCCCTGGAACCGGTGAGCAATGATCCCGGCATGTCCTAGGTATTACCTAAGTGTGGCCGAAGTGCAGGGAAAGGGAACACCAGGATGGCACAGCCATAGGGATGCATGACACCAAGAACAGCCAGCATTGAGGAAACCCATGGGTGACAAACCAAGCAACATAGTTACTTCTCAGAGCTGTGTGACCTTAGGCTAGTTGGTGCTTTCTCTGAGCCTTGGATGCCCTGTGTGCAGAATGACTAGATGATGTATAAGTTCTTTTCTGCTGCAAAAGTATGATCCTACAAAGCCATCCGCAAAACAGCCCAGATACAGGTGAGCCCTGTACAAATAAAGTACAGTTGGTTTCATGGGACGCTAAGAGCAGGTAAATGATATATGGATGTTCCAAAGTCATAAGGGGCCACAGACACTGCAGTTAACAAAACCAGGCTATAGGCCAGAGCTAAAATTAACAAGGTGGTACTGTCTACGGACAAGTATAAAATCTAGGACAAGTATGAGTGTGGGTGGTGGAGGCTTAAGAGCAGTTCCCTAGGCGAGGCCTAGGACTGTGCCCATGGTATGAACCCACAATGGGATTGATGGACAGAAGCAGGTGCAACCTGCAGCTGATCCCCCAGTTCCCACTGGCTGGACCACCTGTGGAATTAAGTGTCATTTGTAGATGCTGTGTTTTAAGAGGGACAGTAGAAAATGGAAATACTTTAACAGGAGAGCTGCCTAGATGTGAAAGATTCAGAAGCCAAGTTTCAAGGAGGAATTGCTGAAGAATCAGGGAATTGATATGGAAAGTAAAAGCCTTGCATAGCAATGACATAATGGTTATTTTCAAATATGGGAAGGACAGTCGTGTGGCTGAGGGATTTTTCTGGTTGGCACCAAAGGGACTGAATCAGATGTGGTGGGGGAAAGTCATGAAGAGTCACAAGGACCTTGATGACCTTGAACATTGGCTAGGACAGATGACCTTTGAGGCTGTGCCTAATTCTGAGAGGAAGTCAGTGATACTCCACAGGGTTCAGGCCAGGCGCGGTGGCTCACGCCTGTAATCCCAGCACTTTGGGAGGCTTAGGTGGGTGGATCACCTGAGGTCAGGACTTCGAGACCAGCCTGGCCAACATGGTGAAACCCTGTCTGTACTAAAAATATAAAAATTAGCCGGGCATGGTGGCATGCGCTTATAGTCCCAGCTACTTGGGAGGCTAAGGCAGGAGAATTGCTTGAACCTGGGAGACGGAGGTTGCAGTGAGCCGAGATCATGCCACTCACTGTACTGCATGCAGCCTGGGCGACAGAGCGAGACTCTGTCTCAAAAAAAAAAAAAAAAAATCAGGTTTCAGACAGAGAGAAGAACAAGGACAGCACAGACAGAGCAGGCACACAAGAGAATGCCAGGATGTGATGAAAGGATCTTGGATGTCCAAGCCTCACAGATAGGTCAAACTCCTAAGCCCTCATGTACTGGCTGTGTGGTCTTAAGCAAGTTACTTAGCTTCTCTAAACTCCAGTTTCTTTATATAAAACGGTGTTCTGGCAGCTCTAAGAACGATCACATATGTGCACACCATGGCAGAACACCTGGCATACAGTAGGTACCTGATTAATTGTAGCTATCATTGAATGGGTAGAGACTAATCAGAACATCAGGGTTGATTCTTGGTTTTTTATTCACCCTATCAGGTTCTTGAGTATCCCCAGATCACACCAAATTTCCCTCAATCTTATGCCCCCTTCCTATTCCCTGCCAGGGTCCCCTGTCCCTCCTCCACCCCTTATACCAGAAAGATAAGGTCATCATGGCCAAGTGGGAGGCATCAGCACTCACTCTTTCCAACATCCCCATTACTCCCCCATCCTCCCTCCCCAAGCGTCTCTGTCCCTTCATCTCCCCTTCCACAGGCCGCATCTGGCTGGACAACCTGAGCTGCAGTGGGACGGAGCAGAGTGTGGCTGAGTGTGCCTCCCGGGGCTGGGGGAACAGTGACTGTACACACGATGAGGATGCTGGGGTCATCTGCAAGGACCAGCGCCTCCCTGGCTTCTCAGACTCCAATGTCATTGAGGTCTGCAGTTCCTAGACATACACACACATACCACCCAGGATAGCCAAGAGGACTGTGGGGTGGTTAGGGGAGACATTAGAAAGTAGTTACCACTGGGGGATCATTTGGATTGGTGGGAGGCTTGGAAAAGCAAATGACAGAGCTCCCAGATGCTGTAAAATCCAACAGGATTTTTAGCATTCGCATTCAAGGGGCTACACCTGGCATGAGCCTCTCCAGCTTCATCCCTAGTCACCCCTGGGACACCTGGTGCTCTCCTTCTCCTCAAAGGTTCCTGCTTTCCTGAGACATCTTCCTTCTGACTTTCTCCTCCTTCAAAGCCATTTCCTCTCTGAAGTGCGCCCTCCTGCTCCAGGCACAGGGAGGTGCTCCTTCCTAGTGCCCTGAATCCTCTCTGGGAGCAAGCATATCCCCTGCGCTGCTGGCTGCAAGAGAGTCCACACCGCGGACTGCGGCCATTGTGGCCGCTCTCTCAGTGCCGCCTCGGGCCCATCAGGCCACTGGCTTTACAGCAGGCGCACCAAGCAGGGTTCCTTAAGAGTGGCAGGGCACAGGAAAGGTGCCACTGGGATTCTTTCCCTGCTTGTGGCCCCGCCCCCAGGTAGAGCATCACCTGCAAGTGGAGGAGGTGCGAATTCGACCCGCAGTTGGGTGGGGCAGACGACCCCTGCCCGTGACGGAGGGGCTGGTGGAAGTCAGGCTTCCTGACGGCTGGTCGCAAGTGTGCGACAAAGGCTGGAGCGCCCACAACAGCCACGTGGTCTGCGGGATGCTGGGCTTCCCCAGCGAAAAGAGGGTCAACGCGGCCTTCTACAGGTGAGGGGCCGCGGGCACCGGGCGGAGCGGGCCGGGGTTGGGGTGCTCCCTGATGAATAGCCTTGGGAGACATCTGAGCAGGTCCGGGGCACAGGAGGACCCGGGGATCGAGACGCGCGGGAAAATATGGAGGCCGGTGCAAAGCTGGAGAGTTGGGAAATCTTGTGGGACCACGAAAGGTGCCCCAAGGGAGTACCTGAAATGGGGACCAGTGAGGGTCCCGCTCTCTCGTGGCCAACGCCTGGGCGGGTAGGCGGATTCCTCGGCCCCGGGCGCGCGCCGGCCTCGCGAAGCCACTCCCAGGCCCTGGGGCGATTCCAACGCTGGCGCCGCCGACCAGCGAGTTCCGAGTTCAGCAAGGACGCGGCAGCCCCTGGGAGGCGGTGCCTGGGTGTGTCCCGCGCGGGCTGGGCGCCCAGGGTCTGGGGACCCAGGGACGGCGGCGCACGGTGGCCGAAAGGCGCCAGGAGACACGGCGCCCCCTCTGTACCTGGGCCGTCCCCGGGCGCGTGTGTGAGCCCTCGGGACTCCTGGAAGTCCTGGAGTTTCCCAGAATCTCTTTTGGCGAGGCCCAACCCCTCCACCTGCATTGGAGCCCTGGGGTCCAGTCCGGTTCCAGGGAAACGCATCACCCTGGGAACTGTCTGTGCTTAGCGTCTCCCTTCCGTGGAGCATCTACTTTGATCTTTTTGAGAAACTGCCATTGACAGCCAGATATTTATTTGGAAATCTTTACACGCTCTCTCTGTAATCTACTTTGCAAGTCAAAAATCCTCCCTTTCTTCAGTGGTTCCCTAGATCAGTATTGCTGAAAGGCCTCTTGATGTCCGGATAGCTTTCCGCGGGCACACTACTTCAGATGGGGTCTGATGCGGCCAGCCACTGTAGAAATCCTCAACCCCGACTGAAGCATGCTCGAATTACACTGTCTTCCTACTGCGGCAGCTTCCCACTGCTTATACTGAACTTGTCATCACCTAAAACCAGTTCAGGTCTTCCCTATGCTTCCTACTGATAGAGCAGCCTTTTCCAACCCAGGTATAGGTGACGTTTACCCTATTACATTTGTTTTGATACATAATTTAGAAGCCATAAAAAAGCCATGATGATCCCATGAGATTATCTTGAGTCCTGATGTGACTTTCCATCTGTCATCCCTCTCAGCCTCCTCTGCTGAACAGACATGGCAGCTTTGCCTTCTGGCTTCATCCAAATGGCTAAAAGTTGTTGTGAAAATGTTTTAAACCAAAGTCTAACTCTTCTTGCAAATGTTCCTGCAGATTTTCATCAAGCTTCTAATCATCAGCTGTAAAATATGTTCCTTCCACCAACTGGGAAGAAACAGAACACTTCAATGACATAACCAACATTTCACCTGATCTATCTATATATTTCTTATCTGTAATGAAATCATGGGAGATTTTGTTAGTCTTTGATAAAAAATCCAGAAATGCTATGTTCACAGTCGTTCTCCAGCCTTCCAATTTAGTAACCCTGTCAAAAAAGAAAATCATAGTCGTTTGAGCCTATTTTTACTGAAATCCTTTTAGGTCTCTAAGAATCACCTTATTTTTTCCTAAATGCTCACAAACTTCTATTTAATAATTTATTCTAGAATATTACTTATGTGTAGATTGAGGAATTGAGGAATCCTTTTTCTCCTTTTTTTTTTTCTTTTGAAAGTCAGGATATTATCCAGTCTCCAGTCTTTTCTATACCTGCTCACACTTTCTTTGACTTGGCTCTGAGGCTCATCTGAAATGTCTTTCAGTACTGAGGATTTTCAGTACTTTATCTGGCTTGGACACTCAAACCACTTTAAAACAAACATGTGCTGTGCCTCTTTACTTTCATCCATCTTAGGGCTGCATTTCCTTCTCTGTGCTGCTTACCTTCCCTAATTTAAACCCCATGTTCTGAAAGATGCATAGAATTTAAATAGACATTTCCAGTGAAGAGGATAGCATGAACAAAGGTGTAGAGAGCCATTCACCCAATATTTATTTACTGAGATCTTACTGTGTGCCAGGTACTGTTGTAGACGCTAGCCGTGGCTCATGCCTGTAATCCCAGCACTTTGGGAGGCCAAGGTGGAAGGATTATTTGAGCCCAGGAATTCGAGACCAGCCTGGGCAACATAGTGAGACCCTGTCTCTACAGATAATTTTTTAAAAATAAAATTAGCTGAACATGGTGGTGCGTACCTGTGGTTCTAGCTACTTGAGAGGCTGAGGCGGGAAGATTCCTTGAGCCCAGGAAGTCAAGGCTGCAGTGAGCCGTGATTATGCCACTACACTGCAGCCTGGGTAGCAGAGCAAGACACTGTCTCAACAAATAAATTAACTAAGGCCGGGTGCGTTGGCTCACACCTGTAATCCCAGCACTTTGGGAGGCTGAGGCTGGTGGATCACCTGAGGTCGGGAGTTCGAGACCAGCCTGACCAACATGGAGAAACCCCGTCTCTACTAAAAATACAAAATTAGCCGGGTATGGTGGCGCATGACTGTAATCCCAGCTACTCGGGAGGCTGAGGCAGGAGAATCTTGAACCCAGGAGGCGGAGGTTGCAGTGAGCTGAGATCGCGCCATTGCACACCAGCCTGGGCAACAAGAACGAAACTCTGTCTCAAATAAAAATAAAATAAATAAAGTAAGTAAATAAATAAGTGGTCAAGGAAGGCCTCTTGGAGAAGGCATCATTTGAGAAAAGATTTAAAGGAGGTGAGGGCACAAGCTATGCAGACCTCTAGATAAACATTTCCAGGAAGAGGGATCAAAAATGAAAATATTCTGGGGTGTGTGTGTGTGCGTGTGTGTGTGTGTGTGTGTGTGTGTGTAGTGGGTGATGAGATAAGGCATTCTTGTCCTCCTGGAGGCCACTGGCTGGAGCTGAGTGAAAAAGAGGAAAATGGTAGGACATGCAGTGTAGGTGGTGAACAGAAAAGAATGGGGAGCCAGATGCTGTGGGCCATCTGGGAGAGGCTGACTTTTGTTCTGTAGGAGATAAGGAACCACTGGAGGGTTTGGAGCAGGGTTATGACATTGGGCTTCCATTTTTTTTCAGTACTACTTTCACTGCTTTATTAGGAACAGACTGTAAGGGATGCATAGGAGCAAGAAGTCAGGTGGCTAGTTATGGGGTTATCGTCTTCTGAAACCCACGTAAAGAAAGTGAAAGGTGATGATGACCAGCGAAAGTGGTGAAAAATGATCAAGTTTTATAGATAGGTGTGATGTGAGAGAGAGGAGTTAAGGCTCTCCAGGTTTTTGACCTCAGCTAAGTATGGAATTGGCTTCACCTGACAAGCAAAATAGTGGATGGAGCATGTTTTTTTGGGAGATGGGCTTGGGGGTGGAGGGTAGGAACTTGGTTTTAGACCTGTTAAATTTAAGATTCTTTAAGACATTGAAGTGGTGAGGCTAAGTTAGGCAATTTAATATAGGACTCTGGAGTTCAGTTGAGTAAAACATATAAAGTCCTGAAACTGGACAACATACCAAGGAAGGGAATGTAAATTTAAAAGACAGGGAAAGAGGCCCAGAGACTGAACCTTGGGGAGACTAAATATTTAAAAGTCAGAAGATAAGATGAAATGCAAACAGTGAGGTGAGGTAGGAAGAAAACCAGGGGAGTGTAGTGGCCTGGGAGCCAAGTAAAGTGCTTCAAAGAGGAGAGAGAGACCAGCTGAGTCAGTGCTGCCCAGACCTAAAAACATGAGGACTGAGAAACAAATGCTGAATTTAGCAACAGGGAAGTCACTGTTGTCCCCAACAGAGATGATAATGAATGGCTTATATTTGGAAGACAGTAAGTTAGCAAGAGTAGGTTTATACTGAGAAATAGTGGAAGATCTAGATAAAGGGAGGCCAGAAAATGGAATGCTTTAGGTGCCAAATTGGAGAGCTTGGCCTTTGCCTTATGGAAAAATTACAAATAAAAGTATTTGTATGGGACAAGAATAAAGCCAGTGTTTTTGAAAGTTTGCCTGATAGTAGTGGATGAGGAGAGGAGGGTCTCAATGCAGTAAAACCAGTCAGGAGTTTGTTCTAAAATTGAAGCTTATCAGGAGGGTAACAACAAAGATGAAGGAAAATGAATAGATGTAGGATGACTGATAGAACATAGAGAATGGGAGAAGAGACACCTAAAATGATTCTGACACTGCCTGAGAGAAGGATGGTACCAGCAGCCATCTCTGGGCTTCAGGTTAATATGAACTAGCTTTAGAGATGGGCCATCTTTGGAAAGTTTGAGACGCAGGAATTGTCCCCAGGTATGCAAAGCTGAAATAATTTTTAGAGATCAGGAATACTTGTTGGACATATTGGAATCTCATACTAAGTCTGGGATATAAAGGCTGAGGAAAGAGATACACTAAAGCGCAGAGGCCATTTTTCTTGGGGAAAGAGATTGGGGGAGCCCTGGGAGATTCTGTGATGGGGCTATGATCTAGATCCTTCACAGGTCAGGCCCAGCAGAGGGAGCATTCTCGCAGGTGATACAATTACGAAAGATAGGCAAGATAGTTGTGAACAACTCTCCCCTCCCTAGGGGGAAAAAAGATGGATCTGCTAGCTTTTAGAGGAAGTAAGATTTAGGGAATGAGAAAATCAAAACCTGATGTATTAAACATTTTTCAATTTGTTTTGGTAGTTCTACCCTAGAACATGTAAAAGTTGTGGAACTTTAGAATAAGAAAAGAATGTACAGATAATTGAACTATTTACTGCTCTTTTACAGATAATGAAATTGAGGCTCTAAGAGCTTCAGTGCTATTTAAGAAGTCACTCTTCTAGTTCATTTCAGCTTGACAGATGTTTATTGAACTCCTATTTGCCAAGTACTGTGCAAGGTGCTGAGAATACAAAGGTGAATAAATGACAAGAGAGGTTATTAGGCTGCACATCATAGAAGACCTTATAGGCCATCATAAGGATTCAGGTCCTTATAATAAAAGGATTGGGAAGCCATTGATGTTTGGGTTTTTTTGTTTTTTTGTTTTGAGAGGGAGTCTGGCTCTGTTGCCCAGGCTGGAGTACAGTGGCACAATCTCTGCTCACTGCAACCTCCGCCTCCCCAGGTTCAAGTGATTCTTCTGCATCAGCCTCCCGAGTGGCTAGGACTACAGGTGCCCACCACCATGCCCAGCTAATTTTTGTATTTTTAGTAGAGACGAGGTTTCACCATGTTGGCCAGGCTAGTCTTGAACTCCTCACCTCAGTTGATTCGCCTACCTTGGCCTCCCAAAGTGCTGGAATTACAGGCTTGAGCCACCGCTCCCAGCCACTGAAGTGCTTTTTGTTTGTTTCTTTGTTTGTTTTTTGAGACAGAGTCTCTCTGTCACCCAGGCTGGAGTGCAGTGGCTTGATCTCGGCTCACTGCAAGCTCCACCTCCCAGATTCACGCCATTCTTCTGCCTCAGCCTCCGGAGTAGCTGCGACTACAGGCGCCCGCGGCCACTCCCAGCTAGTTTTTTGTATTTTTAATAGAGACGGGGTTTCACTGTGTTAGCCAGGATGGTCTTGATCTCCTGACCTCGTGATCCGCCGGCCTCGGCCTCCCAAAGTGCTAGGATTACAGGCGTGAGTCACCGTGCCTGGCCTATTGAAGTGTTTTAATGGGGAGGGCTGTGAGATGGCATGATCAGGTTTGTGACTCCAAAAGATCATTTTGAATCTATTTCTTTTTCTTTTCTTTTCAGACAGAGCCTTGCTTTGTCACCCAGGCTGGAGGGTAGTGGTGCAATCTTGGCTCACTGCAACCTCTGCCTCCCGGGTTCAAGCAGTTCTCCTGCCTCAGCCTCTCAAGTAGCTGGGGTTACAGGCACGCACCACCGTGCCCGGCTAATTTGGTTTTTTTGTTGTTGTTTTTTTTGTTTTTTTGTATTTTTAGTAAAGATGGGGTTTCTCCATGTTGCCCAGGCTGGTCTTGAACTCCTGACCTCAAGTGATCTGCCTGTCCTGGCCTCCCAAAGTGCTGGGATTACAGCTGTGAGCCACCACGCCCGGCCTTTGACTCTATTTCTGAGAATGGTCGGGAGAGGAACAAGATATATGGATTGGAGAGATTTAGGAAGTAAAATTGATAGGACTTGGTTATTGATTGACTTTGGGATCCAAGAAAGGGAGAAGTCAGGATTAACCCCTAGGTTTCTGGAGTGGATTTTGCTGAGATAATTATCTTTCTTCTCTCTTTTTTTGGACCTACATTACATTTTAGATTACTTTCAGATGTCTACCTAGAAACATCAAGAAGACAATGAAATAGATAAGATTATGAATACACTTTATATTGTGTGTATTAGATTATGGTGTGAATTAGACCATATAGAGGGCCCTATATGAAGTGAGAACAGAATGCCTAAGATAAGAGCTCCACAAATTTTAATGACCAGATAGGGGAGGAGCCTGCAGAGAAGACCAAGAAAGAGCAACCAGAATTAGGAATAGACAGCTCTGGGCACACTGCCTAGGAGTCAGCCCTGCTCCCTGGGGCACCACTCCGGAAATTAAAAATATTTTAATAATAATAATAAGCAGAATTAGAAATAAAACCAGGATATTGTAGTGTTATAGCAGCCAAGGAAAGAGAGGACAGTCAGATATTGCAAAGAGGTCAGTAAGATAAAGACTGAAAAATGTCTGCTGGATTTAACAAAATAGAAGTTTGCAGAGTGATAGGTAGGGAAAACCGGAGGAAGTGGGTTAAAGAATGAGTGAGAGGAGGCTGGGCGTGGTGGCTCACACCTGTAATCCCAGCACTTTGGGAGGCCGAGGCAGGTGAATCACCTAAGGTCAGGAGTTTGAGACCACCCTGGCCAACATGGTGAAACTCCATCTCTACTAAAAATACAAAAATTAGCTGGATGTGGTGGTGCATGCCTGTAATCCCAGGTACCTGGGAGGCTAAGGCAGGAGAATTTCTGAGCCCAGGAGGCGGAGGTTGCAGTAAGCCAAGATTGCACCACTGCACTCCAGCCTGAGTGACTGGATCGAGACTTTGTCTTAAAAAAAAAAAAAAAAAAAAGATGCGAAGAGAAGATATAAAGATGGTAAGTATGGACAGCTCCTGAAAAATGTTACTGTGAAGGGGAGGAGAGATGAGTAGAGGGTGTGTATGTGTGTGTGTGTATATGTGTCTGTGTGTGTGTAGGAGTGATTTGAATGTTTAAAAGGATTCAGTTGAGAAAAATAAATTGTATGCAGGACAGAGAAATTGTAAGAGATGGAATTTAGAAACATTTAGGGACAGTAGACTTAGAGAAGAAAGATAGTTGAAAGGAATGAGAAGAGGATATGCAAATATAGACAGGTTTTTGTTTTGGGTTTTTTTCTGTTTGTTTGATTCTTTGTTTTTGAGATATAGTCTCTCTGTGTTGACCAGGCCGGAGTGCAATGGCGCCATCATGGCTCACTGCAACCTCGACTTCCTGGGCTCAAGCAATCCTCCCATCTCAGCCTCCTGAGTAGCTGGAACTAAAGGCTCGAGCCACCACACCTGGCTAATTTTTAAATTTTTTGTAGAGACAAGGTCTCACTATGTTGCCCAGACTGGTCTCAAACTTCTGGGCTCAAGCAGTCCTTCTGTCTCAGCCTCCCAAAGTGCTGGGATTACAGGCGTAAGTCGCTGCCCCTGGCCTATACATAGGTTTTTATGTTTGATGGTTGAAGGAATGAACAAATGGTAGGTGGAAACAAACACATCTGTGAATGAAGAAACTTAAATCAAGACAAATAACAGCACTGGTCCTCAATAAGACAAAGTCCTTAACATAACATATATAATTTTATATATAAAATATTTATAAGATAAAAGGGTCTAGACTCTTTTATATAAATATGAAATAAGATTACATATATGTGTGTGTATATATATAAATAATACAAAGACCTTATGATATAATGTCCTTAAATAATTTAGAGAAGAGGTACTTCTGAATTTCTAGACAATACCAGAATGTTTGAGTACTACTCTGGAGATCAAGGTGATCTCTTCAGGGTGATTGGTGAAGAGGCCAAGTGTATTTCATTTTGGACATTTTAGACATGTTTAAGAAAAATATATTTGAAGAAAAAATTTCACACCATATTTATAAGATGAAAGAGTCTAACTACTAGTAATGTCTCAGTAAAGGGACCTGAAAGTTGTATATTCTTTGCCAAGAATGTCCAACATTTTGGACACTTTGACAAAGAGACCAACTAAGTACATCCTCACGAAGAAGCTGAGGCAGGAAATATCAAACAGCTTCTGACTGGTTTAAAATATATACATATATTTAAATCCCAAGGTGTCTTCACACATTAAACAGTCATCCCTCCGTACCCATGGGGGAGTGGTTCCAGAACCTCCCAAGGATGCCACAATTCAAAGATGCTCAAGTCCCTGATATAAAATGCTATAGTATTTACATATAACCTATGCACATCCTCTGTATGCTTTAAATCATCTCTAGATTACTTATAATACCTAACATAATGTAAATGCTACATAAGTAGTTGTTATATTTTATTGCTTAGGGAATAATGACAAGAAAAAAAGTTGGTACGTGTTCAGTACAGATGCAAGTTGAATCCACAGATGCAGAGCCCATGGATATGGAAGGCCAGCTGTACTGTGTTGAAATATGACTCCTCAAGAGAAACAGCAGAGCAGGAACATGTTCAAAGAAAGGACAACTAAGGCTGGGCTCAGTGGCTCATGCCTGTTATCCAAGCAATTTGGGAGGCCGAGGCAGGAGGATAGCTTGGGCTCAGAAGTTTGAGATGAGACCAGCCTGGACAACATAGTGAGACCCTGCTTCTACAAGAAAAAAAAAAATAATCAAAAATATTAGCCAGTCGTGATGGTGCACGCCTGTGGTCCCAGCTATTCAGAAGGCTAAGGTGGGAGAATCACTTGAGCCCAGAAGGTTAAGGCTGCAGTAAGCCATGGTTGCACCATGGCACTGCAACATGGGTGACAGAGTGACCCTGTCTCAAAAACAAAAAAAAAAAAAAAAGGAAAAATGATTTATTTCCCTGGAAGTTAGGGAGATGAGCTCAGTTTGTGAATGACCACAGCATATGGGATTGGAACTTCAGCGGGAAGGGTGGTGTCATTGTGAGGAGCCTGGCCTGTGTTCCCCAGTCAAACCAAGTTAACGCCCTTGGATATTCAGCCTTGGTTCTTGGTCCTGGTCCAGCAGCCTCAGGCCTGGACAATGCCAGAATTCTTTCTCAAAGAGAGCATCCAGGAAAAAAAGACACAATAGCCTCCCTAGGCCTGACTCAGGCTAGTTCTCCCTCCTGGCCTGGTCAGTCTAGCAATCCTAACAATCCTAACAATGCTCTCCTTAGGCCTCTACTGAGGTTTAGCACTAACATCTGGACCCAGGAGTCCTTACTTGCCATCTGCCCTAGCTAATTTCTGAGGGTGGTGGCATGGGGACACTGTCCTGAGTCCACGGCCTTCATTTCTGCTCACCCACCTGGTCATGTGCTGATGAGGCCAAGCAACCATGAAACCTCGGGTCTCAGCCAGGCACAGTGACTCACGCCTGTAATCCCAGCACTTCCGGAGGCCAAGATGGGTGGATCACAAGGTCAGGAGTTTGAGACTAGCCTGGCCAAGATACTGAAACCCCATCTCTACTAAAAATACAAAAAAAAAAGCAAGCAAGCAAGCTCGGGTCTCAGGAGTGTCTTGTCTGCTGTTATAATGTCGTGCCACCAGGAAGCCTTCTGACTGCTAGAAGAGAAATCTTGCCCCTGGTCCTAGTTGCACCAGCCTTTTCCACTTGGTTCTGCACTGACCCTGACTACTATTGTCTTATCCTCACAGAAAGTTGAGGAAGCGAGCAGCCAAGGTCTCAACCCGACGCCCCAAGTCCCTTGGAAGGTAATGGGGCAAGAGCCCTGGGACCTCCTGCTCACCCTGTGGCCCCAGGAGGTGGATGGATGGATGGCAGCCTATCCATATCCATCCCAGAACCCAAACTGATGGATTAGGGATGTGAGGAAAATGGCTTTTCCTGTGGGGAGGTGAAGGGAGCAGGCATGGGGTTGGGCAAGCTTTGATCTTAGGGAACACAAGGAGGAAGTAATGTAGGAGCGGCTGAGAAGCCTGCCATCTTTACATGTCCCCCAAATAGCTTGGACTCCAACCTCAGCCACCTTCATTCCTCCTCCTTCCTGCCCCCTCCATCACTTCACTTAGTTCACCCACATTCCCATTCTCTCCCCTCTCCACCTTTCTTCTTCCTTCCTCCCCCTCCCAACTCTGCCACCTGGATTAACATCGCTAGATTTCCCATTACTGTTGCTGAATCCAGAGAGCAGCATGAGTTCTGAAATGCAGTTTAGTGGTATTCGGCAGACGGTGGATGCGGAAAATCTGGCCGTCCTTCACTTTTCCTGTCCCCATGCTGCCCACAAAGGGTCTTTCCCAGAAACAGAAAAATAACCCTCTACCTTTCCTGTGCCACATATGTAACCACTACCTCTACCAACTTCCTTCTCCTTTTTGCAGACCAATCACCAAGCTTAAAGTCAAACCCAAACCCCGAGTGGGCAGGGGGCCAACTAAGAGGTAAATAAAATTCAGGTTGAGTGGAAAGGAGAGGGAGCACGGAGTTACCCGGCTGTGGCCAGGGAGGGAGGGGGTCCAGGAGGCCTGTGTGGCTGAAAGAGCTGACCAAGAAGAGGAGCAGCAGCAGCTCTTAGAAATCACCTTCCAGGGTTTTAACCAAAGTGTTACGCAAGACTGATCCTTACCTTGGTCTCAGGAATGATGCTCGTCCCAGGATTTGTTGGTTTTTTCACTCACTGACTACCTCGTTCTACATGCTTACTTATCTTCCCCTGGTGAGCTCCAGGAGACAACCTGGTGCTTTTCTCTTTCAGACGCCATACTTGCCTCTCCTGTAAGAGGTTACATTTGCCTAAAGGATCAGTGTTCCCAAATCAAATGCTTTATTTGATTAGTTGTTGAAAATAAGTGCTACCAGCTTACTCAAGATGGAGTGAAACTCAGGGTCCCCTTTGGAACCTTTACCAGGAATGCAGACAGATTGACAGCCCCTGCCTCTCTGGCTCATTTTCCACAATTAGGCTCCCATTTCCCTAATCTTCCTCCTGGGCTCCTTTAGAACTCGAAGTGGGAAGCTTCCAACCCCTGTGATTACATCTAACTTGTCTTCAAAAGGCAGTTTGCACATTAAAAGTCTCCCTGATAACTTCAACAGGGACTGAAGTATCGATAATTCATCCCTTTCTCCTCTCCTGTTCTCAACAAGTTCTAGTCTCACCCAGTGGTCCCCTCATAGCCCTCACTCCCCAGCTTCTCTGGTGGTTTCAAAGGATCTCAGAAACTTGGGGATGTTCTTGTAGTGCCCTTCTAGCTTAGGGTCACCTTTGCCCAACATGGCCACACTCTAGCCTTCCCTGACCCCCCACATTAAAGTACACACTGCCATTTTTATTTTGCTCATTGTAGACAACGGGGATGAGGATGTTTAGAAGATAGATGTCTTCTTCCTGTGATGGGCTCTTTTTTACTTTCAGCCAAACAGGACTCTGGGAGAGTGCCTGATCTCTAGATCTTCAGGATCCATTTATCCTGAGCTTCCAAAGGTGTTCTGTAAAGTCTCCAGGCTTCTTTTGTCTGTTTTGTGTATAAACTTTTCCTCCTTCTGTCTCTTCCTAGCCAATGGCTTCAAGTCATCATATTCCATCCTTCCTCTGACATCAGGTGATAGGGCACATTACTGCAATCACGCATGACCACATCAGCCTCACAGACCCATTCCACTGACACCAGACCTCATCTTCTTCCCTTTTTCTGCAGGCTTGACCCAACTGTTTTGGGCAGAGTGTACTTCACTCAGGCACATGCCTCACTGCAGCCTCTCATTCTATTGGTATCGATAAACAAGTCCCCCCATTCTCTCAAACATCTCGGCAGCATTTCCAAGCTTTAGCATCTATAGTTCAGCCCCATTATCCTATTCAGATGGCTTTGGGACACTGTTATGTTGAAATTGCAGAAGCATGGACTGCTTTTTTAAAGACTTACACAGCACAGGTCCTGGGATGTCTCTGCCATTTTGTTGTTCACATCCACTTCCTTTCTCTGGTCATTTATTCCCTCAGACTTTGACCTGTCCCGCATTTATATATCTTCATTCTTGCATATGCCAGTCCCAGTTCTTCCTGCGTCTACCTGCTGGTCTGTTCTTGTTGCACCTGCCCCTCCTAATCTGTCCTGCAGTCTCTGGCCTCTGCGGAGCCATGTAGATGGGAGACTTCCTTAGTCCTTTGCATCCTGACTTACTCAGTTATTCCAGTCTCAGCATCAGAGAAGGACTTGCTCGCCCTGGCTTTTCAGGCTTCCCGTGTCAGCCACTCCCTCCTGGCCATTTCTTCCAACTGGAAAGTCCTGTTTCCCCTTCCCTGAGGCCTTAGCCTCAGCCTCCTTTAGGGCCAGCAGCCTGAAACCACTTGGAACAGTTTCTTCCAGGCAAGTCCGAGACTAGCCATCCTTCCCTTAGGGTTGTTCTACTGCAGGAGGTCCCCAAGGGCCCTCCTGTCTAGGTAGTTGAGGCTCCTTCAGCCTGGAAACACAGCAATCCCCATGTATCTCCGGAGGGAAACAGAACGGGGAAGAACAGGGAATAAATGGTCACAAAAGGGTGGGGGGCACGGTGGAGGCTTGAAGTGGGAGGATGGTTGTGGGGCCAAGAGGCAGGAGCATTGTTTTACCCTACTGCACCTCACTCCTGTCCCCCCAGGCTGCTGGCCCAGCGGCAGCAACACTCCTTTGGTCTGCATGGGGTGGCGTGCGTGGGCACGGAGGCCCACCTCTCCCTCTGTTCTCTGGAGTTCTATCGTGCCAATGACACCGCCAGGTGCCCTGGGGGGGGGCCTGCGGTGGTGAGCTGTGTGCCAGGCCCTCTCTACGCAGCGTCCAGTGGCCAGAAGAAGCAACAACAGTCGAAGCCTCAGGGGGAGGTGTGTGAGACAGTGACTATGACCCTTCCCCCCCCAGGTGGAGAACCCCTAGCCTGGCAACCCCTGATTAAGCACAGCCCTGACCTTTGAGGACAGAGAGGAGCCTTCCAGGGGGCGGGCCACAGACCTGATACCACCCACTCCCTCCCACCAAAGTCTCACTCATCTCCTAGGTGCCCTCTCCGTGCAGATGTTGCCATTTGCCTCTGTTGGGCACTTCTCTGTTCTGTAGGCCCGTGTCCGTCTAAAAGGCGGCGCCCACCCTGGAGAGGGCCGGGTAGAAGTCCTGAAGGCCAGCACATGGGGCACAGTCTGTGACCGCAAGTGGGACCTGCATGCAGCCAGCGTGGTGTGTCGGGAGCTGGGCTTCGGGAGTGCTCGAGAAGCTCTGAGTGGTGCTCGCATGGGGCAGGGTGAGGCGGCATGGAGGTGGGAGGGAGAGGGAAGGAGGTACATGCTCCTGGGGGGCACATTCCTTCGGAAGGTTAGGTGTCCCCTGGGCAGACAATATATGCTTAGTTACAACTTCCTGATCTTTGCCATCTGGTCCTAGGCATGGGTGCTATCCACCTGAGTGAAGTTCGCTGCTCTGGACAGGAGCTCTCCCTCTGGAAGTGTCCCCACAAGAACATCACAGCTGAGGATTGTTCGCATAGCCAGGATGCCGGGGTCCGGTGCAACCTACCTTACACTGGGGCGGAGACTAGGGTCAGTCATCCTCTCCACCTTGGTTGAGGTCTCTTTCATCCTATCCAGGCCTGGCCTCCAATCTACAGTCCAATGGCCCCCAACCCATGGACTGGCCCCTGCCATCCTGCAGCTCCCACCTGACCCATCACTTGCTAGCCCATTATGTGCCTCTGAGTCATGCTTCAGCTACATCTATGTTACAGACTCCCACTACCTCACCTCAAAGCTTCCTCCAGCGCTTCCATTCTGTGTCACTACAGATCCGACTCAGTGGGGGCCGCAGCCAACATGAGGGGCGAGTCGAGGTGCAAATAGGGGGACCTGGGACCCTTCGCTGGGGCCTCATCTGTGGGGATGACTGGGGGACCCTGGAGGCCATGGTGGCCTGTAGGCAGCTGGGTCTGGGCTACGCCAACCACGGCCTGCAGGTGAGTGGGAAGGAGAGGGGAGCCGAGGCTGTTGTCTCAAAGCCTGTGTTTTGGGCAGAGGGCTGAGGAATGAGTCCCTTGGCCCAAGATGCTGGATCCTGGGCCTTACAGAAACATCTGCATATATCCCCAGGAGACCTGGTACTGGGACTCTGGGAATATAACAGAGGTGGTGATGAGTGGAGTGCGCTGCACAGGGACTGAGCTGACCCTGGATCAGTGTGCCCATCATGGCACCCACATTACCTGCAAGAGGACAGGGACCCGCTTCACTGCTGGAGTCATCTGTTCTGAGAGTGAGTGAAGGAGGGAGTGATGCATGCCAGGGAAGGGAGGGTCTGGGCCACCCCTTTGCAAGGAACGGGGGCTGTAATCTGGAGGGGCACTCGTTCCCCATAAAAGAACCAGTTTCACCAGGCAGGCGTGGTGGCTCACACCTGTAACCCCAGCATTTTAGGAAGCCAAGGCAGATGGATCACGAGGTCAGGAGTTCAAGACCAGCCTGGCCAAGATGGTGAAACCCTGTCTCTACTAAAACTACAAAAATTACCCGGGTGCAGTGGCAGGCGCCTGTAATCCCAGCTACTTGGGAGGCTGAGGCAGGAGAATCACTTGAACCCGGGTGGCAGTGGTTGCAGTGAGCCAAGATCACGCCACTGCACTCCATCCTGGACGACAGAGTGAGACTCTGTCTGAAAAAAAAAAAACCACCACCACCACCACAACCAAAAAAAAAACAGTCTCACACACTAGGGAGGGATGGAAGCACCGCTCTCTGTGAAGTCAGCAGTGACTTCTAACACCCTCTTCCTTTATCGGTGCAGCTGCATCAGATCTGCTGCTGCACTCAGCATTGGTGCAGGAAACCGCTTATATCGAAGACCGGCCCCTGCATATGTTGTACTGTGCTGCGGAAGAGAACTGCCTGGCCAGCTCAGCCCGCTCAGCCAACTGGCCCTATGGTCACCGGCGTCTACTCCGATTCTCCTCCCAGATCCACAACCTGGGACGAGCTGACTTCAGGCCCAAGGCTGGGCGCCACTCCTGGGTGTGGCACGAGTGCCATGGGTGAGAGGGTAGGGAGTCAAGTAGAAAGGCAAGGCCACGGGGATGGGGCAAACCTTCCGGGGGCAGAGAAGGAAACAGAAGTTCCCTTCTTCCCACAGGCATTACCACAGCATGGACATCTTCACTCACTATGATATCCTCACCCCAAATGGCACCAAGGTGGCTGAGGGCCACAAAGCTAGTTTCTGTCTCGAAGACACTGAGTGTCAGGAGGGTGAGTTGGGGCCTGAAGTGGACCACATGGTATCCATCGCACAGCCTTTCCTTACACTGACATATGGCAATCCCTCCAGATGTCTCCAAGAGATACGAGTGTGCCAACTTTGGAGAGCAAGGCATCACCGTGGGTTGCTGGGATCTCTACCGGCATGACATTGACTGTCAGTGGATTGATATCACGGATGTGAAGCCAGGAAACTACATTCTCCAGGTACCTGGAGTCTGGGGCTTCCAGATGGGTGACTGGGGGGAGCGTTAAAGACACCTTTGAATTTGAGGATTGTTGCTGGGTTAAGTGGCCTTTTTCTCACTCACAGGTTGTCATCAACCCAAATTTTGAAGTAGCAGAGAGTGACTTTACCAACAATGCAATGAAATGTAACTGCAAATATGATGGACATCGAATCTGGGTGCACAACTGCCACATTGGTATTTGATGGGAAGAGCAACCCAGGAAGATTAGGGGATGGGAGGGAAAGACGTTCATTCTCTTTTCCGTAACTTGTTTCTGCATCTTCCCACCCTCCTCTGGAGCTCTCAGTCCCTCCACTTGTACCCATCCTTCTCCACAGTGGGTCTCTCTCCCTCCCTCTGTGCAGGGCGCCTCCCAAATTGCCTGTCCACTCCGCAGGTGATGCCTTCAGTGAAGAGGCCAACAGGAGGTTTGAACGCTACCCTGGCCAGACCAGCAACCAGATTATCTAAAGTGCCATCGCCCTCTGCAAACCACCACTGGCCCCTAATGGCAGGGGTCTGAGGCTGCCATTACCTCAGGAGCTTACCAAGAAACCCATGTCAGCAACCGCACTCATCAGACCATGCACTATGGATGTGGAACTGTCAAGCAGAAGTTCTCACCCTCCTTCAGAGGCCAGCTGTCAGTACCTGTAGCCAAGCATGGGAATCTTTGCTCCCAGGCCCAGCACCGAGCAGAACAGAGCAGAGCCCACCACACCACAAAGAGCAGCACTTGACTAACTGCCCACAACAAAAGATGGCAGCAGCTCATTTTCCTTAATAGGAGGTCAGGATGGTCAGCTCCAGTATCTCCCCTAACGTTAGGGGGATACAGCTTTACCTCTAGCCTTTTGGTGGGGGAAAAGATCCAGCCCTCCCACCTCACTTTGGACTATAATATGTTGCTAGGTATAATTTTATTTTATATAAAAAGTGTTTCTGTGATTCTTTAGAGCCCCGGAATCAGTGCTGGTGGTTGGAGGGACCTGCCCCCACTGGTTCATTTAACCCTCTGTCCCGGCACCCTCAGAGCCTCAGCCAGGAAGGCAAGGAGGAAATCAGAGCAGGAGCCTCATACTCTTGGTGATCTATTCATTCTGTGACCTCAGGGGTCACATATAAGGTCAGTGTTTCTCGTCCCCGCCGGATCTGCACTGCCAGCTGGGATTGGGTTCGAACAGCTTCATAAACATCTTCAGCATTTTGTACCATCTGCCCCCCAATGGCCAAAATCACATCACCAGGCCGCAGACCAGCCCTATAGAGAAAAATGGACAGAGAGAAAAGAAGGAGTACAAAGCCTAGTTCAAGGACACATGCACACCTCGCCCATCCCCATATCACACTGCAGCCTCTCCCTCACCGGTGTGCAGGGGAGCCCAGGATGACTTTATGGATGAGTACACCATGCTGAACATCGGGAAAGCTTGGTTCTCGAAGCTGTAGTTCAGCAAGGATGCTGAAAGTACACAGATTACCCTATTAGCCAAACCCAGGCATTCTCCCCATCCTGAGTTCCACCTCAAGTCTCTCATCAACACATTGGCAAATATATGGACAGGACATGCGCTAGGTACTACAAAATACAACAGCAACTCACTTTCTGTCTTCTAGCAATAAAGTGCAACATGTACATAAAAGATGTACACCACATGAGGGCACCAAATGACAAACAGTGTGAAATCAATAGCACTAATGTCATTCTAGAATACTAAAAGAAGCTTTAAGGGGAAAAAACTTAAGCTGAGCCTAAAAGGATGGGTCCGATATTAACCATATAAAACAAGAACAGCATAAATAAAAAACATGGGAGTAGGAAATCAGGTTGGCTGAGTATTCATGTAGGAAAGTATTACAGCCAGGTCTAGAAAGTTGATTTACAGACAGATGGAAAATGGCCCTTAAATGCCAAGTTAATGGATTGAAGGCTTGAAATCAAAGCAGTAACAGGATGAAATCACTCTGGTGACAGGTATACAAAGTGGAGTGGGATAAAAAAGTCAAGATGATGAAGGGAGACAGCTCTTGTGATTATTTCAAGTGTGACACAGTTCATTTTAGATAAAGACAGAAACGAGAACAAAGCTCAATAGAGGTGCCCACCTCTGATTACACTGGTCACATTACATGTCACTATCCCTAAAGCTCATACCTGGGACTCAGGGTCAGCATCATCACCCCAATGTAGCGCCGCTGGGACCCACTGATTCCAGAGGAGGAATCTGTGACAGAGGGACAAATAAGCCCCACCCAGCTACATCCTTCCTTCCCTGCCCTCTTCTCCCAATAGACCACCCTCCAGGAAGTCCCAATGAATGTCCCTCCCCTATTTCCACCACTTTAAAGAAACCTATTTCCCCATAAGCCAGGCTCACTCTTCTTTTCCCCACGATGCAGAAACTCTCGAAGGCGATCAGAAGGGATGGCAAAGGAGATTCCAGCTGTGACCTTCATGGTGTTCACTCCAATCACCTCTCCATCCTGCAGGGATACATCCCCCAGTTCCCTAGCCCAAACAAATAGTAGGGGATGGGGGCACCCGAACAAAAGCAGCAGCAAGTGTTGGGGAGATCTGGTTGGATGTTGAGAGATAGCCAACAAAGAACTGCTCAGAAACTTGACCAAACATCCTTGAATTAGGGAAAACCTACCCTTCCCACACTGACCTGGGGCTGGGATTCTTGGAAGGAAGGATGTCTCACTCACCAGGTTAACCAGGGGACCTCCAGAGTTCCCAAACTGCAGGACAAGGAGAAAACATGAAAGAGATCTGAGGATTCTAAGTCTGGGGGCATACCAGGATATAGGTACTTTCTCCAAATTCTCTTCTTTCTCAGCCCATGAATGAGTGGCCACATTTTTGCAGCCTAAACTCTGTATATAGGCTCATCTACCATATATCAGTTGGTGCTTGTACCACACAGCCTCTCCCCACTCCCCCATCATGTCATTTCTCTCCTATCAGGACGCACATCAATAGCTGCATCCGTCTGAATGTATTCCACATTGGTCTGGGGGAGTCCCAGGTCTCTGGCTGGACGCTGAGCAGAGCTAACAATGCCGGATGTGATCGTGTTCTGCAGTGCAAAGGGACTTCCCATGGCAACAACAAACTCCCCTTGCCGGACATCAGCTGAGCGTCCCAGAGGTAGCGTGGGGAGAGGCTCCTAAGGGAGAATGGGTATAAGAGACCTGTCATCTGGAGATGCGAGCAAACAAGCAGCTCCAACCAGACCTGGCCTACCCCACCCCCACCTTAGTCTGAATCCTCAGCGTTGCGATGTCTGCCACGGGATCCACAGCTGTGACCACGGCCTCATACGTGTCACCACTAAGCAGTCTCACACGGACTCTGCGCCGATCAGCCACCACATGGGCGTTGGTGACAATGAGCCCATCGGCAGCCACCACGAATCCTGAGCCGTTCGAGATAGGGACTTCACGGCCCAAGAAAGGGTGCCTGGAATGGAGGGAAAGCACGGATAAGAGAAGGCTCTGACCCCTCCTACCCGCCCGCCCTCCGGCCCGTGGCTTCAGTGCCTCCCTGTCTACCCCCACCATTACCGGTCCAGGATCTCGATATAGACCACGGCAGGTGCTGTCTTCTCCACCACATCTGCGATGAAGTTGTACTGACTCCGGGGAGAAGCGGGCGGTGGGCCAGGGACGGCGGCGAGGACGGCCGGAGGACCCCGACCCCCGCCCCACAACAACAACAGCACTGCCCCCCCAGCGCCCAGTGCCACAGCCAGCCAAGCGCGCGAACGGGTTCCAGAGTTCTCTGAGGCCTCCCGGGTCCTGGTATCTGGGGTCACCGCAGTCAGTTGTGCCCGGGGACCCGGGGTCCCAGACGTCAGACATGCTCGGGGTTCAGTGACCCCAACATACAACCGGGCCCAGAGACTGGGGGTCCCATAAGTCACTCGGGCCCGGGAGTCAGAAGTTCCTGACGTCAGCAGGGCCCGGAGGTCAGGGGTCAACCGGGGTCTCCTCCCCCAGCGAATGCCCCCCAAAGCCCGCCATGCCCGAAGGCTCCAGCCTACACCCCGCCCCGCCCTCGGCGCAGCCATCAGCTCCGCCTTGGCTGCCTCCTCGCCCGCCCTACTCAGAGGCGGCACCCAGGACGCGAGCAGACGGACAGTAGGACGCGGGGCACGCCGGTACCTGAAGTCCTCCAGAAGTGCACGTCGGAACCAGGATTCCGGGAGGCCGACTCCTCCCCGTCCCGCGAATGCCGGGAATTGTGGTCTCCGTGGGACGCGAGTTGTGAGACGGCCCAAGGGGCCGCAGGGTATGCTGGGACCGCTAGCCCTTCCGGCGCGCCTCAAGACTTCGGGTCCTGTCACCCCGGGCGGATGCCCAAAGACTCCGCCTTCCCAGGAGCCCCTGCGGCCGGGCGCGAAGATGGCGGCGGCGACGACCGGGCGCTCCTGAAGCAGCAGTTATGGAGCTTCACTCAGGGCCGGGGCCGGAGCGGCTCTTTGACTCGCACCGGTAAGAGACCCGGCGGGAAGAGACCTATCCCTGCGTCCTCTCGGCCTTCGGCGCCCGACCACTTCGCCTCTCGCCCCCAGGCTCCCGGGTGACTGCTTCCTGCTGCTCGCGCTGCTGCTCTACGCGCCGGTCGGGTTCTGCCTCCTCGTCCTGCGCCTCTTTCTCGGAATTCACGTCTTCCTGGTCAGCTGCGCGCTGCCGGACAGCGTCCTTCGCAGGTTCCGACGCGGGCGTTCGGGGAGTGTCAAAGCAGGGCCTAGCCCGAGGCCACACAGTCACCACCGCCTGTGTTCCCAGGTTCGTAGTGCGGACCATGTGTGCGGTTCTGGGGCTCGTGGCCCGGCAGGAGGACTCCGGACTCCGGGATCACAGTGTCAGGGTCCTCATTTCCAACCACGTGACACCTTTCGACCACAACATAGTCAATTTGCTCACCACCTGTAGCACCGTGAGTGAGAGCGAGGCCCAGAGCGCCACGGGGCGGTTCCCTGGGTCCCAGCTGAAGGCCCCCCTGTCCCCACTCGCGTTCCCCATGGAGGATACTGAGCCTTACCCCTAACCCCGATCCTCTACCCCACATGTCAGTTTTTTTCATTTTCCTCAATTTTTTTATTCTTGCTTTCTCTTCTCCTGGTTCCCAGCCTCTACTTAATAGTCCCCCCAGCTTTGTGTGCTGGTCTCGGGGCTTCATGGAGATGGATGGGCGGGGGGAGTTGGTGGAGTCACTCAAGAGATTCTGTGCTTCCACGAGGCTTCCCCCCACTCCTCTGCTGCTATTCCCTGAGGAAGAGGCCACCAATGGCCGGGAGGGGCTCCTGCGCTTCAGGTGGGTTTAGCACAGGTATCGGGTGCCAACTGGGTTAGGTGGTCAAGCTTGTGGGCCCTTGAGTTTTTACAACCTTCTTCGGCCCTTAGCCCCCAACATCTCTAGTTAATTTCTTTTCTGTCCACTTTTAGTTCTTTCTCCTGAATGCCTTCTTTCTTCAATTATGTGCTTGTAGAATTTGACAGTTGCCTGTTTTAAGGCACCTATGATCTGCTGACTAGCCTGGCTGGATTCCCATCCTACTTTCTCCTTCCTCTTCTAGTTCCTGGCCATTTTCTATCCAAGATGTGGTACAGCCTCTTACCCTGCAAGTTCAGAGACCCCTGGTCTCTGTGGTGAGTGTGTGTTGAACAAGGAATCTCTGGGGCTTGGAGGGGAAGTTTCCCATCCCTGGCCCTGGCTTAGGCCTCACTTCATGCCCTCCCCTCAGACGGTGTCAGACGCCTCCTGGGTCTCAGAACTGCTGTGGTCACTTTTCGTCCCTTTCACGGTGTATCAAGTAAGGTATTATTAACTGCCCTCACATTTTGGTCGCTGGGGAGAGGCTCACCTCAAGGTCAAGGAATTAGTGGCCTCTGCCCTGTCCATTTGTAGATCTCTATATCAGAGTTCTACCACAGAAGCAACACAAAGTATTTACAGTATTTACTATTTTCCCACCCTCACCATGCAAAGAGGTACCAAAGCGGGGAATGGTGACAGCCTCTACCCTGGGTGCCCACAACATAGCCCTTGATTGTTTTTTTGCAGGTGGCTTCGTCCTGTTCATCGCCAACTAGGGGAAGCGAATGAGGAGTTTGCACTCCGTGTACAACAGGTAGTCGGGTGCACAGGCGGGGTGGAGGTGGGGTCCCTGCTTAGGAGGAGAGGGAGGAAAGCTTGAGATCTTGACACTTCCAGTCTTCCAATTCTCCCTAGCTGGTGGCCAAGGAATTGGGCCAGACAGGGACACGGCTCACTCCAGCTGACAAAGCAGAACACATGAAGCGACAAAGACATCCCAGATTGCGCCCCCAGTCAGGTATGTGGTCTCTATACATTACAGCTTTGGAGTTTTTTGTTTTTCACCCTACTGTGATCCTCGCCTATTCCTGTGCTAGTTAGCCTCTCCTAGTTCTCTACTTACCAGAATTTCTTTTTTTTTCTTTTTTCACAGCCCAGTCTTCTTTCCCTCCCTCCCCTGGTCCTTCTCCTGATGTGCAACTGGCAACTCTGGCTCAGAGAGTTAAGGAAGTTTTGCCCCATGTGCCATTGGGTGTCATCCAGAGAGACCTGGGTATGGGAAAGGGTGGCCCCATGCCGGGAGATTGGGCACAGGGAGGAAAAGTGGGTTGTGAAGGAAGAAAGTGAGCAAGGAGTGGACTCCCTTCTCTTTTCTCCTCAGCCAAGACTGGCTGTGTAGACTTGACTATCACTAATCTGCTTGAGGGAGCCGTAGCTTTCATGCCTGAAGACATCACCAAGGGAACTCAGTCCCTACCCACAGCCTCTGCCCCCAAGGTGAGACCCAGGAAATGGTCAGATCCAAGTCTTGCAGTGAATTGGGGGCAGGCTACCTACTCCTTTATCCCTGACCTTTCTTTTTTGATCCTGAGACCCTAGCATAGTGCCTCTCTTGCAAAGTGGGCATTCGATGCGTGTTTAATGATGATGACTCCGCAAGCCCTCTGACATTGTGATCACCTCAGTTCCCCAGCTCTGGCCCGGTGACCCCTCAGCCAACAGCCCTAACATTTGCCAAGTCTTCCTGGGCCCGGCAGGAGAGCCTCCAGGAGCGCAAGCAAGCACTATATGAATACGCAAGAAGGTGAGGGGGTTAGAGGGCAATGAATAGGTTGGGGCAAATTGGAGAATGGAATTATGGAGCTACTATGGCAAAGCCTGAATAATGTCTCTCCCTATGTCCCACAGGAGATTCACAGAGAGACAAGCCCAGGAGGCTGACTGAGCTCAAAGGAACAGGATGGCACCCAGAGCCGCAGGACGGAGACTGGGGGCAGCCCTCACCCAACTCACAACAGGCTGGATGGGTGGGTGGTAAAAAGGGAAGGATGAGGCTCCCCCAATATCACATTAAATTCATGGTTTTCATTCAAGGTGTATGTTGTCTCTCTGGATCTCAAGAGCCCTGTGAGTGGGTTCCTTATTCCTTGGCTTGGGGGGATGGGGGTGAGAGTCTTCTTGTACATTTGAAGGGGGTAGTCAGACTGCAACTGTCTAAAATCAACTCCTCATGCCAAGCGATGAGTGATAAATTAAGGAAGTGTAACTGAACTGAAGACCCAGCTTGGGTGATCAGCCCAGGTTTTGGACGAAGCTGCTGCAAAACTACAAGTCCCAGCATGCCTTTCGTAAGCACACTACACATCATCTGTAGAGTTCACACATGCTCAGTGTGGTGGCTGAAGCCTGTTTTCCATAGGTTCCTGACTAGGTTAAATAAGGTGGGGCAAATAGCCCCACCCCAAAAGCAGGCTTCAGGATTTGAAGTTTGAGCCTAGCCCTGAGGTAGAGCCGGAATTTACCTTTGTACTTCACACGGTCAGGGTTGGTGGTGACTACGTGGGTCTGGAGCTGGCTGCCGTCCTGACACGTCCTAGAGCTGCAAGCAGGTTTGAATCCAGGATCACTTGGACTGCTGTTCCTCTCCCCACCCCTATATTCTTTATCTTTTCCCTTCAGGACTTTCCCACAGGTTACTAGGTCTCACATAATTTCTACTGCCCTTGAGGACCCCTGCCTAAGTAAGATTCCTACTACCTGCCGATAGGGTACTAGTATCAGGTAGGTTTCTACTACCTGACTATAGGGACTGTCGACTAACTCTCAGTAGCCCCTTATCAAAATACCTAGCACTGTTTCCTCGCAGGAAATGCTGGGAAGGGTGGGCCACAGAGCATGATCAACTGAAGGTAGAGGTTAAGGATCAGGGCTGAGGTGGGAAGATGGTGTCAGTCACCAAATATGACCTTACTGGCTGCTCTGCCTTCTGCAGGTCCTGCCAGAGAGCCACCATGGCCTCTCAGCCTCTCGGGCTGGCAGAAGAGTATGGCCCAAGTCCTGGGGAATCTGAACTGGCTGTGAACCCCTTTGATGGGCTTCCCTTCTCTTCCCGCTACTATGAGCTGCTGGAGCAGCGCCACGCCTTGCCCATCTGGGCTGCTCGCTTTGCCTTCTTGGAGCAGTTGGAGAGTAACCCCACTGGAGTGGTGCTGGTGTCTGGGGAGCCTGGTTCTGGCAAGAGCACCCAGGTGTGGTGGGGGTTGTGGGGGCAGGCTGATTCTGGGAGTGGACAAAGGGAGGAGCTAGGGAATTGGCCTTTCCCTGGGCACTGGGGGTACTGGGCTTCGTGGGGTCATGAGGAAGGTAAACAAAGAGAGATGCGATGGGTCAGGCTGGCCCAGGAGGCTGGTGAAAGACCAGGGGACTCCCCAAATATAGAAAGATTAAAGTGGCCATAGTTCCCTGAGCACTTCTGACTGAAGTCCTACATCTTCCTCACTGGTTGTCCTTTCCTACTTCTATCCCAGATCCCTCAGTGGTGTGCAGAGTTTGTGCTGGCCAGAGGGTTCCAGAAAGGACAGGTTACTGTCACGCAGCCCTACCCTCTTGCAGCCCGGAGCCTGGCTGTGAGGGTTGCTGATGAGATGGACCTGACCCTGGGTCATGAGGTTGGATACAGCATCCCCCAGGAGGACTGCACAGGGCCCAACACCCTGCTCAGGTGGGGGCCTCTGCAGGCCTTACCCAAATCTAATTCCCCTCACTCTGTAGAAACAAACCCATTCCTCTGGCATCTCACCATACCCTCCCTCAGCCCAACTCACTCTTTTTTATTTTATTTTATTTATTTTGGAGACAGGGTCTCACTCTGTCACCCAGGCTGGAGTGCAGTGGTACAATCACAACTCACTGCAGCCTCAACCTCCCGGGCTCAAGTGATCCTCCCACCTCAGCCTCCCAAGTAACTGGGATGACAGGCGCATACCACCACGCCTGGCTAATTTTTATATTTTTTGCCATGTTGCCCAGCCTGGTCTCAAACCCCTGGGCTCAAGTGATCCGCCCACCTCGGTCTCCCAAAGTGTAAGGCATGAGCCACCGTGCCTGACTCCCACTAACTCTAAATTGTGTGTGGTACAATGGCTAAATTAAGCCCTTGAATCCCAGCCAGGGGCCTCAGACATTCAGCCTAACTCTCATCAGAAAAATGTCACTTCCCAGTTGGAGTATACCTTGTGAACAAAGTGTTCTCACTGGGGTTGTGGGGTCACAGTTATGGGTCCACAGGCTCAGGAAGTCACAGCAAATTTTTCTGACCTTCAATATCAAAATCTATGTCCCTTGGGGAGAAGTTCCCCTGAGCTTGTGTGGCTGGTCAGTGTCCACACTGATTCCTCTGCCCACTACCAATGTCAACAGGTTCTGCTGGGACAGGCTGCTTCTGCAGGAGGTGGCCTCGACCCGGGGCACTGGAGTCTGGGGCGTGCTGGTACTAGATGAGGCTCAGGAGCGGTCGGTGGCATCAGATTCACTCCAGGGGCTACTGCAAGATGCCAGGCTGGAAAACCTTCAGGGGGACCTCAGAGTGGTTGTGGTTACTGACCCAGCCCTTGAACCTAAGCTCCGAGCTTTCTGGGGCAATCCTCCTATTGTGCATATACCCAGAGAGGCTGGTGAGAGACCTTCCCCCATCTACCGGGACACCATCCCCCCTGACCGAGTGGAAGCTGCCTGCCAAGCAGTGCTTGAGTTGTGTCGGAAGGAGGCTCCAGGAGATGTGCTAGTGTACCTGCCCAGTGAGGAGGTAAAAAAAAAAAAAAAAAAAAAAAAAAAAGCCTGCAAAAGGAGGTACCCATCATCTTCTAGTCCTGGGGAATGCAAATGGGAGCAATGCCTGTTAGGAACAGTAGAGTTGCAGTATTTACTCTCCCCTGGGGTCCCAGAGAAAAACTTGAGGATTTCAGAGTAAAGAGGTTTACCACTCACTTTTTTATTCCCTTTAATGCAGAGATTTGTGATTCAGTGAACCCCTGAAATTATAAAACCTTCAACTTTATGAGTATTTGCATTTTTTCAGAGTGAAGGGCCATAACTTTCAACAGTCTTTCAAAGGAATCTGTGACCCCAAAAAAGGTGAGAACTGCCCTAATGTCCCACCCTTCTCCTCAGGAAATTTCCCTCTGCTGTGAATCCTTGTCCAGGGAGGTAGAGTCCCTGCCTCTCCAAAGGCTTCCACCACGAGTACTGCCCCTTCACCCAGACTGTGGACAAGCCGTTCAGGCTGTATATGAGGACATGGATGCCCGAAAGGTTGTGGTCACTCACTGGCTGGCTGACTTCTCCTTCTCCCTCCCTTCCATCCAACATGTCATCGACTCAGGACTGGAGCTCCGAAGTGTGAGTGAGAGAGAGAGATGGCGGTGGGGTAGTAAAGACAGAAATGGCCCACTCTGATCTGTCTTGGCCTTGGCTGGGGCACGGGCAACAGGTTTACAATCCTAGGATCCGAGCAGAATTCCAAGTGTTGAGGCCAATCAGCAAGTGTCAGGCAGAGGCAAGACGACTGCGAGCAAGAGGGTTCCCACCAGGTAAGAGCCTTTGCCCTCACTGAAATAAAAAACCCAAGAGTCACTAACATGCAAGCCCTGAGAAATCTACAGTGGTCTTTCCCAGGTCTTTTTCCCCTCAGGATCCTGCCTCTGCCTGTATCCTAAGTCCTTCTTAGAACTAGAAGCTCCACCACTGCCCCAACCCAGGGTGTGTGAGGAGAATCTGAGCTCCCTGGTATTACTACTAAAAAGGAGACAGATTGCAGAGCCAGGGGAGTGTCACTTCCTGGACCAGCCTGGTGAGTACCTCTCCTGCCCAAGTATTGCCATCTGACCACCCAGTTCTGAAATTTCACATCCTGTAAGCCCTGTTTCCTCACCAGCTCCAGAAGCATTGATGCAAGCCCTGGAAGATTTAGACTATCTGGCAGCCCTGGATGATGATGGGGACCTGTCAGATCTAGGCGTCATACTATCAGAATTCCCTCTGGCCCCTGAGCTGGCCAAAGCCCTGCTGGCCTCATGCGAGTTTGACTGTGTGGACGAGATGCTCACCCTGGCTGCCATGCTCACGGGTATAAATCCCTGCTGTAAATCTGTAGCTCTTACAGCCACTTCAGCCCTTCCCCTTGGGTGTTGGTGCTCCTGAGGCTAGCCCTTTCCTCTCTGCTCCAGTTGCCACCCCTCACAATGCCTAAAGAACCAGGCTTAGTCACCTATCTCCCTCTTGTCTCTTTAGCCTTTTTTCTCTGCTAGTTCTTGCCCCCAGCATGCTTAAATCTCTCCTAATCTGTTATTGTTAAAACTCACACACCCCTCTTCCTCAACCCTATCCTCCCCTTCAGCTATGCAGCATGATTTCTATCCTATTCTAACTGGTGTATGGCTCACCTACTGCACTCCAGCTTCAGGTCTACCATGCCAGTGCAACAGCTTTCAACTCACCAGTGACCTCC
>NW_012115699.1:741539-777828 GCF_000951035.1 Colobus angolensis palliatus | reverse complement strand
GATGGTCTCGATCTCCTGACCTCGTGATCCGCCCGTCTCAGCCTCCCAAAGTGCTGGGATTACAGGCTTGAGCCACCGCGCCCGGCCGAGCCCTTATTCATGACCTTCTTTTCTACTTGAGATTGCTGACCGCTTCACCTTGAAACTGCCTCCTCCCTAGGCCTCTGTAATGCTGCTCCTCATGGTTTTCATCCTACATCTCTAGCCATCCCCTTTATCTTTTCCTTGAGCTCTTTGTCCTCTTGTTATCCATTGTAAATTGGTCCTCAGGGTTCTATTCTTGCCTCTTTTGTCTTCTATTCCCTGAACTCTCTGAGCAAGTTTATCCACAACCATGGTTTGAAGTGCTACCTTTAGTCTTAACATTTCCAAACCTTGTGCCTTGTATCTCTCACCCAATACCATTCTTCTGAATCTGAGAGACAGAGAGAGAGACGGAGAGAGGGATGAGGAGAGAGGGAGAGACAGCGAGAGAGTATACCCCAATTCCTGATGGACGTTTCTTTTTTTCCTTTCCTTTTTTTTTTTTTTTTGAGACAAAGTCTCACTCTGTCACCCAGGCTGGAGTGCAATGGCATGATCTCGGCTCACTGCAACCTTTGTCTGCCAGGTTCAAGCAATTCTCGTGCCTCAGCCTCCCAAGTAGCTGGGACTACAGGTGCATGCCACCACACCCAGCTAATTTTTTTTTTTGAGACAAAGTCTCACTCTGTCACCCAGGCTGGAGTGCAATGGCATGATCTCGGCTCACTGCAACCTTTGTCTGCCAGGTTCAAGCAATTCTCGTGCCTCAGCCTCCCAAGTAGCTGGGACTACAGGCATGCACCACCACACCCAGCTGATTCTTGTATTTTTAGTAGAGACGGGATTTCACCATGTTGGCCAGGCTGGTCTCAAAGTCCTGACCTCAGGTGATCCACCCACCTCAGCCTCCCGAACTGCTGGGATTACAGGCCTGAGCCTCAGCACCCAGCCCCTGATGGACATTTCTACCAGAATAGTTAACAGTACCTCAGCTCCGAACTGAACTCAAATGCTCTATTAAACCACTCCCTCGCCACTATCACCACAAAATTCTTTCCTCTCTCTAGAGTCTCAGATTCAGATAATACTATTATCCTGCTGCTCTGCTACCATCACTCTAGACCAGTCTTTCTGCAGGTTATTTCACTCATCTGCCCTTCTCCATATTCACTTCCAGTGAATATGGTAGGCAGGATCTGCCAATGGTAGGTCCTCCTCATTGCTCAGCTAGATTTCCTCAGTAACCTCCTAACTACTAATGTGAACTTTTTCAGACACATGGACTCTCTTACTTTAAAACTCTTCTTCAGCCAGGCATGGTGGCTTGTGCCTGTAATCTCAGCACTTTGGGAGGCTGAGATGGGAGGATCATATGAGGTCAGGAGTTTGACACCAACCTGGGCAATATAGTGAGACCCTGTCTCTATAAAAACAAAAAATTAGTCGGGTGTGGTAGCATGTAGTCTCAGCTACTGAAGAGACTGAGGTAGGAGGATCATTTAAGCCTGGGAGGTTGAGGCTGCAGTGGGCCATGATCACACCATTTCACTCTAGCCTGGGCAAGATAGTGAGACCCTGTCTCAAACAAACAACAACAACAAAAAAAAACCTCTTCCTCTACAGCTACTCTTTACCTTGAAGATAGTTCCTTTCCTCAGTACTCCAGCCTCTCATGACCTTACCTATACCTACCTCTTCAGCTTTATCTCCTGCCATGCTGCAACACGTCATTTCATTCCCTCCACCCATCCCAGATGGCTTGCAGTTCCCCAAATATGCTGTTATTAACTTATGTGCCATGCTGTTGCCACAGTCTAAAACATACTCCCTGCCCCTTCTCCACTCTGCTAATTCCTACTCAAATTTCAAATACTAGCCCAAGGGTCCTCATCCTTTTCTGTTACATCACTCATATGCTCACCACCTAAAGCCTTGATTAGTTATCCTCCTCTTTGTTTCCACAGTACCATACACAAACACCTATCATGCTTATCAAGTCTGCTTACCTGTTGGTCTCTCCCACCAGACTTGAAGCTCCTTGATGGCAGAGACTGTATTTCATTTGTTTATCCTCAACGTTTAATAAAGTGCATAACATCTAGAAGTTATCTATGTCTTTTGAATAAAGTTCCCAAAGGGACACTTCGGCCTTTTCAGCATTCCACCTGTACTACTATCCCTTCCCATTTCCCAAATGGCAGATTCTACCTTCCGCTCTTCTGCCTCCAGCTGCCCCTGGGTTTACCCGTCCTCCACTCAGTGCAGAAGAAGCTGCCCTGCGTCGGGCCCTGGAACACACAGATGGTGACCACAGTTCTCTGATCCAGGTGTATGAAGCCTTTATACAAAGTGAGCTCTGCATCCTCTTATAGAATCCCAGATTGTCCAAAGAGGGGAAATGTTATGCAGCCAGCTGACAGATCTCTATGCTCAGAAAGAGGAGGACCTTTGGCTAAGGGTTGGGTTATTTCAGGGGTCTCAAGGACTTTAGCTGGTCCCTTTCCTCTCCTAGGTGGAGCAGATGAGGCTTGGTGCCAGGCTCGAGGTCTGAATTGGGCAGCATTGTGCCAAGCCCATAAACTTCGGGGAGAGCTCCTAGAACTCATGCAACGAATTGAACTTCCCTTGTCCCTACCAGCCTTTGGCTCTGAGCAGAATCGCAGAGACCTTCAGAAAGCACTGGTGTCAGGATACTTTCTCAAGGTTAGAGGAAAGGGTGGGGGTGAGGATGATCAAAGGAGCAAAAGGTAAAGAGAACAAATAAATTGGTAAGCCACTTTGAAATCAGGGTCCAGGTGGCCATTCAAAAGATTCTTTAGATCCAGAAAGGACTTTTCCCTTGAGGATTTGGGGCACAAGGGGCTATGGAAAATGCCATGAGGTATAGTAGAGACCAGACAACACCTAGAGGTAATGCTTTACTTTTAATACTCGCACCACCCTTACTTTCTCAGTCCCCTTTTCTTTTTTTCTACTGTCTGCCTCTTCCCTTTTATTTATTCCATCAATATTTTTGCCTTTCAATAAGGTGGCCAGAGACACAGACGGGACTGGAAATTACCTACTCCTAACCCATAAGCATGTGGCCCAGCTCTCCTCATACTGCTGCTACCGAAGTCGTAGAGCTCCTGCCAGACCCCCACCGTGGGTGCTCTACCACAATTTCACCATATCCAAAGACAACTGCCTTTCCGTTGTTTCTGAGATTGAACCACAGATGTGAGTTCCCTGACATCCTCCTACACTGCCTATTCCTCTCCCTGGGGCCAAAATTATGGCTGGGGAGTTAGAGAGACAGAAGAAGGGATCTTAGTGGTTAGTAAAAACATGATCTGAAGAGAAATGAATTGTGGAAGGGCTGGTGAGAAGTTTAAAAGTCTGCAACATAAGAGAAGATGCACTTTTGGAGACCTAGGCAGGAGGAGTGCTTGAGGCTAAGAGTTTGAAACCACCCTGTGCAACATACTGAGACCCTGTCTCTACAAAAATTATTTTAAAAAGATTAACTGGGTGTAGTGATGTGCACCTGTAGTCCCAGCTACTTTGGAGATTGAGGTGGGAGGATTACTTGAGCTCAGGCGTCTAAGGCTACAGTGAGTTATGATGATGCCACTGAACTCCAGCCCAGGCAACAGAGCAAGACCCTGTCTCTAAAAAGAGAGAGACAGAGAAAGAGAAGATGCAGATCATCTAATTATGACTGTCTCTATTAGGCTGGTGGAATTGGCCCCTCCATACTTCCTGAGTAACTTGCCTCCCAGTGAGAGCAGAGACCTCCTGAACCAGCTAAGGGAAGGAATGGCAGATTCTTCAGCAGGGAGCGAATCATCCTCAGTCCAGGAGTTCAGAGATCCCTGTGTCCTGCAGTGACCTGCCTGCCTATGGAATGGAGCTGGGTTCATCTCATCACATTAGATTCTCCCTCAGGGTGGCACCAAAGCACCCAGATAGATTTAGAAGCCCAAAGTTTAGGGTTAAATATAAACCCTGGAAAGTGAGTCCCAAGAAATGGTAGGCTGGGAATGGAGAGAATGGGGTAAACCACAGTCTACATAGGGAAGGACTCTTTCCTTAACCTTCTCTTATTGATTGGAGAGGGACTGACATGCTCCCCATTCTCTCAACTTTGCCAAACCCATTCTTGTACTCCCTTGTGGTCTATAAAAGATTTTTCTATGATGCCAGTTTTTAGTTTGGTCCTGCAGTGCCATATACAACATCCATAAATCAGCGATGATACTACAGTAAAGAACCAGGGCCAGCTCCTCCAACTATAGTTTGCAGCCTCTTCCCATCTCCAATCAGGCCTTCATTCTGTGATCAACATAGTTGTCACTAGCACAGACATGAGTTGTCTGGCTACAGTTGGTCTCTATCCTGGCCTCTCTTCCCTCTGTCACAGTGCACCAGTCTCCAGGGGGGACAAAGGATGGGGGTGCTAGAGGAATCAGAGAAATTCTTCCCTTCTTCATACAACTTAAATCCAATTCCTTTTTAACCCTTAAGGCTAATGCAACCATCCCCTAACTAGACTTTCTATTAACAAGCTTCCCAGCAGCCCAGACACACCGACAAGCTGAAGTCTTTCTAACAACTTCAGAGACATCATGCGTTCCTTTCTTTCTTCCTAGGTTCTCCTCCTTCCCTTCCCCTTTTCTGCCCTCGAATTTTTTTTTTTTTTTTTAGATGAAGTCTTGCTTTGTCACCCAGGCTGGAGTGCAGTGGTGTGATCTCGGCTCACTGCAACCTCCACCTCCCAGGTTCAAGCGATTCTCCTGCCTCAGCCTCCCGAGTAGCTGGGACTACAGGCACATGCCACCATGCCCGGCTAATTTTTGTATTTTTAGTAGAGAGGGGGTTTCACCGTGTTAGCCAGGATGGTCTTGATCTCCTGACCTCGTGATCCTCCCGCGTCAGCCCAAAGTGCTGGAATTATAGGCGTGAGCCACCGTGCCCGGCCTGCCCTTGGACTATTGACTTAGGTATTCTCCATCATCTTGCACATTGCAAACGTGGTTGTCGAATTTGGTGGAAAGGTTTAGTCCTTAGAACTCGGCTTTTCTCCTCAGAGTTCCCTCCCTCAGAGATTCTATCTGTTCTCATTCATTCTACCTAGGTCCACCTCTTATGTGGATGTCAGTTGATCTCCCTCAGAGGCACTTCTCCAGGATTTATTTTCTCTAGGTATAACATTTAGTTTTGCCTGTATAGTTAATCTTGCTCCAATCTTCCCAATTTCCCTTTCATCATCCACAGCACCACTGATTTCCTGATGCTGCACATTTCCAGTCTTGGAATTACCTTTGATTCTTCTTAAGCTTGTCACTTCCAAATTATTTTCAAAATTCTCTTCACCCTAACTCCACTGGGCCCGTTAACTTTGTCCAGTGTTTCCTCCTCTCCCTTCTCTGTCCCTATGTGACACCAGAGCCAGATTTTCTTTCTAGATTTTCTCTTTCGTTGGGTGTGTAAGTATCCTACTCGCCTCCTGCCCAGGCGTGTTGCCGGAGGATGTTGCCAGCAGGCTGAACACACATGACAACGTGAGGCTCAAAGTCAGGAAGGAATCCTTAGCGATTATTTTACAGTTGAGGGATGAGATGTCCCGGGTGGACAACCCCTCTGGTTCTGGTCACAATCAGCCAGCCTCTCGCGCTCCGGCACCCCCTCCGTGACTTCGCCGTGGTAGATGTCTTCCTTCCTTCACACCTTTGGTACGGACCCAGCCTGCACCGCGCGCAATGCCGCTAGCGCCCCTCAGAGCCCCAGCTCCCGACCACCCGCCGGAGAATTCCGAGTCCCTCAGGAAAGCAGCTCCCATTGGCCAGCCCGGCCCCCTCCCCGCACCTCATTGGCTACTGTCCTGCAGGTCCCGCCCTCTCGGCGCCTCAGGTTCCAGCGGCGGCTTAACGGCAGTGAAGTGAAAAATGGCGGGAAGGGCCGCCTCCGAGCGGACCGTGCATCTGCGCAACGCTGGCTTGGGAGTCGGCCGGTGGTGGGGGAGCCCTCGACGACAGCCTCAAGGCCTGCCGCTCCTCACGCGCCCGGCTGCCACCAGACCATGTGCTCAGGCAGCCGCGCGCTCCACCGTTCCGGGCCCGGCGCTCCACGCCGATCGGACGGGCGTCGCTCATACCACCGAGGCGAGCCCGGACACGGAAGCCACTTTGTTGTCCTCGGCCCAGGGCTGCAGGTTCTGCAGCGCGAAGAGCGACGAGTTGTGCAGGCAGAGAGGGTCCGGGGGCAGCGGCGGCCGCAGCGGCCGTGGCAAGGCGTCCTGCTGCAGGTGCAGGAGCAGCCGGCCCGCGCGGTGCCGCTCGGCCTCGCGCTCCTCCGCCGTCTGGCGCCTGGGGAAGGGAGACGCGGGGTCAGCGGGGTCGCCTGCCGCCTGGCTTCTCACCAGGCCCGGCCCGGGGACACCGTCCGCCCTCGCCCGCGCCGCGCCTCACCGCCACTTGGTGCGTCGGTTCTGGAACCACGTTTTGACCTGTGCGTCGGTCATGCGCAAGGCCTTGGCCAATGCCGCCCTCTCCGCAGAGGCCAGGTACTTCTGGCGCAGGAAGCGCCGCTCCAGCTCCAGCACTTGTGAGCGGGAGAAGGACGTGCGCGGCTTCTTCCTTTTCGGAGGGGTCCGGTTTTGGTAGGGGTGGCCTATGCGGCGCGTCCCAGAGAAGGGCGAGAGCGCAGCTACCGGGAGGAAGAAAGAGCAGGGCAGGGTTTGCAGGGTGGCCCGAGGTGCCACTAAGAAGGCGCGCCGCTGTCCAGGCCGCAGAGATCCCGCGCCCTGTCCTTACCCGGATCCTAAGCATCAGCCGAGCCCTATAGCCAAGAAAGGCCCTTCCCCTGGGATGCTAGGGAGGCGTCCCCTGTAACTTCACCCTACCCTCCCCGCGCGTGGACAGTGGGACTGCAGAGGAGGGCGCGGGCACCGACGGCAGCTCCCTCCCCATCGCCTCTCGGAGGCAGGACCCAGAGATTCGAGTTGGGGGAGGATCCCCTGGGAGGATCTAGTGGGAGGTGTGAAAGGGGTCCTTGAGTTAGAGCAGAAAGCTAAGAGATGAGGAGACGGGGTCAGAGTCGGGCGTGACGCTGGAGGGGTCAGACAACCTCACCCGTGAGCCGGTCCTTGGCAAAGCGGCGGCCGCTGTCCATCCAGGGGAAGGTGAGTCCCGCTAGGCCTCCGGCGCCGCCCAAACCCGAGGGTCCAGGCACTGCAGGTGCCCCCGCCGCGGGCGGCGGCACAGGCAGCGGGCGGTGCGCAGGGACGCGGATCACGCCGGCCGGGCCCACTCCGGAGCTGCCGGGCAGCGGGGCCAGTGAGCCAGCGGGACCGTAGCCCGAGGCTCCGTGGTATCCACCCGAGAACGCGCCACTCTCCCCATGACCCTGGCCCCCGCGACCCGGACCTAGGCCGCCCCCAGGGGTTTCGGGGCCACTCAGGATCTGATCGATGCCGAAGCTGATTGGCTCGTGGTGTGGGAGGTTGTGTGGACCCAGCATCCCCGGCTCCATCGGCCCGGGCAGAGAAGAACCGCCGGAGGTTCGGTGGTTGGGGAGGATGCCTCAGGCAGCTCCAGAAGCCCGGCGGCGGCGCGCTCCGAACAGTGGCCTCAGGGGCCCGCGGGGCTGGCCAAGGCAGGGCGCCGGGGTCCCCAGAACAGCAGCATCCCTGTGCACCCGGAGCAGCCGCGCCCGTGCCAGCCGCTGCCGGGCGTCCGCGGAGGGACTTGCATCCCGGGGGAGCACGGCCGGCTGGGGCCCCTGGAGCTTTCTTGCTGGCTCTCAAGCGCAAATAGACGCTGGGCTGCCGGGGCCGCTGCCCGAGTCCCGGGTGGAGAGGGTTGTCCAGCTCCGGCTGGGGCAGTGACTGAAGGATCGGCCCGGGTGGGTAGTGGGGGCTGGGGGTAGGGCAGGGGCGGGGCCCAGCAGTTAAAGGGGAAGGGACGCCTGTTTGCGCCAAGCGCAGGGGGAAGGCTGGCTGGTGGAGATGTGCGGGGCGGGGGACAGGGGGCCAGGGTGTTAGGAACCAGGCTCAGCGCGGGAGGGGCCCGAGCATGGGCCGCTGAGTCAGCGGAGATGCTCACCGCGCCTCCATCCTTGCTGGCCTCCGCCTTTGGGTTGCCACCGCCTCACCGGCTTCCTCCGCAGGTGCCTCCTCCCCCAGCCCCCACTCTTCGCCTGTCGATAGATCCTGCTGGCCAACTCCCGGATTCGTTGTGGTCCCCGCCTAAGTGCCCTCGAAGACCAAATCTCGTTGTGGTTTCCCGGCTGCATAAGAAGCGGCTGGAGAACGGCGCCCGGTGAGCTGCAGGCCCAGGAAGAGAACAGGTGTGGGAAGGGGACGGCAGGGGCTAAGGGCGGGGAACGGCCGCTTTGGGCCGGCGACCGTGGTGCGCCTTCCGGCCTCTCCTGCAGGTCCCCCCCAGCCCTGTTCATGCGCACCGGTAATTGATATCCCGTGTTTCTTAGAATTTCGATTTTCCGAAATCCGTGTAAACTGGACCATGGCTCAACCCCGGCCAAATCAGGCCGGCGGGTTCTTGGGACTGGCGCTCTACCCTGGACCCCAAGTGCAGAGAGTCCCCAGTGCAGGACTCTGCCCCTCCATTCTGTGCCTAGGAAGTCTGTTCTCACACTCTTCCTCCTCAACGGCAGGAGGGCGAAATCTCGCCACAAGAGACACGTGGGACCTCACTGAGGCCTTGGTTGGATCCTGGCCGCCTTGTTTCCCATAAACATTTTACCCCACCCAAAATCAGAAAATGGCCTGGAGCTGTCAGAGAAGGGTGGTGGGGAAAGACCCAAGGCGCTTGGTGACCCTGTGACCTCTGGCCGTGGATCCAGGAGCTGGGAGTGTGTGAACTCTGCGTCCTTCCCGGGGATGGGACCCCCGCCGGACGGGCCCCTGAGCCTTAGACCCGCCCCCGCCGCCGCCCTGCCCGGTGCAGGCCGCCGTAATCGGGTTAGCTGGGCCGGAATTACATTACCTTCCCCGGCCCGCCCCGGCCCCCGGGGGGGCCCTGGCGCCTCTGAGCCGGTGAGACTGGGCTCAGAGAGGGGGGCGCTTCTACCATCCTGCGGTGGCGATGGCGGGTGGGCACCAACGAGCAGCTCAGCCTACCTCTGACACGTGGTAGCAAGGACCTTACTCTGCTGTGCCAACTCTCTACCCTCGTCCCCAGCCCACCCCGCTGTTCAGCTCCATCCTGCTGGTTTCCCGTGTAAACCGAAATGCCTTGTAAGTCTAGTAGCTGGATCTCCCTGGGAGCACTGATCTTCAAAGTGATTCTTCAGGATCCCCTGGGAAAGACTCTGCCCCCTCCTTTCTCCCCAGCAGATGGGCTGGCAGCCTGGTGCCTGGGGCAGGGTGAGGGGGTCTTTTCTCCCCTGGGAACCAGGAATGATATTTGGGCATCTGGGCAGGAAGATGAAGAGAAAGAAGAGTGAGCTCTGTCCACCAGCCCTACCAGCCCTCCAGTGTTCTCCGAAGCCTTATGTCTAGAGGAGGTGAACCATAAATGGGAGAGAGGGCAGTAGGGGGAACAGTGTCAATTTGGCGGGTGCAGTGGCTCACGCCTGTAACCCCAGCACTTTGGGGGGCTGAGGTGGGGGGATCACAAGGTCAGGAGATTGAGACCATCCTGGTTAACACGGTGAAACCCCGTCTCTACTAAAAATACAAAAATTAGCCGGGCCTGGTGGTGGGTGCCTATAGTCCCAGCTACTTGGGAGGCTGAGGTAGGAGAATGGCATGAACCCAGGAGGTGGAGCTTGCAGTGAGGCGAGATTGTGCCACTGCACTCCAGCCTAGGCGACAGAGCAAGACTCTCTCAAAAAAAAAAAAAAGTGTTGTCCAGGCGCAATGGCTCAAGCCTGTAATCCCAGCACTTTGGGAGGCCGAGACGGGCGGATCACAAGGTCAGGAGATTGAGACCATCCTGAGTAACACAGTGAAACCCCGTCTCTACTGAAAAATACAAAACACTAGCCGGGCGAGGTGGCGGGCACCTGTAGTCCCAGCTACTCGGGAGGCTGAGGCAGGAGAATGGCGTGAACCCGGGAGGCAGAGCTTGCAGTGAGCTGAGATCCGGCCACTGCACTCCAGCCTGGGCGACAGAGGGAGACTCCGTGTCAAAAAAAAAAAAAAGTGTCGACCTCCCCCATCTTGACCACCTCTACTATCCAATTTGTCCAGCCCCTCCTCAGCCCTGCTCACAGCCTGTTCTGAAAGAGGGTGGAGGCTCCTACCAATTTAGCAGATGTATTTTCATCTTAATGGAGAAGACAAACAACATTATCACCTCCCATCCCTTTACAGAAACCCATGCACTTTTCTCAGCAGTAGAGAGGGCTACAAGGAAGCATGAACCTGTTTAGTCCAAATCTTCAGGCAGGGAGCAGTGACTCACGCCTGTAATCCCAGCACTTTGGAAGGCCAAGAGGGGCCGGATCACCTGATGTCAGGAGTTCAAGACAGACCAGCCTGGCCAACATGGTGAAACCCTGTCTCTACTAAAAATACAAAAAAAGTTAGCTGGGCATGGTAGCAGACATCTGTAATACCAGCTACTGGGGAGGCTGAGGCAGGCGAATCACTTGAACCCGGGAGGCAGAGGTTTCAGTGAGCCGAGATCACTACTGCATTCCAGTCTGAGGTGACAGAGCAAGACTCCATCTCAAAAAAAATATCTTCCTTGATAGCAAGGGCTGGATTCCCCCAGATGGGAACAGGGAACCTAGGGAGACAGCAAAGAAATATAATCTCTGAATGGGGGGCTGTGTGCAGGTTAGGAGTTTGCTAGTCCCTTTCTCTGCTCTGAACGGTGAGTCTGGGGGCAGGGGGGCAGGGTAACCAGTGTGTCTCCAGCCAACCTAAATAAATCCTTGAATGAGTCAGTGAGTGAATCAACAAATGAAAAAAAAGGCAACATCATGCAGACCGGTACACCCCTGCCTTTTGAGTTCAGCACAGATGGTACTGCCACCCAGAGACTGTCCGACTAATCGTTTAAGAATGGTCACAAACTCAGTAGTTCATACAAGTCTTCTGGGGAGTTTTAAAAATATTTTAGTGCCCCACTTCAAGAACAGATGGCATCCAGCTATGTCACTCAGACCACAGTCCTAGGACTTTCTCTTTTTTTAAGAGACAGAGTCTCACTATGATGCCCAGGCTGGCTGACTGGCCTCAAACTCCTGGGCTCAAACAATCCTCCCACCTTGACCTCCTGAGTATCTAGAGTTACAGGTGTGTGCCACCACCCCAACCTGGCTTGAAATGTCCTTTCTTGCCTCCTTGAATCTGATTCACAGGGAAAGGATTGTTCCTGCTGGTTTATGTTGAAGATAGAGGTGCTGGAATGAGTGCCCCCTCATACACACTGCTTTGGATCTATCTCACCATGTCCTGTGTGTCCGTGGCTCTCATCAACTTAGTCTTTCCTATGCCTCACCTGTCTCAGATCTTTATTATCTGGACAGAATCTTGGCCTGAGTCTTCAAAAGAGATCATGCTTTTCCTTTCCTTTTTACTTCAGGCGTACTGCCTCCATTTCATCATGATTTATTCTTAACTCAGTGCAAGCTGCCTTCATTATAGTAACCCTTTCTCAGAGAGCTCCAGTGTTCAGTATCCCTCCTCCAGGACTTCCCTGACATGTTTTACTTTGTTGGTCATCAATTATTTTTTGAAGTGTCCCTTCTTTTTGCTTCTGTAATATCTTATTCCACATCTTTGGACTTTCGTAGTCACTGCTTACGTTTTTCTTCCACTGATTTGGCTTCTTCCACTGAAGACTGTGAGTATTCTTCAGAGCTCAGACTTAAGCTTTCTTTTTTTTTTTTTTTTTAAGACACGGGATCTCACTCTGTCACTCAGGCTGGAGTGCAGTAGCACGATCATGGTTCACTGCTGCCTCAACCTCCCAGGCTCGAGCAATCTTCCCACCTCAGCCTCCCAAGTAGCTGGGACTACAGGTATGCGCCACCATGCCAGGCTAATTTTTGTAGTTTTTGTAGAGACGGAGTCCCACCATGTTGCCCAGACTGGTCTCCAACTCCTGGGCTCAAGTATCCATCCACCTCAGCCTCCCAAAGTGCTGGAATTACAGGCGTGAGCCACTGCGCCAGGCCTTAAGCTTTCTTTATCTCTACATCTGCTCAAGTTTCACCCATTCCAAAAGTCCCAACTCTCATATCCAGCCAGATAACTCTGAGACCTCCATCCCTGGTTCATTCTGACACTTCAGCCCCACCACTCATTCTTCTAGCCTTCTAACAAGCTCCCCCTGCTTCCCTAGAGCCACCTAAGTCCAGCAGGCTGGAGGACATGCTTCCTTCCAAAGCTCTTCATTCACCCTCTTACCCAGGCCTACCAAGCCAGGTTCCTGGCTACTTCCTCCTATTATACTTTCCTTTGAAATGTTTCAGATACAGCCCTTCCTTTCCATTGCCATTGCTAAAACCCTAATCAAGACTGTCATCACCACCACTTGGATTCATTCATGTATTCATCCAGAAAATTTGTATTGAACACCAACTATGCAGCTGGCACTGGAGCTGTATCTGTGAACACAACAGAGGAAAAAAATCCCTGCCACTGAGAAGCTTATAGTCTAGTGGAAAAGGCAGATGAAAAACTAGGAAACATGTTTTCTAGAAAATATTTTCTGAAAATAACTAGAAAATATTTATATTAGAAATGTATATTAAATAATAATAAATGCTAAGAATGCTAATAAATGCTAACAAAAAAAAAAAAAAAGCAAGGACGTGAAAGGGTGGGTGAGTTGTTATTCATCTAGAGTGATTACAGAAGCCTCATGAGTAAAGACCTGAAAGAAGGAGGGAGCCATTTTGGATACCTAAGCATTTCAAGTTGGGGACACAGTGGAAGGATATCCTGGTGTATCTGAAGAGAATATGCAGGCCCTTGCACACCACTGTAAGACTTTGACTTTTACTCTGATTGAAAAGGGAAGCTCTCAACAGGTTTTAAACAGTAAAAAAGAAACAACCTAATTTTTCAACTTTATTTTTAATAGCTTTCTTGAGGTATAATGGACATATAAACTGCAGATATTTGAAGTGTACAGTTTGATAAGTTTTGACATATGTATATACCCATGAAACCAACATCACCATAAAAATAATAAACACATCCACATCTCAAAAATTGTCCTTTGTGTTTCATGTTTTATCAGAATCACTAGCTCTGAGAAACATAGCACTGAGCTGTTATGTTGAGAACACGCAAAGGGGGACTCAAGGAAAACAGTCAAGAAGCCATTACAGAGGATAGTGACTTGGACCAGGGAAGTAGGTAAACAGTGACTGTAATGAATAGTTGATCAATCACTAATCTCATAACTTCTTGCTGCATATTCACTCCAACTCCCTCTGAAGAGAAATGAACAAAAATGTCGCTTTCACAGGATAACCTCCTCCCTTCAAAAAAGTCCGCTAGCCCCCAATTGCCCTCAGGCTAAAAATCGCAACTCTTTACGGCCCTGCTTTTTCTATTACCACTCTCAAATCTACATCTTGACCTTCCTGTCCTCTGGTCATTCCCCTCCACGTCCTTTCTATTTCAGCACACTTCCACCCCCTCCCCCAAGTCTAAATTGTGCCCAAAGTCCCACTTTCTCCAGAAAGCCTTTTTGAGGTCTCCATTGGAATCTCTCCCTTCTCGAATCTCCAGTTACATTTGATGTTAATACCTCAAAGGAAATTTATCCTTTTTTAAGTACCCAGGGCCGGCGGTGTAGAGCTCTCGACCATCCGGCGTAATCCCCAAGTGTGGGGCTGGGCCTATGCTACTACAGGCGCTGGCTGCCTAAGCTTGTCTGTGTGTGGCAGTGTCCTAGTCGTCCTCCCCTCCTCCTTCGGCATCTGCTCTGCATTAGTCTGTCCCAGGCCTCCGCAGGCGCCGATGATTAAATCATCGTCATTAACCAGGGCCTGCCCCCCCATCCCCGGCAGCAGGGGGAGAATGGGGGATAAGATCACTACCAAGTCCCTGGGGGTCTCTCCCTCCCCATCCCCCGGCACCCTCTCCGAGACTCTGCAAAGCCCGAGAAACTCCCTCCGTGGAGCGGGGAGAAGGCCCGCCATCTGGATGAAACTCCGCTCCGCGGACGCCGACAGGGCGGCATTACGAGATGACCCAGGAGGGGCTTCTTCAGCAGGGTAACCGTCACAGAAGACCGACGACCCTGAGCGGGTAGCAGGCACAAGACTGCCGGGCCTTTGGGGGTAGGAGGGGGCAGTCTTTCGCAGGCTCCAAAAGTTAGTCTTGAGGTCGCTTAGGGTCTATGATGATGAGTTCTACAGGAGGCTGAAGAGATAGGACCCTTCCCTATGCCCCCCCACCACTCCTTAATTACGGATTGAGGAGGGGAGGGGCCGGTGGGGCTCAGGTGAGCACACGGGGAGAAAGGAACGTGGGCGGGGCCTTACAGAGGGTGAGCGAATCCGAAAAGACCTAGAACCTCGTTGCTGGGAGACAAGTCCCGCCCTGCAGGCGGCACCGGAAGTGGCAGGCTGGGATCAGCCTTTAAGATGGCGTCTCCTCAGGGGGGCCAGATTGCGATCGCGATGAGGCTTCGGAACCAGCTCCAGTCAGTGTACAAGATGGACCCGCTACGGAACGAGGTGCAAGGGCGGCAGGGTTACTGCTGTGGTCGGCCAGCGGTGCGAACTGGGGCGGGCTAAAGGACGGGCGGTGGCTGGCCGTGCGCCCAGTGCGCCTGCGCAGAGACAGAGTACCCAGTGCGCCTGCGTGATTGCGATCGGGTTGCCAAACTCCTCTTAGGACGCCTGCGCATTGTGTCGCCGACGTTGTGTAGTCTCCCCTGGGAAAGGAGGGTCAGGCGAGTCCACGTGAGGGAAGCCCCCGCTGTGCGCGGAGCCCTCTGCTGGGCAGAGGGGGAGTGCCAGCCCCCTGGAGCTCATCCCCGGCTGATGGCGCAGGACGCGGGGCTTGGCCGTGGAGTGTGATAAAGGAGGCGACCCCCAGAGTGGGAAGGCGCACGGGTTGGGGGCTGAGGGTGGATGGTTGGTGACGGAGGGTGTATCTTCAGGAGGAAGTTCGAGTGAAGATCAAAGACTTGAATGAACACATTGTTTGCTGCCTATGCGCTGGCTACTTCGTGGATGCCACCACCATCACAGAGTGTCTTCATACTTGTGAGTGCCTTGGAGACTGCCTAGTTCTTCCAGTCCCTAGTCTTCACCAAGCCGACTGCCAGCTTCTGTGCGGCCTGCCCCACGAATCCAGGCACCCCACCCAGCCCATGAATCCAGTTTCCAGAGGGCCTGAGAATCTGGTTTTCTTTTCCTGCAGTCTGCAAGAGTTGTATTGTGAAGTACCTCCAAACTAGCAAGTACTGCCCCATGTGCAACATTAAGATCCACGAGACACAGCCACTGCTCAACCTCAAACTGGACCGGGTCATGCAGGACATCGTGTACAAGCTGGTGCCTGGCTTGCAAGACAGTGAGTGACCAACCTGACTTTGAGGGGCTTCTTAAGGACTAATTGCTGAGTGGCAGCTTGAGGTGACAGGGGCTTTGGTAGGAATCATGTAGGCAGAAGGCCAAAGATGAGGGAAGGTCAAAGAGTGAGGAAGGGCTAATACTTTATTCTCATATTTCACCTTCTTCTAGGTGAAGAGAAACGGATTCGGGAATTCTACCAGTCCCGAGGTTTGGACCGGGTCACCCAGCCCAGTGGGGAAGGTATGTCCTTGGCCGTGGGAGAGTAAAGCCCCCAGAGCATTCTTCTTGCCCAGTTTTGCTCTCTGGGGAAAGAGGAGTATGGAATGTGTGCCACCAGCCACCTCACTACCCTGTCTTTCTCAGAGCCAGCACTGAGCAACCTTGGCCTCCCCTTCAGCAGCTTTGACCACTCTAAAGCCCACTACTATCGCTATGATGAGCAGCTGAACCTGTGCCTGGAGCGGCTGAGGTAGGAGAAGGTCAGGGGTTGCAGAAGGTGACAGTGCCAATGACCCAGAGCCAGGGAGGGTCTGGGGGAGAGGCCGAGCAGTGAGTGAGTGCCTATCCCCTTGAAGAGAGTATATCATGGCTCTGGGTGGGGGAGAGGAGGAAAGATAGGGTTCCCTAACCTGTGTCTATTTCCCCCCAGTTCTGGCAAAGACAAGAATAAAAGCGTCCTGCAGGTGAGAAGGGCTGAGGGGAGGGCCTCTCTAAGGAGACTCATCTCCCATGGCCCTTCCCTCACACACCTTGCCCTCTTCCCTCCCCTCCCTGCTCCCAGAACAAGTATGTCCGATGTTCTGTTAGAGCTGAGGTACGCCATCTCCGGAGGGTCCTGTGTCACCGCTTGATGCTAAACCCTCAGCATGTGAGTAGTCTCACAGTTGGTTTCTTGGAGGGGAGAAGGGGCTAAGAAAGGAGGGACAGAGTCTAGGGTGGACCAGGGTAGTTTTTGACCTGCCAGAAAGTTCCTAAAATTATACCCCTATCTCCCTCCTAGGTGCAGCTCCTTTTTGACAATGAAGTTCTCCCTGATCACATGACAATGAAGCAGATATGGCTCTCCCGCTGGTTCGGCAAGGTAAGCCAGGCCACCCTCCCTGGCTTCACCCCCCTTCAGACTCCCCCCAACCAACCCACAGTCCCCAGGGGAAGGGTAAGCTGAGCGGGCCCTTTGGATAATATAATAATACTCCCCACTGACTACTACTTCCTCATTCTCTCTTTAGCCATCCCCTTTGCTTTTACAATACAGTGTGAAAGAGAAGAGGAGGTAGGGGCCAAACCCCCACCCCATCCCACTCCCCTTCCCTCCCCAGATATTTATGTGAAATGAACTGCAGCTTTATTTTTTGAAATAAAAACTTTTAAAAAGCACCTCTCTTCCTTATTCTTCCTGCCTCACACTCATGCTGTGTCCTGCCTTCTTCAAAAATCCTCTGAGTTTCATTGTGAAGAAGGACCTGTGCTCTATGGCCATGGGCCCTCAATGTCTTGCCAAAGGAGAAGGGTAGAGGATCCCTATATGTGTGAAACCAGGCCTCCCACACCACTCTTTTTGGTGATGGGAAGCCTTCCTCGAGGGGTGCTCTGGGCTGTCCTTGTATGCTGCAGCATACAGTGCGGGTGCGGGCCTCTTAGGAGATGTCCTAATTCAGTGGTGGTAAGAAGGCTGGAGTTGGACAGTGGCTGCTGCAGGATTGAACAAGTGAGATATTTTAAAGAAAAATCCAAAGAATTGTGTTATAGTTTTATAACTTGGGGGATGGGGACAAAAAGGAGGGAGAAGTCTAAAAAACAAATGGGGTGGGGCCACAGGGATTGTCAGAAGTGGATGCTTGCCTGTCCATACAGAATTCAACAAGTACTTGGGGACCGAGACTAGAAGTCAGGATGGGGAATAAGTAGCTGAGGAAGAGAGGGAGCTGATGTGGAGGACAGCAAGGGCAACTTCAAGGAACAAGAGGGAAGCTGCAAGGCACCAGCTCCATTAATTGAGCAAACATTCCTTGTCTGTATGCCATGCCAGGGTCCTTGATCTATGGTCCTCTCAGTGGGGTAGCTAGAAACTTGCCCAACTGCGACAGGAACAGAGGCCAAAGCAAAGAGTTCCGGCCTGCTGCCAAATCTGGGACAAACTGTATGGAGGCGCAGCATGTGTAGCCAGAACCCGAGTTAAAACCTAGGTCCCACCCTGGTTGGTCAGACTCCACGGCTTCTAGGGGGTTGGTTGTGCGAAGCTGTTGAGGGCTGAAGGCGCTAACCATCAAAGATGGAGGTAGGGTGGCAGAGGATGGGGCGGGAGGGTAGGGAGTGAGTACAGCAAAGGCGGCCTCAACTGGGTAAGAAAACTCCAGACTTGTGGGAAAGGCCTGAGCTCGCATTGGACGCTCTGGGGTGCCACAGTCGAACTGGGTATCCGGGAGACCTCCGCCTCTCCGCGCAGATGAAGAGGCTGCAGACGCCGAGGAAGAGCTCGAGTGCGTGGGGCATTGATGGGGACCCAGGTGGGCACACCGCGGACGGCATGGGTACGCTTCTTTCCTGACATGGTCTCCAAGATTACCAAAGCTTCCAAACGTTTCCAGGGAATGCCTCTCCCCCACTAGCCCCCTCCTCGACCTCCTCCAGGAACACCCCAGCTCAGGGCTCCCCACTCCTCTTCCTCCGAATTGAAGCTCTGTGGGGTTTGCAGTCCGGGCGAGTACGTGGCGGCCAGGGCTGTTCTCCAGGAGTTTCTGCGCAAAAAGGAGTTTCCTAGGAGTGACAGGGGAGTGGCATGGGCTCAAGGGAGAGTAGAAACGCTCCCGGGGGCTTTGCAGGGGCCGAGCAGCTGCGGGAGTTGGGGAGCAGTCCGACTTGATCTCCCTGGAAGGCCCTGCCGTTGGGGCTGGGCGGCAGCTCGGCGTCGAAAAAGCCGGGTTTGAAGATTAATGGGCCCGAGGCCGGAGAGTCTGAGAACCAAGTCACGGGACTTGAGGCCCTTGGTGACTCACGCCTTGAGGCCAAGCAGCGCGGAAGGCGCTCTGGCCGGATCTGGGGTGGGGCCCCGCCGAGCCTTGGTCTAGTCTGTCAGCAGCGGCAGCTGCACTGCGTCTCCCAAGGTGGCTGAAGCTGGCCAGCTGCAGGCTCCGCGCCGCTCGTCCCCGGCCTATGGGTCCATTCCCCACTCCCACCCGGACTCCGGGGTCACCCGGGTCTCCGTCTGTGCCAGGGAGGGAGAATCACGCCCAGGGTCCTCTCTGGCTTCGAGCGACTGAGAACGCGCCCGGACGCGGCGCGGCGCTCCGGAGTCAAAGGAGAGGCGGCGGCAGGACCACCCCAGGGCGCTGTCTGCACCCCCGGACGCTCTCGGCCGTGCTGCGCTTCCGGGACAAGGCGTCCGTTCTCCCCTGGGGGCCAAACCTTGCCTCTGCCCACCTTCCTCAACCCCGCCATTTCCAGGACTCACACGCAAAGGCGACAGCACCAGGATTTGCTCCAGACTTTGGCACAGAGGAGGACTGGTCCCTCTGTCAGCCTGGCCAATCATTCCCAGGGCTTGATGGGAAAAAGGACTTCCCTACAAGTGATTATTGCGGAGTTGGGTGGAGAAAAGTGTCGGGGAGGGCGTCGGAGTTTCCCACCGCTGGCTGCTTCCCCACCCGCACACCCGGGAGGGTGGCGGTGGGCGCGCAGAGATCTTTGCAAAACAACGTCCAGGGCGCAAAACAACTCACAGGCCTGCCGCGCCCCAAGTCATAAAACTAAAATGTAAGGATCGGTTCACCCCGCAGTAGCTCTTTTTGAACGAGAAAACAATCCCAGAGGTGCGCGGGACGGACGGACGCCCCTTCTCACGCTCCTCCGCCTGGACTTTTCTCCCTGAACTCCCACTTCCCTCTCACTCCGGTTCACGGACGTTTTCTAAGCGTGGGGAGGAGGGGGGCAAGCTCTTCTCTGAGATTGTCCTTGTTCACCTCCCCAGGGGGTTATTCTGAGGGTCCTCCAACCCTCCTACACATTCACAGAATTCACTGGAATGTCCGGGCCAGGCAATCTGAGACTAAAGGTCGTTTATTGAGCAGGCCTCCGTGCCACCAGTGGGGAACTGGGTTGAGCAGGGGCAGCCCGGGGTGGAGGAACCCGCCGATGGGGTATGGTGGATGCAAGATAAGGTGGGGGTAGGGCTGGGGGATGAGAATGGGAAAACTGAAAGGGGAGGTGTGAGGAAGCATCCTTAAGTGGGAATGGGGTGCCTTCCCAAGAAAGCGAATTTGGAATGTGGGGATCTCTACAAGGGGAGGGAGTGCAGGGCCCCAAAATGTCTGAAGGGACAATAAAAGGAATCTGAGAAGGTGGGAAACACAAAAGATTGCCTGAGGATGATGGGGAAGGAAAACCGTCGGCCCTGCGGGGCCAGTGGTGAAGGCTGGCCTCCGTGCATCTCTTGAGAAGGATCCTGAACAGGGAGGGTTCCACCCGCGGGCGGGAAGAGGCGAGCACCCGGGAGTTTCTGCGCTTCCAAGCTGGGGTTGGGGGTAGCCTATAAGACAGCCGAGTGAGTGTCCCCTCCCCAACCTAGAACAAGGTTTAATCTCTTAATCTTCCTCATTAATCACTCACCCTCCTCCTACCCCTCTCTGTGGATCCGGTTTCGCCCCAGCTCGAGTTCCAGTACTGGGAAAAGTCCCCTTCTGTGGCCCCACGATCCCTTGGACTAGTCCCTGGCCGCTATGACGACCTTAGAGGGGCCTCTGCTGTCCTGGGCCTCCTCCCTTTGCTAGTCTCCACTTCCATCTCCTCCCCCAAACTCATGTTTGGGAGCTGTCCAATCCCAGTACCTGAGCCCAGCTGCAGAGGGGAGAACCACGCGGGAGAGATGGAAGGGGCTGCAAGGCACAGGCCCATAAGGAGAGCTCCACACTCCTCACAGGCACACGCAAGTAATTGAGAGCAGAGGTAGAGAGAGACACAAAAGCCACATAGAGGATGCATGCGTGAAGGTTGCAGCATCTGCTTGGTGACATGCCTGGGATGCAGTGGGGCAGTTTCTGCTGCCTCCAGAGAGCTGCTTTATTGCACATTAAGTGAAACCACTGGGATAGTTTCCAGAGCTGAGGCCTGTAGCCTGAAGATCTCTCCAGGCCCTCCCCTGCCCCTCACCATTAATAACCATTTAACAAGGTCCTGAGGCAGCTCAGCTTTCCACCATGGCCTGGCTCTGCTCTTTGATCCAGCAGTGGCCCATCAGGCTTTAAGTGTGTTGCTCAGCTTTCCAGGAGGGCATTGTGTGAATGTTGCGGGTGGGGGAGGGGGGTTGTTGGAGTCAGCCCTTTACCAAGAAGACCCTATGAAGGTACCTTCCCATCTTTGTCAAAGAGTCTTTGGCCCAGGTGCCTTGGATCTCCTAAGCCCTGTTCAGGGAACCCCAATTACATGCTGCAGTTGCCTCAGGGAATAGACAGGTGGACTCTGCACAGATGGTGGGAGATGCAGCAGTCTACAAGGAAAGTGACATAATGGACAGTCCAGGAGGGACTGGCCTGGTTCTTCGTGGCACTGTTTTAAAAAGCTAGAAGCACATCAGTTTCTAACTTTCCTGGGCAGCAAAGCCGCAAGCTCCTCAGGAGTGGCAGGGCTTCCCTGCCTCTGGGCTGTGAATCCTCCAACTGTTTGGGGTGGAATGTAGGAACAAAACCCATACCTTGCTAGGTCTCCACTGCTGAGGCACCGCTGTCTCTGAGCTGCCTTCTTCCTACAAAGGAGGGCTGCAGGTGCTTACCCAGGTATGAGCCCAGAACCAGTATAAGTGTGGCAGATAAAACCCAGATTAAATAGGAATGAATACAACAGGCCTCACAGTTAGCACCTGCGTTGTCAGGATGACTGTCCCAAGATCCAGTTGGGTCCGCAAAGTCTGCCCTTCAAGTCTCTCTTCAATGGGGAGTGACCCCTCTCTGGCCAGGGCACCTTGCTCCCGTTGGCAGTTTCTGAGCCTCCGCAGGCTGGGGAAACCATACATACCTGAACTATGGGAGCTTAAGAAGAAGAAGACAAAGACAGACAAAATTGACTGATTTTGCCAGTCCTCACTGACAAAGACCCCTCCTGGGCAGTTGCACCAGTTTGGAGTTCCTGGGTCTTCTCTCCTGCGGCCCGGGTCTCCTGGCAGCTTCTCTGTGTGTTCTGACTTCGTCAGGTGGGGCAGCCTCGAATCCATTCACCTGTGCTTGCTTCTTCGTGGCATCCCCACTACTCCCAGTTGCAGTCGCTCTGCCAGGCCAGGTCCTCCCAAGTGTTGCGCCCCCGACCCACGCAGCACTAATCACTTCCAGCCGCCAGGACCTTTTAAACAACGTTTCTCAGGGGTGGGGTGGGGAACAGGGAGCCAGGTTAGGAGACTGAGGTCCTAGCTGGGATCAGATATCCCAGCACAGTCAGTCCTGATAGCCTTCCTCAGAACTTTGCAAATCCCAGCCGCTGGGGCCAGAGAAGGCAATTTTATCGTCTACGAGTTTATGAGCCAGAGCGGCTGCTAGGCGGGGAGTCGGCGGCATACAGCGTCTGGAGGTATGGCCCGGCCTGACTGTGCACGGTGCAGCACCCCGCAGCGCGCAGCAGCCCCGCGGCCCTGCTCTGAAGGGTAGTTTGGTCGGCTTCTGCTCTCCGCGCCTGCCCCAGCCTGTAGAATTACCCTCCCCGGACATCTAGGAGCTCCAAACCCACCAGGGCCCAGGGTGGAGAGGTGGAGACGCAGGAGGAGGGGCACACGGGACTCGGGCCCAGAGCCGGGGGCGGGTCCGAGGCTAGGGGCCCGGATCGGGAGCCAAGCGCTGGGGCCCAGGCGGCTGCGGAGCCGAGCGCAGCGGGCAGCGGGACCGCCCCAGCCCGGCCGACCATGAACTCGGGACGCGAGCCCCGAACACCCCGGACACTCTTAAGCATCGCAGACATCCTAGCCCCGGGCATGGTCCCCCGAGCACCCTCTGCGCCGCAGCTTCCAGAGTCGGGTCCGGGTCCAACGTCGCCGCTGTGCGCGCTGGAGGAGCTGACTAGTAAAACTTTCCGCGGACTTGACGCGCGCGCTCCGCAGCCCTCTGAAGGTATAGAGCCGGCAAGGTCGCGGACTCTGACTTGGCCTTTTCCCCACCTCTCTCCTCCTGGTTCCCGGTCTCAAACCTTTGTCCCACCCCAGGCCACCCACCCTAATCCGTCCCCTGCCCTCAGCCCACATGCCAGGACTCGCACCTGCAACTTCTCACCTCTCTTCCGTTAGTCCCTAGTTTCCACGGCGGCTCCGGAAGGCCGCCAGTACCGCAGGGAAAGGGCAGACTGTCGCCAACTGAGCTACCAGTTGCTCTGTTCCCTGTAGGCGGGGCAGTCGCGATAGAGAAAGGCAGGAGAGAAAAGAGACAAAAGGCTTGAGCCGCAGGCGGTAAACGACTGAGCCTGCAAGGGAGGCACAGAAAGCGCTGGAAAGAGGGTCGAGTCTCTCCGGGTGACCAAGCTCCGCTTCAAGGCACTCTCTTCTCGAGGGGAGTCAAGGAGCAGAAAGTCCTTGGCGCAGCATTGGGCGCGGGACTCCGCACTCTGCCTTTCCTCTTCCTTGCTCTCTGCACCTCATTATCTTCCCTTTTGGGCTGGAGGAGCGGGCTCTGGTGTCACTAAGGAACTGTAAGCCGAATGCCCCACCCGATCCATGGAAGGGCATGATCTAAGTCCTGTTAACACCGCCACGCTGGGTCGGCTGCCCTGACTCGTACTTGCCTCTGGTGTCACCCTCAACCTATAGCCTGCTCAGCCTGAGGCTCCTAAAAGCCTCAAAGGCTCCACCCCAGAAGGTTTGACTCTGCACCCGGTCCCCTCTGAATCATCCCTCCCTTCCTTCACTTCCTTGCCCCTACAATACGCCCTCAGCCTGCTGCCTTTCGTACCCTTGTGGCCAGCCCGCTTTGCGCCCCCTATCCCCACCTGGGCCTGACTCCCGGTAAGGGATCACAGTTCTGGTCCCCATCCGCCTTCCTGGCTCTCCCTCTACTTTCCCCACCGCCACCGGCACAATGCCACCCCCAATTTTTCTTTCCAGGACGCAGCCTGATTCCCGGTGGCTGGAAACTGACCCCCTCCCTATCTCTGCAGGGCGGGCAGCCGCGGATGCGCTGGGCCCTGGCCCTGCCGGCCGCAAACGGCGCAAGTCACGCACGGCGTTCACCGCGCAACAGGTGCTGGAGCTGGAGCGGCGCTTCGTCTTCCAGAAGTACCTGGCTCCCTCCGAGCGAGACGGGCTAGCTACACGACTAGGCCTGGCCAACGCGCAAGTGGTCACTTGGTTCCAGAACCGACGAGCCAAGCTCAAGCGCGACGTGGAGGAGATGCGCGCCGACGTCGCCTCGCTACGTGCGCTGTCCCCCGAAGTCCTGTGCAGCTTAGCACTGCCCGACGGCGCTCCAGATCCCAGCCTCTGCCTCGGAGCCGCCGGCCCTGACTCCCGGCCCCAACTGTCAGACGAAGAGATACAGGTGGACGATTGAACACAAAGCTGCCGCCAACCCTGGGCTCTGGGGTCCGGGACTCCTCACCTCGTGCTCTGCCTCCTGCCCGAGTTCCAGGGTGGAGGAAGAAGGTCCACTTGGGCCTCTTCCGGCCCACAGTCCAGACGCTCACCTTTTCCCGGGTTTTTTTGTAAGTTTGCTTTGTTGTTTGAGACAGGGCCTCGCTCTGTCGCCCAGGCTGGAGTGCCGTGGAGCAATCACCACTCACTGCTGCCTCGACCTCCTTGGCTCAAGCGATCCTCCTGCTTCAACCTCCTGACTAGCTGGGATTACAGGCGTGCAGCCCCATCTCAGGCTAATTTTAAAAACTTTTTTTTTAGAGAGGAGGTCCCGCTATGTTGTCCAGGCTACCTTTCCCAATATTTTAGAATAAAGTCGAGACTGCCGCAACATGCCTCTATTCAGACGCCCGTCAAGAGCAAAGAACAGTAAAATCTGTAAAGTGCTATGGAGAGTCTGCACTTGGCACGTGCCAGGGCTTTCAATGCAATGTTTCCTTTAGCCCTTATAGCAACCCTTAAGGTAGGTAATAATTACACCATTTTTACAAAGTAAGAACCCTAAGGTCAGGTTTTGGACCCAGCATCCAGCCAGCCTTCAGAGCTGATGCTTACCAGTCTACCAAGGGGAAGTCACCGGGCCTAAGTGAAAGACAGTGGGGTCTTGGCCCACCTACTTTGTGCCTGGGAGACCTTGATTCTAATCCCTAGGTTGGCCCCAGAGTGATGACATTGTTTCCCTACTCATAGGTCATTTGTTAACGGGTGCCTGACCCTTTCCCCATCCTGCCAAAAGAACCCTCCGCTGGGACACAGGCAAAGAGATCGGTGCCCAGAGAGGCCACACCCCTACCTGGAAGACCTCTGCCAGGCCCCTGGGCTGGAAATGTTCCCACTATGATGGTGCCAGCAGCCAGAGGGTGGAAAGGCCTGGCCCCCTGGGGTGAAGCTTGGAGTAGTGGCCTTGCCTGGTAGGGATTCCAGCGTAACTCAGCCAGTGGACATTTCTGACATTCATTTATTCCACTGGTGATAATCACCCTCCTGCAGTATGAGGGGAAAGGAGGGGGAACGCTCAGTAGTTGCAAGCCTTCCCCTCCCCAATGGTCCCAGCCAATCTACAGACCAAGCTCAGGTGTCTTTCCTGCTTCCCTTCTCTCCTGTCAGTCCTCCAGCTCTCTTCAGACTTTCTCCTGCCTCTGCCTAAGTGTGACAACCCCACTTTCAAGGAAGCTCCATGGGTTCAAGGGGGGTCAGCTAGGGCCTTAGTTGCAGGTGGAGGGCCCAAGAGAGGATATTCCTTGGGGAGTGAACAAGGCTGGAAGGCAGAAGGGAACCTGGCATTTTCAGACAATTAACTACCATTTATTAAGCAGTTCCAAGTGCTTTGCAGGTATTAATCCTTAAAATAACCCAACGGGACAGAGAATTTTCTTCCCATTTTAAGGATAAGGAGACTGAATCACAGAACCCTGAGGAAACTTGGCCAGGTCACAGTTTGTAAGTGGTAGCATAGGGACTGAGTTGTTTGCTTGTCCGATTCAGGAGCCCATGCTCTTGATCTCTATAAAGGTGACTGATCCTAAAGGAAAGAGGCAAAGGATTTACAGAGAGAGGGGAGGAGAAAGGGCCACAGGTAGGAACTTAGGCATTGTACTTTAGAGCATGGTCCCTGGAGGTTTGAGAGAGAGACATGAGACCATTGTTTAGGGTAGGCCAATCTAGCTGTGGGCACAGGGTGGATCAGAGACTGATAGAGACCTGAGGAAGGGAGTATATCTCTGGCCACTGCAGAAGGTAACAGCAGAGAGAACTCAGGGCCAGACTTGAGGTGGGGCCGGGAGGTGGTCACAGAAGAGGAATCTGCGATTGCCCCAGGGATTAAGGATTGCATGAGTCAATGACAACCTAGCAAATGTCGGCAACTCGAAGAAAAATGGCAACATGGAAACAGACAGTGACCACTGGTGTGGAGCTAAGAATCTGTCAGCCATTATGCATATGCAAAAAAAACTCTTTGCAACTGCATTGCCCCCTCAGTACTCCCTTCATACCTTCTAAATAATGCCTCTCTGGAACATTTCCAGTAGAGTGATCAACCCTTTTCCATCTGCCCAGCATTTTCCAAGTTTTGGCACTGAAAGTCCCTCATTCCAGGACATCCCTCAGTTCCAGGAAAACCAGGATGGTTGGTCACCCTACTTTCCAGTCCTGGGAACTCAGAACTCAGGCTATTGGGTCAGACCCCTATTAATTAGGAGGGTGAAAGTGGGGCAAAGTGTCAGGAGTCACATGACTCTTGGAGAAGCTAGAAGTCCAGGACAGGCTAAGGTACTGGGGAGGGAACATTTACTTGAGAAGCTAGAACAAGGAGCCAGTTCAGCTGGAAGGCAAAAATACCATTGAGCAGTGGTGGGTGGCCGTTGTTTGAGAGGCCAGGAGCCCTACATAAGTCCCAAAAGCGTGCAGGTCCCTGCTCAAAAACAGGAAAGCCAGATGAGCAGACCTCTTATGGAACCACCATAATATAATCACCCCTTGAACAAACACAACCACCTATGCCCATCCTGCTCCCCAAGCAGGGGTGAGCAAAGAACTCTCACGGCAAATCCTTCTAGTTAGGCTCCAGTCAAGTTAACTGGCTTTGAGTCATAACCTCTCTCCCCGTTAAGGTTTCCCAAATTCTCACTCAGCTAGCACTGCCACCTCTTACACTCAAGCCTTGGACAACAAAACTCAAACCTGTCCCGCCAAAATGGCCTCTGGATCGAGGTCTGCTCAGCTAAGCCCTCGAACAGTGTGTATCAGGATCACTTGGTAGCGTCATTGAAACACAAATTGCTGGGCTCTGCTCCCATGGTTTCTGACATAGAAGGTCTAGGGTGGGGCCTGAGAAATTGCATTTCTTTTTTTTTTTTGAGAGGAGTTTTGCTCATTACCCAGGTTGGAGTGCAATGGCGCAATCTTGGCTCACCGCAACCTCTGCCTCCCGGGTTCAAGCGATTCTCTTGCCTCAGCCTCCCGAGTAGCTGGGATTACAGGCACGTGACACCATGCCTGGTTAATTTTGTATTTTTAGTAGAGGAGGCATTTCTCCATGTTGGTCAGGCTGGTCTCAAACTCCTGACCTCAGGTGATCCACCCGTCTTGGCCTCCCAAGTAATCTCCCTGTAATCTCTCCTGCTGGGATCACAGGCATGAGCCACCGTGCCCAGTCTGAGAAATTGCATTTCTAATAAGTTCCTGGATGATGCTGATGCTGCTAGCTTAGAAACCACACTTTGAGAATCACAGTCCCAGAATTACAGATTTTGTGAATTTCAGCACCAATTCACCCATACTCCTCTCTTCCTACTGTGGGAAGCATGACTATGTAGGACAGTTGCAGACAAAAACTGGTTTATTTAGCACCCACTATGTACCAGGCACTTGGGAGGTATTTTCTCACACTTTCGCTTTCTATCCTCACAATATCCCTTATGAGGTAGGGACTACCCTCATTTTTATAGACGAGGGAACTGAGGCTTAGATGTTGACAGACCCATCCAAGGTGACTCAGCTGGTAATGGTAGACTTCATCCTGCTACACAGTATTTAAGGGGCCTAAACCATAAACAATTTTTTAAAATTTGGGAAAGTCACACACAAAGGAGATGTTTCAGTACCTCCTCTCTCCAGGTATGAACAGTATTGAGCAAGACCCATAGGGCAGCAATAATCATTTATCCTGATGAATGGTTCCTCTGTGAAAAGCAAGGAGGTTGAGGGACAGCTAAAGCCTCCTGCAGACCCACATTTAAATGAGCTGACAGTCCCAGGACTATGGAGGAACCAGCTAGGGGAAGCTGCCAGGATCTTAGTGGTGAAATTAAAAGGAGATCATGATTCTTACACAGGAAGTGGTGAATTCAGTTGACCCTTGGAAAAACTGAATAAATTAACATGGGGAAAGGCTAATTACAATGCCCAATGGTGGGGTAGAGAAATAGAGTGGCCAAGGTTGTAGCAGCCTGGGCACCTGCTGAGGCCCCATTCAGCAGGAGAGCCACCAGTCGGGTGTGTGGACATGTATGGCCCTACCAGCTCTAAGCAGGAGCTGGTAAGAGACTTCCCGAATGCAACCCTTGGTGAATATTCTAGCAGTGAGAGGAGGTGAGCACCAGACCACTGAACAAGAGAGGTCAGAGTCATACACAGCTATCTGGACAGGAAAAGGCATGAGGAGCTGTGAGCAATCTGGGGGCTGTGGCTAGAAAAACAGGGCATGAGCTGGGGCTGGGAAGAGGTGAGCATCCATTAAGCTGAAAGGTGGGACTCAAGACCTCTCAGCATTGTGACCCTGTTCCTGCACACCAAGCTCTAGTTGGTGAATGAGAGCCCCAGGACCAAGAGGAAGAGCAAGGCCCAGATGCTTTCTCACTGTCTCTGCTATAGCCTAAAAACCTGAACTTTCCTATAGTTCCCTTCTTGAGCCTTGTTGGGTTTTATTTTTCCTTACTGCCCCCAGAAGCAGCCTTCTGCTTGAGAACCAAAGGATGTTTCAGTGGATGTGGGGCTCCTTTCTCTCATCAGAAACTTCCCCATGGCAAGAGGAATGACTGCCAGGGGCATGATTAACTATGGATCTAGAGAATAAGGTCTCAAAATATGCAGTGAACTGTCACCACACTATGTCCCCCGCCATGGGATGCATACAGGGACCGGTGCCCCCTCATCTGGCCTGAGGTAGATGCTGGAGCCCAAGTCCCAGGATGTCCCAGCCCTTTGAGGAATGCTGGGGCTGGAGAGGATGGGGCCTTCTACCCTGAGTCTGGGAGAGGGGCTGGCTGGGGTGGCTTCGGTGACACAGAGGATAATGCAAGAGTGGACACAGGCCAGGGGACCTCGGAGCAGTGCTTCGAGGGCACCTGAGGGAAGGTAGGCCTGAGGCTCCCAGCTCAGCACGGGGAAGTGGCTGGAGGGCCCCAGGTGATAGAGGTGGTACACAGATTCCTCCTCGCTGACCCTGCTGAGAAGGGAGAGAGAAGGGCACCAGATCCTTCTGCTAAGCAGGACAGCCTATGCCTCTCTTTCCACCCATCCTTCCCCACCCCCTCCTCAGCCACCTGAGGCTTGGTATTGCAATCCCAGCCAATTCTCCCTGATACCCGCCTCAGCAAGACAATGGGCCTGGCCCCCTTACCAGTGTGAGTTGGAGAAGGCAAGAGCGGAGCTCTCGGGCTGCGTCAGGCTGGGACCCACCTCTCAGAGTCTCCTGAAACACAGCAGCTGCCTCTCTGAAGCGCTTTGGTCCCAGAGGGATCAGAAAGAAAAGATTAGGTGTCAAGGTGTCAAGGAGCTTAAAGGTACCTTTTCCAAAACTGGCCCCTGCTCCTAGTACCACAACCATTGTGACATTTTGGTACTAGAAGCTTATCTAGAAAGTCAACATAGACCCTCTCCCCACTCCATCCCACCCAAATCTCTCCTGTTTCCAGTCCCAGACCTATTACCTGTAGTCCCATCAAGGCCTTGCCCAGGCGGAAGAGGCCCCGGGGCCAGCCAGGCCGTAGGGTAAGGGCCACCTGGGCATCAGCCAGGGCCCACACTGGCTGACCCAGCCGCTCATGGCAAAAGGAACGATTTCCAAATAACCTGATAAAGATAGAAGGTGGTCAAATGTCTGAGTCCTCAACACTGCCCTGCCCTGGCCAAGCCCCCACCTACCGGTGGTCCTGGGGGTTGAGCTTCAAGGCCTGGGTGAAGAGGATCACGGCCTCATGGTAGAAACCATTTTGAGCAAAGCTGGTACCCAACTCTGGAAAGGGAAGAGGGTGAGAAGGTTCAGAAGGGGCTACCCCAGGGAGGGTGGGGTAAGGAGGGAGAGAGAAAGGATCTCACTTGCCAATTCCTGGCTCTGTTGTAAGGCAGCTGCCAGCAGTCCCGGAGATGCCTGGGGATAGGGTGCAAAGTCAAGCAGGCCTTGAGGTCTCAGCCTCCCCAAATCCTTCTCCTTTGTTTAAACAGATAACACTCTAATTAGCATTACACAACTCATGTAATCCTCATGACAGCCCTACAAGATTGTATCAGCCCTATCTTCCTAGAAAGGAAACCACCCGGGGTCATGGTGACAGTGACGGGGCCTGACTCCAGGTCTCTTGACCCTAGGGCCAGAGAACTCCCACTGGACCCTGCGTCAATCCTTAGATCCTGTGCCTCCCCAGCAGATCCTTGTGCCCCTTCCATGGTTCCAGCTGAAAAAGGTTCTTCAGCTACCTCACCTGTGCTTTTGGACTCTGCTGGGGCCTCTCCTTTCTTGGAGAGCTCTCTTCCTTTTGACCCATCTTCTGGAGGGGCAGGCCCCTGCCTTGGGGCTCCTGATTCAGTCCCTTCTCTCTGCGGGCACTGAGGGGCCAATCGCCAACCTTGCGCAAAGCCAGAGACACAAAAGTGCTAGACAGATCCAGTGAGTCCTGTGAACAAAATGGAAAGTTAGGGAGGGGGTGGCGATAAAGTACATTCTGGAGGAGGAGGAGGAAAATGAGCAAAGACCAAGAAGGGAAAAAAGGGGTTCTCACCTCTTCTTCACCACACTGTCCCTGAACTGGGTTTCCAGGGCTGGATGGGGGGCTCTCATCCCCATCTGAGGTAGCGCTGGCCTGGAAGAAAGGTGGACAGGTACAGAGCTGGGATCACCTGGAGCTGTCTGCTTTCTTGGCCCGCACCTTCCTGGCACTTGGTGCTCTTAGTACCTGCCATAGATACTCACCTTGGGCTCCCCACAGTACTGCTCCAAACGCTCCTGTCGCTTTCGTTCCTTTTGACGCTGCAATAGTAATGGTAATAATGATGTATTTTGAACACTTACTGTACGTCATCTGTTGGGCTAAGATTTCTCATTCCATCTTTGCAGCTCTATGAGACAGGCATCGTTATTATCCTCATTTTGCAGGTGAAAAAGCAGACAAGAGAGGCACCAGCCAGAGGCCTCATGCAAGGAGGCAGATTCCTACCTAGGCAGCACAGTAGGATTCCAGAACCACTGCACCAGACAGCCTGTGAGAGACCCCCCAGTCCCTGGGCCCCTTGTGTCCTCCTGGCAAGACAGTCCACTGCAGGCCATCTTGAGCTCTCTCCTGTTCCCACAAAGCTTCCTCTTTCCCTCTCCCAAATCCCTTGGGCTCCCCTGCACCCTCCAGCTATGCTCTAGCCACCTTCTTCTTAAGTCGCTTCTTCTCTGCTTTCTGTTTCATGCGCTCCTCCTCAGCCACCAGCTCCTCAGCCAGGCGGTTGGCTTCCTGAAGGACGAAGGGCAGGTGACAGAAAAAGGGAGAAACAGGGAAATGGAGAGCAAACATGAAAGGGGGCAGGCAGTGCAGAAGGATCTTGAAAGGTACCAATTAGGGGAGAATATAGGGATGGGAATATGGGGATTGAAAGAACCCTGAGGGACGGCAAAGCCCTCTCCTGAGAATCTCACCTCTTCTGTCACCAGGAGCTTCTGGGGCATGGCCACCTGAAGCAGGCTGTCTGAGACACTGGGGAAGGTGGCAGAGGCAGAAGGGCTTTGAGGGCAGGGCTCAGACTCTTGGGGAGGATACAGGAAGGACTTGCGGAGACCACAGTAGGTGCCCAGTCCCTCAGCCCCCTTGCCCCTGTCACTCTGTCGAGTTGATTTCCCTTCATCATCCAAGTGGCCCAGGAGGTAATCTGTCAGGAGGGAGAAAGAGACAGGAAAGAAAGAACATGAGACAGGGGTGCATCTGAGGGTCAGCCCTCCCAGGGTACCAGCCTCGATCCCTGGGCCCAGCCCCTGCACTCCCCACCATGGTGCCACAGCTGCAGCCGCCCGCTGCTCCCATCCACATGGATCCGGTGCAGGCCCTGGGGATCACTCTCCACAAGCCGTCGAAGAAAATCCACTATGTCCTGGGAGGGGGAGGGGAGGGGAGGCGGGTGTTGGGGGCAGTTCCTGGAGAGAGCGAGGGCTTCGCTGGCATGATCTCTCCACCATGGCAGCCACCAACCAGCCATCCAGCCCAAGACTCTCACTGGCTCTGACCTCTCCCTCCTCAGCACCACAAAATCTGCTGCCCCTGGCTTTTGTAGTGAATCACCTCCCCTCGCTGCTCTCCCGCCTTCCCAAGGGTTGAGTATGGTATTCAGCCTGGCCTTCTCCACCATCCAGGATCTTCTCTCCTCAACCTGAGTTAGCCACACTGAAGCCCCTGGAATGAAGCTCTCCCACCTGCTCTTTAAGCTAGGCGCCCCGTCATATCTGCAGTATGAACAGCCCCACGTAACCCACCCTGAGGTTAGCTCAGACCTAAACAAGTACAGCAGCTCCTGGCTGGCCGCTCCTCTGAACCTCATCTGTTTCTCCACAAAACTAAGCTCTAAGACATTACTTCCCTACTCAGGGACATCCAATAATCCCCCACTGCCAAGGCCATAGGCAGCGTTGAACCTAGTTCCCCGGCCTAGGATTCAGAGCCTTCCAAAAGGCTCCCAGACTGACCTTTCTAGCCCTCCTTTTCATCCTCCCCTGCTTCACTGCTGTCCTCCCTCCCACCACCAGGCTCCCTCCAGCCTTGGGGCCTTCCCCCAGCTGCTCTCCAATCCCTCCTAACTCTGAGCTTCTTTCTCACCACATCGTGCCTTACCTGCAAGGTCCAGTTCAAATTCTATCTCCCTTCAAACCCTCCCAGATCCTTTCATCTCCAATTACCTCTGCCCCCTCCAACTAATCTACACCTGCGTGGTCTGTGTTACACAATTTAGAACCTTCTTATTGATTGCTTTCTATTGCTCTCCTCATTGGCCAGGCAGCATGGAACTGCAAAGGGCATTGTGCTGGAGTGGAGCCACCTGCATCTGAGGTTATTTTTTCTTTTGAGGCAGAGTCTTGCTCTGTCACCCAGGCTGGAGTGCAACGGCACAATCTCAGCTCACTGCAACCTCTGCCTCCCGTGTTCAAGTGATTCTCCTGCCTCACCCTCCCAAGTAGCTGGGATTACAGACACGCGCCACAATGCCATTTGTATTTTTAGTAGAGATGGGGTTTCACCACATTGGCCAGGTTGTCTTGAACTCCTGACCTCAAGTGACCCACCTGCCTCGGTCTCCCAAAGTGCTGGGATTGCAGGCGTAAGCCACCGTGCCCGGCCAACTATTGTTTGTTTGTTTCTGAGACAGGGTCTTGCTGTGTTGCCCAGGCTAGACCCAAACACCTAGGCTCAAGCGATCCTCCTGCCTGAGCCTCCTGAGTAGATGGGACTTCAGGTGTGCGCCATCATGCCCAGCTTGTCCAAGTTTTCACTCTGTCACTTCCTGGCTGTTTGATTCTGGAGAAGTCATTTAACTTCTTTGGACCTCTCCCTCATTCACAAAATAAGGCAAGACTCTTTAAGACCTGGCCCACACATTCTGTGGTTCTGATGAGAGTCATTTCCTCAGGGAGTATAAGCTTCAAAGACAGGAATGATCACATTCCTATTTGCCTAATCAGGCCTAAACAGAGCAGGACTGACTGAGAAACTTAGAAGTCAATGATCTTTTGGATTTATTGATTTAGAAGCCACAAACTTAGAAACTCCAGCATGCTAAAAAAAAAAAAAAAAAGCTGTAGGCAGGACTTCAGATGATTGAGGTATACTCAATTTTCTAAACAATTTTAGATCCAAGGCTTCCCTCCGAAGACAGTCCTGGCTTAACAGCATCTCCACTTACACTGCTAGGCACCTTCATCAGTCCTATACTTAAATTCAATTTCCTGGTGGGTTTGTTTCACCTTCCTAACTGCAACATAAGCATAAATAATGAGCCAGGTGTGGTGGCGCATGCCTATAGTCCCAGCTACTTGGGAGGCTGAAGTCGAAGGACTGTTTGAGCCCAGGAGTTCAAGACTGCAGTGAACTATGATCATGCCACTGCACTGAAGCCTGGGTAACAGAGAGAGACCCTGTCTCGATAAATAAATATGGCTGGGCACGGTGGCTCACGCCTATAATCCCAGCACTTTGGGAGGCCAAGATGGGTGGATCACCTGAGGTCAAGAGTTTTAGACCAGCCTGGCCAACACGGCAAAACCCCACCTATACTAAAGATACAAAAATGAGCCGGGCATGGTGGCACACGCCTGTAGTCCCAGCTACTCAGGAGGCTTAGGCATGAGAATTGCTTGAACCTGGGAGGCAGATGTTGCAGTAGCCAAGATCACACCACTGCACACCAGCCTGGGTGACAGAGCGAGACTCTGTCTCATAAACATAAATAAATAAATAAATAATAAATAAATCAATAAAGTATGCTCTCTGCCCCATGTTAGGCAGCCTCCTCAGGATGTGCCACTCAAATATATACTGTATTTCCTCTCTCTTCCTCCTCAAACCAGTGTAGTCATCATTAAAAATAAAAAATAAAAATAAATTTAAAAAAAAAAGCTGGGTGCAGTGGCTCATGCCTGTAATCTCAGCACTTTGGGAGGCTGAGGCGAGCGGATCACTTGAGGTCAGGAGTTTGAGACCAGCCTGACCAACATGGTGAAACCCGTCTCTGCTAAAAATACAAAAATCAGGCGTGGGGGCGTGCATCTGTAATCCTACCTACTTGGGAGGCTGAGGTAGGAGAATTGCTTGAAACTGGGAGGTGGAGGTTGTGGTGAGCCGAGATCGTGCCACTGCACTCCAGCCTGGGCAACAGAGCAAGACTGTCTCAAAAAAACAAACAGGTATTTCCTTGACCTTCTACTACCTGTCCCCAAACCACAGTCTGTGCTACTCTTTGAATTCACTACATGGCCCCCACCTATAATCTGGTCCCCCAATATCACTGTGAATCTTCTGCTATCTTGTCACTCTCCTCCAGCCACAGCAGTGTCCTTGGAAGTTCCCACAACATACCAACTGTGCTACCATCTTAGGGGTTTGCACTTTACTTTGCCTGGAATGCTCTTTCCCCAGTGAACAGCTCACCCCTTCGTCCTTTTTAGATCTCTACGTAATGTCACTTTCTCAGAGAGGCCTTCTCTGACCACTCTTTTTTTTTTTTTTTGAGGTGGAGTTTTGCCCTTGTTACCCAGGCTGGAGTGAATGGCATGAACTCGGCTCACTGCAACCTCCGCCTCCAGGGTTCAAGTGATTCTCCTGCCTCAGCCTCTGGAGTAGCTGGGGTTACAGGCATGCGCCACCATGCCCAGCTAATTTTGTATTTTTTAGTAGAGACGGGGTTTCTCCATGTTGGTCAGACTGGTCTCGAACTCCTGACCTCAGGTGATCCGCCTGCCTCAGCCTCCCGAAGTGCTGGGATTACAGGCGTGAGCCACCACACTTGGTCTGACCACTCCTTTTAGGAGAAACTTTCCAACTCCACTAGCATTCCCTATCCTCCTTCTTGCTTTTTCTTTGTACTTCTCATATTTAACATACTATGTTGCTTATTTAATTGTTCACTGGCTGCCCTCATGAGATGCTCCTAATTTGTTGAATAGAAAGATTTTTGTCTGTTTGGTTTACTGCTGTCTCCCAGTACCTACAACAGCGTCCAGTACATAGGTGGTATTCTGTGTGTGTGAGTAAACAAAGATTGGTCAGGAGGCTATTCCAATAGAGACCGAGCCAGGAACTGTGTGTGAAGAAACATGTGTGAGACAGTGAGTGTAAATTTTTTTTTTTGAGACAGAGTCTCACCCTGTCGCCAGGCTGGAGTGCAATGGCACAATCTCAACTCACTGCAACCTCCATCTCCTGGGTTCAAGCGATTCTCTTGCCTCAGCCTCCCGAGTAGCTGGGACTACAGGCACCCACCACCACACCCGGCTAATTTTTTTGTATTTTAGTAGAGATGGTGTTTCACCATGTTGGCCAGGATGGTCTCCGTCTCCTGACTTCATGATCCGCCCACACCAACCTCCCAAAGTGCTGGGATTACAGGTGTGAGCCACCGCGCCTGACCGTGAGTGTGGACTTTATCTTGTCAGTGATAGCAGTGGACTTGATCTGGGGAATGAAACAATCAAATGAAATAGTGTTGAGACAGCCGGGCGCAGTGGCCGGGCATGGTGGCTCACGCCTGTAATCCCAGCACTTTGGGAAGTCAAGGCAGACGGATCACCTGAGGTCTGGAGTTTGAGATCAGCATGACCAACATGGAGAAACGCAGTCTCTACAAAAATACAAAATTATCCAGGCATGGTGGCGCATGCCTGTAATCCCAGCTACTCGGGAGGCTGAGGCAGGAGAATTGCTTGAACCC
>NW_012115699.1:733770-740939 GCF_000951035.1 Colobus angolensis palliatus | reverse complement strand
AGATCAAGACCATCCTGGCTAACACGGTGAAACCCCGTCTCTACTAAAAATACAAAAAATTAGCCGGGCATGGTGGCAGGTGCCTGTAGTCCCAGCTACTAGGGAGACTGAGGCAGGAGAATGGCATGAACCCAGGAGGTGGAGCTTGCAGTGAGCCAAGATCGCGCCACTGCACTCCAGTCTGGGAGACACAGGGCGACCCCGTCTCAAAAAAAAACAAAACAAAAACAAAAACAAAAACTAGATTTTAGTGACTAAATGTGTGAGGTAAAGGAAAGGGATATAAAATAATTATCAGATTTCTAGATTAAACAACTAGATGAAAGTTTGTGTTATTAACCAAAATTGGAATTAGAAGAAAAGCAACCAATTTGCAAACATGATAAATTAAGTTAACAAAAGTTAATTAAATTAACTTTTGGGCTTGAGTTTGAGATTCTAGGGAGTACAGTGCATCAAGGCTTCCAAATCTGATCTTGTCCCTCCTTCAGAAACCCTGCTGTCTACCGGGCATGGTGGCTCACGCCTGTAATCCCATCACTTTGGGAGGCCAAGGCGGGCGGATCACGAGGTCAAGAGATAGAGACTATGCTGGCCAACATAGTGAAACCCGGTCTCTACTAAAAATACAAAAATTAGCTGGGAGTGGTGGCATGTGCCTGTAGTCCCAGCTACTCAGGAGGCTGAGGCAGAAAAATTGCTTGAACCAGGGAGGTGGAGGTTGCAATGAGCCAAGTTCACACCACTGCACTCCAGCCTGGGTGACAGAGTGAGACTCCATCTCAAAAAAACCAAAAAACAAAAAAACCCTGTTGCCTACTGAGAACATCCAAATCCCTGTGCTAAGTCAAAGCCTTTCAAACCATCTGCTGCCTTCTCTCCCGCCCCATCTTTTACTGTTCCAACCAAATTCTCCACTCTGGTCTCACTTTAGTAAAGTTCTCTCAACTTTTCCTTGTTTTACTGTCTTTGCTCACACCATCTCCTCCATCTATAAAAAAATATTTTTTCTTTTTTTTGAGATGGACTCTCCCTCTGTTGCCCAGGCTGGAGTGCAGTGGTGTGATCTCAGCTCACTGTAACCTCTGCCTCCCAGGTTCAAGTGATCCTCCTGCCTCAGCCACCCGAGTGGCTAGGATTACAGGTGCACACCACCACGCCCAGCTAGTTTTTTTGTATTTTTGGTAGAGATGGTGTTTCACCATGTTGGCCAGGATGGTCTGGAAACACGGACCTCAAGTGATCCGCCCGCCTAAGCCTCTCAAAGTGCTGGGATTACAGGTGTGAGCCACTGGGCCTGGCTTTTTAAAAATTTTTTTAGACAGACTCTCACTGTTCCCCAGGCTGGAGTGCAGTGGCATGATCACGGTTCACCGCAACCTCGACCTCTCGCGCTCCAGATATCCCCCATCCACCATGCGGCTAAATTTTTTAAAAACATTTTTGTAGAGATGGGGGTCTCACTATGTTGCCCAGCTGGTCTCGAACTCGTGGGTTCAAGCAATCCTCCCATCTCAGTCTCCCAAAGTGTTGAGATTACAGGCACAAGCCACCGCGCCCGGCCTCCATAACATCTTTCCCCAACGAACTCGTACCCACTCCCTAATCCTCACCTCAGAGACCCTTGCCTGCTCAATTCTATCCACTTGGAGCATCTGTTACAGCAGGATCATCCTCCTGGTCCCCTGCCCCTCACTTGCCTACGATCCTCAAGGGCATGGCCGGAGACTACAACTCCCCAAAGCCTCCAGGGCCCCGTCTGGCGCTCACCCGTCGCCGGTTTCTGCACAGCTGATTTAAAAAAGGCGTGACCAAAATGAGCAGGACTGGGGGAAACTGGGGGAAACTGGGGGTCGCTTTTACCTCTTCGCCGTAATCCTCTGGACCGAATTCCTTGCAAAGTTTGGGTACAGCAGCGACCTCCAGTGGGCAACTGGGCAGCAGTGGGCAGTCTACAGGAAAGGAAGGCGGAGCCTCGTCAGCGGGCTTGGGATAGATCGGCTTGAGTCCTCCCTACTCCACCCTCGACTCTCCGCCCTCTGCCCTCTGCATAAAATCCTACTCTAAACGTTTAGACCACAGGTGGACCCAAGAGGGGCTGCCTGTGCCCTCCTACACCCTCTCTGGTCTTGTCATACTGCTCACCTAACTTGATCCTCTCCACAGCCTCCGGAATCGGCGCCATCGCGTCTACAGTGACCCGGAAGTGAAAGATAGTCTAGTATTTGATACCAGCCAAAGGGCGGGGCGGGACAGCGAAGGCGGCCATCTTTGTTAGGGGCAGAAGCCTCCCAATACGGAGTACGAGAGGGTCCATGAAGGTCCCCGCGACTCCTGGACTGGAGTTAACGGCTCTTCGAATGGGGCGAAGTCCGAGCTATCGTGGGCGTTGGTTCGTGCGGGGAAGTGGGAATCGCTAGGTTCGTTCCGGACCCGCCGCCCCATGGCTCAGGCGTCTCGCTCTGGTAGCCTGCCTCCACTTGTTATCGTGCCCCCGCTGAGGGCGCAACCCGGGGGCACTGGGGAGGAGCAGTGGGAGAGAAGGCGAACAGGCGCTCTTCGCGGGGAGGTTCACGGTTGGCCGGGCGGAACTTCTGGAGGGACGCCTTGGTGGCCGACGCCGGCGGGTGTGAGCGAGCATTATGAGGCTGACGCTGCGGGCTGGAGGCGAGGGCCCGCAGGTGGCGGCCCGATCCCTCCCGCGCTGCAGCGTCTCCGGGCCCTGTTGCTGCGGCTGCTTCGCGAGCGGGAGCAGCTCCTCCAAGCCCGAGACTGCGCCTGCCACCTACAGGCGGCTGTGCGCCTCATGAAGACCCTGAGTCCCGGCTCGCCATCCGGCGGCCCCAGCCCCTTGCCCCAGTGGTGCCGCGACCTGCAGCTGCACCCTTCCCAAGGGGCAGTCCTGCAAATCGGCCTTGGGGAGACTCCCGAGCCGCTGCTGCTAGCGCGCCCCATCGGACTAGCCGCCCAGTGCCTGGAGGCTGTCATCGAGATGCAGCTTCGCGCTCTCGGCCGGGAGCCCGCCAGCCCAGGCCTGTCATCCCAACTTGCCGAACTTCTCCTGGCACTTCCCGCCTATCACACGCTACAGGGAAAAACCTTGAGCCACGTCCCGGGGGCTGCACGTCCTTTCCCCACGTCCCGTGTGCTCCGCCTCTTGACGGGGGAGCGGGGTTGCCAGGTGGCAAGTCGGCTGGACGAGGCGCTCCGGGGATCGGGATTGAGGGACCAGCTCCGCAGGCAGTGCCATGAGGAGCGGGATCTGCTACCAGGGCTGCTGGGCCTGGTGGGGGGCGTGGCGGATTCAGCCAGCTGTGAACTACGGCTTGGAGGGGCTGGAGCCTTGTGGAGCCAATATTGGACCCTGCTGTGGGCAGCCTGTGCTCAGAGTCTGGACCTAAATCTGGGACCCTGGAGGGACCTCAGGGCAACAGCCCAACAGCTGAGTCAGGCACTAGGTCAGGGTGAGTGATGGGCTTGGGTGGGCGTTTGGGAAGGCTGGGGTCTCTTCCTTCCCCCTGGCAAACTCACTCACCTTCCATCCTGAAGGCAAAAGCAGGCCCTTTACAATGAACATCCCTGGGTTCAGACTATATCTTCTGAACTTTCAAGGCGAAGTCTTGCTTTCCACCCCAGTCCTGGTCTTGGAGGAAGCATGCCTTCTTCCCTCATCATTGAGTGGGCAGGGGTTGTGGAAAGTGAGACCTTGTTTTCAGGCTCCAGAGTCATTTCTCCCACTAGCATCCCTGCCTCAGGAGTGTGAGAGGGAGCTGGCTTCCTTGTGTCACAGCTTACTTCATCAGTCGCTTATCTGGAGCTGGGACCAAGGTGAGAAGAAAGGGGCACTGGGGGTGACATAAGTCCCAGGTTACCGCTTCCCCACCACACTATACTCTCTCATCCTCAGGTTTCTGCCAGGCCTTGCGATCAGCTCTTGGGGGTCAGAGCAGCCTTCCTACATCGTCTCGCACTGCTGAACTTTTGCAGCAGCTCTTTCCTCCTCTGTTGGATGCTCTTCGAGAGCCCAGGTTACAAGTGATTTTCTGCCAGCCTGCAGGTGAGACAAGGGGCTGGGTCTGGGGAGACAAAGCAGTTGAGGATATCTCTTTTCTTTGTTCTGAAGTCTGCCTCTTCCCAAAGGTACTCAATGACCCCTAAGATACTCACTCTGCTGCTCAAATCCCCAGATCCTGTGCCTGTTGCCCTAGGTCTCTGTACCCTGCAGACCACCTTGCTTTGGTTCCTGGGCAGAGCTCAGCAGTACTTGGCAGCATGGGACCCAGCTTCCTTCCTGCTCCTGATCCAAAAGGACTTACCTGTGAGTGCCTGGGGAGTAGGGAGGGGAGCAGCCTGAGCTAGGCTGAGCCCTCATTTCCTGTTTCCACCCAAAGCCTCTATTGCATGAGGCAGAAGCTTTGTCTAACCTGGCCTCAGAGGAAAGCTTAGCTCTGGAAGTGGAGCAGCAGCTGGGCCTGGAGATCCAGAATCTGACTGCACAGATCCAGGTGAGAACAGGGGCCTTAACAGTGGCAGTTTAAGACCCTGTGTTCTGTGCCAAGTATCAGGGGTGGGAAGAGTAGAGCATCTCAGTAACTTGGAATCTCCTTGGAGTCTCTGCTAAGTTTATCTTTTTTTGCTCTGTTCATTTTTTATTTTTTGTTCTCTTTAACTTTTTTTTTTTCTCTGAGACAGGGTCTCACTTTGTCACCCAGGCTGGAGTGCAGTGGCACAATCTCAGCTCACTGCAGCCTCTACCTTCTGGGCTCAAACAGTCCTCCCACCTCAGCCTCCCTAGTAGCTGAGACTACAGGCTTGTGCCACCACACCTGGCTAACTTTTGTATTTTTTTTGGTAGAGATAGGGTTTCACCATGTTGCCCAATCTGGTCTTGGACCCCTGAGCTCAAGTGATCCACCTACCTTGGTCTCCCAAAGCGCTGGGATTACAGGCATGCGCCACCATGCCTGGCCCCTTTAACATTTTACTATGGAAAATTTCAAACATGTACAAATGTAGAGAGAGGTATATAATGGACTCCCATATGTCTATCACCAAGCATTTAACAATTATCAACTCATGGTCAATTTCATCTGTGTATCCCCTACCCTCTCCTCAGTAATGCCAGACTCTCGTTTTGTGATGGCATTAGCGGATCATTGCCTCGATTCATTATTTCATTAGAGGTTGTAAAGGGGTAACATTTCAATTCTCATCATTCCTACTTCATTTATGAGTTGGATTATTCCTATGAAGAAAAACTTGCCTTCATTAATGATTTGGTTACTCTTAGGTATATTTTAAAGAGAAAATTCAGGATACATGATTGCATCTTTCCCTTTACTTACCAGATATCGGCACATTTCTCCTCTCTTAGAAGTTTAATTTGTATTTTTATTAATGCTTTGGGAGGCCAAGGCAAGAGGACTGCTTGAGGCCAGGAGTTTGAGACCACCAGGGGCAACATAGCGAGACCACCCTAAGCAACACAGACCCCTATCTCTACAAAAATTTAAAAATTTAGCTGAGCATGGTGGCACGCACCTGTAGTCCCAGCTACTTGGGAGGCTGAGGCAAGAGGATCCTTTGAGCCCAGGAGGCCGAGGCTGCAGTAAGCTGTGATAGCCACTGCATTCCATCCAGCCTAGGCAATACAGTGAGACAGCCTGTCTCAACAAATAAAATAATGCATGTCTGTAGTTTAAAAAGTAAAACAGAATTATTATTTTATAAAACTAATGAAAAAATAGCACTGTTTGCCCTCACTCACCTCTGATTTCTGTTTCACAGTAGTAACCTTCATCCATGTTTGCCTGTTTCTCCTAACATTTTCTTATATATTTATGAATAAAGCCATTATAGTTTTTCTTCCCCATTTTGTACATTTATCTGTTCCTATGTCGAAGATGTCTGGTTTTTGTTTCCCTGCTGTTTTCTCCTCTTTGCCCTGAATAGGGGCATGGCTCTAGGGTTCAGTCCTTAACTCTCTGCTTTTCTCTCTGTATTCCTGCTTACCCACAGTGTCTTGGGTCCCAGAGTTCTTTTTTTTTTTTTTTTCTAAGACAGGGTCTCACTGTCACCCAGGCTGAAGTGCAGTTATGTGATCTTGGCTCACTGCAACCTCCACCTCCTGGGCTCAAGCAATCCTCCCACCTCAGCCTCCTGAGTAGCTGGGATCACAGATGCAAGCCACAATGCCTAGCTACTTTTTTTTTTTTTTTTTTTTGAGAAGGAGTCTCACTCTGTCACCCAGGCTGGAGTGCAGTGGCATGATCACCACTCACTGCAATCTTCACCTCTTGGGTTCAAGTGATTCTCCTGCCTCAGCCTCCTGAGTGGCTGGGATTACAGGCACCCACCACCAAGCCCGGCTAATTTTTGTATTTTTAGTAGAGATGGGTTTCACCATGTTGGCCAAGCTGGTCTCGAACCCCTGGCCTCAGGTGATCCACCCGCCTCAGCCTCCCAAAGTGCTGGGATTATAGGTGTGAGCCACCCTGCCCAACCAATGCCCAGCTACTTATTTTTTTATTTTATTTTTTTTTGTAGAGACAAGGTTTTGCCGTGTTGCCCAGGCTGGTCTTGAACTCTTTTTAAAAATATTTTTTAAAAACTTTTTTGGGAGGCCGAGGTGGGTGGATCGCCTGAGGTCAGGAGTTTAAGACCAGCCTGACCAACATGGTGAAACCCCGTCTCTACTAAAAATACAAAAAAGTACTGGTATGGTGGTGGGGGCCTGTAATCCCAGCTACTCGGGAGGTTGACGCAGGAGAATCGCCTGAACCCAGGAGGCAGAGGTTGCAGTGAGCTGAGATAGTGCCATTGCACTCCAGCCTGGGCAACAAGAACAAAAACTCTGTCTCAAAAAAAACAAAAAACGAAACTTTTTTGGCCAGGTGCAGTGGCCCACACCTGTAATCCCAGCACTTTGGGAAGCCGAGGCAGGCAGATTATCTGAGGTTAGGAGATCAAGACCGGCCTGGCCAACATGGTGAAACCCTGTCTCTTCTAAAAATACAAAAATTAGCTGGACATTGTGGTACACGCCTGTAACCCCAGCTACTTCAGAGGCTGAGGCAGGAGAATCACTTGAATCTGGGAGGTGGAGGTTGCAGTGAGCCGAGAGCATGCCATTGCACTCCAGCCTGGGCAACAGAGTGAGACTCAAAAAA
>NW_012115699.1:702876-733720 GCF_000951035.1 Colobus angolensis palliatus | reverse complement strand
ATATATTTGTTTTAATTAAAAGTTTGGCTCGTGACACAGCCTCAGGAGATCCTGAAAACATGTGCCCTGTTCTTGAACTCTTGAGCTCAAGCAATCCACCTCCTTGGCCTCCCAAAGTGCTGGGATTACAGGCATGAGCCACCGCGCCCAGCCTGCTCCCAGAGTTCTAGTCAAACATCTGCATTTGCCTGTTGGGCATTTCTACCTCAATTTACTGCTATCTACTTAAACTCAACATGCCCTAGAGCTAGCTCGTCATGAGTACTGCACACAGTGATGGTCATAGAACCCTGAGGAAGGAAGGCTATAGTGGGCATGTGGTTTACAGAAGGTTCCATACATGGCCTACTGCTGGAAATGGTGGCTGGGAAGCCTCAGAGGAGTGGCTGGGGTTACTGGAAGTGGGCAGTTTGTCGATCCTTGGGGGAGTAGCAGAGAGGTGGCCTTACCAGAGCAGAGGTTCCTTTTGTGGTATGTTCACCAGGGTTGGGTGTGTGGGTAAAGTAGTAAGCAATTTGGCATCAAATTGTGGAGGGCATGAACGCCAGGCCCAAGAATTTGGGCTTTACCTCATGAGTGATGGGGTGACATTGTAAGAGCAGAAGGGCAGTAATCCCAGCATTTTGGCAGGCTGAGATGGGCGGATCATTTGAGATGAGTTTGTGACCAGCCTGGCCAACATGGTGAAACCCCATCTCTACTAAAAATACAAAAATTAGCCGGGCATGGTGACGGGTGCCTGTAACCCCAGCTGCTCAGAGGCTGAGGCATGAGAATCAGTTGAACCCGGGAGGCAGAGGTTGCAGCGAGCTGAGATTGCACAACTCCACTCCAGCTTGGGCAACAAGAGTGAAACTCCGTCTCAATAAAAAAAGAGGCATTATGAGTTTTTTTCCCTGTTTGGACTGTAAGATCCCAGTGGTTCGGGGAGAGACTGTCACATACTCTGCACCTTGTATTCCCTTAGTGTTGAGTACAGAGGCTCCTAACAAAAGTCCATTGACAAAGGGTAATTTCCTTGACATAAATAAGGAAGGAGAAGGGGGTTTGCATTTACTGGAGAAGAGAGGAAGATTTTGGATTTAGACAGGTTGTCAGATGTGCCAGGAGCCATATGGGCTCCACTCCATGTCTACCCCCCACCCAGGTCTATCCTGTCTTCAGGCTCCCTGGCATCTACCATTTCTTTACAGAGCAGCTGTCATTAACCACATTTATTGGGGTTCCTCTCCCTCAAGATGGGCTGTAGAGCAGAAACCAGCTTTATTGCTGTGTTCTTTCCCTCCAAAAACAATCTATCAAACCAAAGAAACAAAACCGGCATATAGGCCTTTTCTTGCTATATTGCTCTGGAGTGGGCTGTCAAGAATAATAATATATAATAATAACGCCCTTCAATGTAAGGACATTCCAAAACTTCCCGAGTCTCAGAACATTCAAATAGTCATTGCTTCTGGTCTACATACAGTTATTGTCTTCCTTTTGTAGGTGATAACCAAAAAGATCATTGTAGGCTGGGTGTAGTGGCTAACATCTGTAATCCCAGCACTTTGGGAGGCAGAGGCAGGCAGATCACTTGAGATCAGGCGTTCAAGAACAGCCTGACCAACATGGCAAAACCTTGTCTCTACTAAAAATACAAAAATTACCTGGGTGCAGTGGTGCACTCCTGTAGTCCCACCTACTTGGGAGTCTGAGGCAGGAGAATCACTTGAACCTGGGAGGCAGAGGTTGCAATGAGCCAAGATCACGCCACTGCACTTCAGTCTGGGCGACAGAGCAAGACTCTGTCTCAAAAATAAAAGGTCATTGTAATTCCCCTTTCTTCCCTCAACCTCTGGCCCATTGCAGATCATACAATCCCTCTCTCTGGCATGTACTCTGTGTGTGTGTTGTGGGGGTGGGGGCAGGGTATGTCTTTTTCCTTAAAGCTCCTGTATAATAAAATTAACCTCAAGGATTTTCCATCTTTTGAACCAAGCTGGGGAGAGCAAGGTAACCCTAGGACAATTGTTCATAATTTGGGTCCAGACCTCTTGGAAAACCCAATGACAACTATGGCATTGCTCCTCAAAAAATGGCCAGGCATACACAACTATGCAATAATTCTGGGGTTTTATGGATGTCAAGTTGGACATAGAGCTCCTTAGATATGCAGGATCATCATAATTTGACAAGCCCCTTTTACTTTCTCCCTATCCCTACAGCTCCTGCCTGAAGATTCACTACGTCTCTTTTCTCAAGAATGTCATAAACAAGCCATGCAAGGTTTCAAGCTCTACATGCCACGGGGTCGGTACTGGCGGCTTCATCTCTGTCCTGGTAACTCCTCATCCCAGCTTCTCCTTCCAGGGTTCCAAGGGGGTAATAGTGTCTCAGCCCTGCCAAATCCCGGTTCCCCTCCACTGTCTCCATCCTTGTCCTCAGCTTCTGTTCTCTTCCCTCCTGAAATCCTACCCTCTTCTCCCAAACACTCCATTTAGGAGTTCAGTGGATCTCCACAGCCTTATATTCTGTCTTCTCTACTCCAGAACTTCCCAGTGCTCCTAGTGAGTATGCTGGTTTAGTGGTCCGCACCATACTGGAGCCTGTGTTACAAGGATTGCAAGGGTTGCCACCCCAAGCCCAGGCCCCTGCCCTTGGTCAGGCACTGACAGCCATCGTGGGTGCCTGGCTGGACCACATTCTTACCCATGGGATTCGGTTCAGGTCAGGAGTAAAGGCGGAAGTGGCAGGGGGTGAATGGAACAGGGAAAAGGAAGGGGATAAGTGGGAGAGGCAGGAGGGTCAAGCGGCCATACTGTACATCTGCCTTCAGCCTGCAGGGAGCGCTGCAGCTCAGAAAAGACTTTGGAGTGGTCAGGGAGTTGCTGGAAGAGGAGCAGTGGAACCTGTCCCCTGATCTCCGCCAGACGCTGCTTATGCTCAGCATCTTCCAGCAGCTGGATGGAGCCCTGCTGTGTCTGTTGCAGCAGCCCTTGTGCAAGTCTCAAGTCCACAGGAGGCTCCCCTGTTGCTGTGAGTCACTCCCCTTCGCTCACCGCTTTGTGTGTCCCAAACCCCATTCTCACCATCGATCTGGCTTCAGTATATCCCCACCAGCCACCTACCTTCTGCTTCTGCCTTACCAGGTGCTTGTCAGGAGGTCCAGACCACGGAATTGCCCAGCAGCTGCCTCAATAGCCTGGAGAGCTTGGAGCCCCCTCTCCAGCCTGGAACATCTCCAGCCCAGACAGCTCAGCTGCAAAGCACACTAGGGGGAGGGGGACCTAGCCTGGAGGGCTACCTAGTGGGAAATCAGCAGGCCTGGCTTGCCCTCAGGCAACACCAGCGACCCCGTTGGCACCTGCCATTTTTTTCCTGCCTGCGAACTAGTCCTGAATCCTAAGGAGCCTGGGACCAGGAGCCAGAAAGTTAAGAGCACCCCATCTCTAGCTGGAAAAATCCAGACATTTGGAATTACATATTAAGGAAGCCTAGAACTGGAAGCTTGGAGAAAAGCATACTGGAGAATAAACTACAAAGAGCCTGGGCTTAAGTATCCAAGATTAGGGGCTGGGCACAGTGGCTCACACCTGTAATCCCAGCACTTTGGGAGGCCAAGGCAGGTGGATCATGAGATCAGGAGATCCAGACCATCCTGGCTAACACAGTGAAACCCAGTCTCCACTAAAAATACAAAGAAGTAGCCGGGCGCAGTGGTGGGCGCCTGTAGTCCCAGCTACTCAGGAGGCTGAGGCAGGAGAATGATGTGAACCTGGGAGATGGAGCTTGCAGTGAGCCGAGACTGAGCCACTGCACTCCAGCCTGGGTGACAGCAAGAGACTCTGTCTCAAAAAAAAAAAAAGAAAAAAAAGAATCCAAGATTAGGCAGGGCATGGTGGCTCATGCCTGTAATCCCAGCACTTTGGGAGGCTGAGGCGGGTGGATCACCTGAGGTCGGGAATTCGAGACCAGCCTGACCAACGTGGAGAAACCCCGTCTTTACTGAAAATACAAAATTAGCCAGGCGTGGTGGCGCATGCCTGTAATCCCAGCTACTCAGGAGGCTGAGGCAGGAGAATCGCTTGAACCTGGGAGGCGGAGGTTGCAGTGAGCTGAGATTGTGCCATTGCACTCCAGCCGGGGCAACAAGGGTGAAACTCTGTCTCAAAAAAAAAAAAAAAAACAAGATCACTCCAGCACCTGGAATCCAGAGTAAAGAGCAAGACCACAGCCTGGAACCTGAAGGTCAGCACCCTTGGGAGGTTCAGGCCTAGTTCTCCATCACTGAAGACATCTCAGGGATAGAGTTGAGTGCTCGGCCGCGCGCGGTGGCTCACGCCTGTAATCCCAGCACTTTGGGAGGCTGATCACTAAGTCCGATCAAGACCATCCTGGCTAACGCGGTGAAACCCTGCCTCTACTAAAAATACAAAAAATTAGCCGGGCGTGGTGGCACGTGCCTGTAGTCCCAGCTACTCAGGAGGCTGAGGCAGAAGAATTGCTTGAATCCTGGAGGCAGAGATTGCAGTGAGCCGAGATCTCGCCATTGCATTCCAGCCTGGGCAACAAGAGCGAAACTTTGTCTCAAAAAAATGAAAAAGAAAAAGAAAACAGGGTAGAATGCACTTCAACTTAAGTCCTCGGAGCCAGGCTAATTCATGGGGAACCACAGAGGTGTAATAGGCATTTCTACACCTGGATCAGCCCCAAGGACTGTAATTACCCTGTACTACCCTTCCTATTACTATTTTCAGTCATTTACGAATATTAGGCTGTAGTCCTTGCACGCTGAAGCTTTGGCTATTCAGAGCTCACTGTGTTTAATCTTCAGTTACCTGAATGGTGTTTACCTTCTGGTGTGGATCATCCTGGCTTGTGTTAGTTCTCTCTCTTTGGAAGGAGCCAGCACTTCAGATCGAGTTAGCCTAGATCTGGCCCAGCAGGGTACAGAAGGAGATAAGCTGCAGAAAACAGGCGTATATTCGTGCCAAAAGGTTTTTGGCGCCATTTATTTATGGCTTTCACCATCGTATGAGAGGACTATTAATGATAGGTTGTATTTGCTGACCGCCTACTTTGGGCTCCCCCATGCATTGTGCCGAAACCACCTCTCTCCTTCCTGACTTCCTCCGCCTGGGCTGGGGAGCCCTGAGCTGCGGTTCGCAGGCCTGCTTGCCTGCCGACGGCCGGAAGTCTCTATCCCGCAGAAGCACAGCCATTCACGGCCTAACGCTATGCGACACTTCCGCCTGCACAAGCTCTTCCGGGGTGGAGGTCATCATGGCAGCTGCCTTGGCTCGGCTTGGTTTGCGGCCTGTAAAGCAGGTTCGGGTTCAATTCTGCCCCTTCGAGAAAAACGTGGAATCGACGAGGTACGAAGGGGAAGTGGGTAGAAGCGGGAAGTGGTGCGCCTTCCTTCAGCCAGGGCTTTAAGCCCTCAGCCTGGCGCTCACTCTGGTTTTCCACCGTAGGACCTTCCTCCAGGCGGTGAGCAGCGAGAAGGTCCGCTCCACTAATCTCAACTGCTCAGTGATTGCGGACGTGAGGCACGACGGCTCCGAGCCCTGCGTGGACGTGCTGTTCGGTGGGCTTGGTGGAGAGAGGGGCAGGAGGGGACAGCAAAAGCCCGCGTGCCCCTAAGCCCCAGCCCTGCCGTCCCTCCCTATCTGACTCGTTTGTTTCTTCCCCAGGAGACGGGCATCGCCTGATTATGCGCGGCGCTCATCTCACCGCTGTGGAAATGCTCACTGCCTTCGCTTCCCACATCCGGGCCAGGGACACGGCGGGCAGCGGGGACAAGCCGGGCGCTGATACTGGTCGCTGACAGCGTCAGAGAGACCAACAAGATGATTTTACGTGGACTAGGACACTTAACCTAAGAAGAGTTTCACTTAATCATTCAAATCACTATCTGGAGGGCCACGGAGCGCGAAATAAAATGTAAAACCCTGCTACCACAATGTTTCTGGAACAAGACTAGATCAGGGAGGTGTCTGGATGAACCTGTATTTATTTCACTTTCTTACTATCATCACTTACTGCTTAACCCTTTTGAATTTGGCTTCTGGCTTCTCCTACCACTCAGTCAAGGTACTTTTTTTTTTTTTTTTTCCCGAGACAGGTCTGTTTCTGTCACTCAGGCTGGAGTGCAGTGGCATAATCATAGCTCACTGTAACCTGGGCTTAGTCGAGCCTCTCAAGTAACTGGGAAGCTGGGACTACAGGCACGCGCCACCAGGTTTAGTTAATTTTTAAGTTTTTTGTAGAGAAGGATTTTCTCTATGTTTCCCAGGCTGGTCTTGAAGTCCTGGGCTCAAGTGATCCTCCCACCTTGGCCTCCCAAAGTGTTGGGCATGGGCCACTGTGCCCAGCCATCTTACTTTTACCAAATCCAGTGTGAAAGAACACTGATAGGCTGAGCGCGGTGGCTCACATCTGTAATCGCAGCACTTTAGGAGGCTGAGGCCAGCAGATCACCTGCTTGGAGAAACCCCACCTCTACTAGAAAATACAAAAAAATTATCTGGGTGTGGTGGCACAAGTCTGTAATCCCAGCTACTCGGGAGGCCGAACGAGGCAAGAGAATCGCTCAAATCCAGGAGGTGGAGGTTGAAGTGAGCTGAGGTCACACCACTGCACTCCAGCCTGGACAACAGTGAGACTCTGTCTCAAAACACACACACACGCACACACACACTGACAGAGTGTTGTTTTTTCAGCTCTCGTCTTTCTATCCCAGTTCCATCTGTCACTTTTTTTTGGAGGGGGTTTTGTCCTGTTCCATGGGCTGGTCTCTAGCTCTTGGACACAAGTGACCCTCCTGCCTTAGCTTCCCAAAGCCCTGGGATTACAGGCGTGTGCCACCAATGCCTGGCCACATCTACAACTCTTGTTTGTTTTTAAGACAGTCTCACTGTCACCCAGCCTGGAGTGCAGTGGTGTGACCTTGGCTCACTGCAGCCTCCATCTCCCAGGTTCCAGTGATTCTCCTGTTTCAGCCTCCTGGGTGGCTGAGATTACAGGTATGTGCCACCACTCCTGGCTGGTTTTTGTATTTTTAGTAGAGATGGGATTTTGCCATGTCAGCCAGGCTGGCCTCAAACTCCTGACCTCAGGTGATCTGCCCCCCTTAGCTTCCCAAAGTGCTGGGATTACAGGCATGAGCCACTGCGCTCGTTCTGCAACTCTTAATTCACCCATTTGTGGAACTTCTCTCCCTCTTGGGTCCTTTTTCTTTTGAACTACACAGATGTTCTACCTTCATTCTTTTTATTCTCTATTTTTTTCTGGAGCATCTCATCCTCCTTCACAACTTGAATTACACCTTCTGGTGTTAAACTGTTTTGGTTCTAATCCCAACTTCTGTGCATAGTCAGGTTACCTGCTACCAGTTCCCTCCAAATCCCACCAACTATTTTTGTCTAAAATAGAATTGATAATCTTACATACACATATACTTACCTCTCTTCCCTGACTTACCCATTCCTTTTTAAAAACAGGTACTTCATCTACTCAGCCACCTGGGCTGGAAACCACAGTGTTCTCTAGTTCTGCTCGTTCCATCTCTGCATATCTGGTCACTCAGTTCAGAATATTCTGTCTTTTAAAAACGTGCCTGAAAGTCGGGCAAGGTGGCTCATACTTGTAGTCCCACCTACTCAGAAGGCTGAGACAGGAGGATCCTTTTTTTTTTTTTTTTTTTTTTTTTTTGAGACGGAGTCTTGCTCTGTTGCCCAGGCTGGAGTGCAGTGGCTGGATCTCAGTTCACTGCAAGCTCCGCCTCCCAGGTTCACGCCATTCTCCTGCCTCAGCCTCCAGAGTAGCTGGGATTACAGGCGCCCGCCACCTCGCCCGGCTAGTTTTTTGTATTTTTTGGTAGAGACGGGGTTTCACCATGTTAGCCAGGATGGTCTCGATCTGCTGACCTCGTGATCCGCCCATCTCGGCCTCCCAAAGTGCTGGGATTACAGGCTTGAGCCACCGCGCCTGGCTTATTTTTTTTTTTTGAGACGGAGTCTTGCTCTGTTGCCCAGGCTGGAGTGCAGTGGCTGGATCGCAGTTCACTGCAAGCTCCGCCTCCCAGGTTCACGCCATTCTCCTGCCTCAGCCTCCAGAGTAGCTGGGATTACAGGCGCCCGCCACCTCGCCCGGCTAGTTTTTTGTATTTTTTGGTAGAGACGGGGTTTCACCATGTTAGCCAGGATGGTCTCGATCTGCTGACCTCGTGATCCGCCCATCTCGGCCTCCCAAAGTGCTGGGATTACAGGCTTGAGCCACCGCGCCTGGCCCAGGAGGATCCTTTGAGCCCAAGAGTTCAAGGCTACAGTGAGCTATGGTTGCACCACTGTACTCTAGCCTGGTGACAGAGCAAGACACCGTCTCAAAAAAAAAAAAAAAAAAAGCTTCTGAAATGATCTCTCCATTCCCATTCACTCTCTTCATCATTATTGCCTTCTGCTACCCAGTCTATTTCCCATTTTTGCTGCCACTTAATTTTATCATTCCAAAGCATGCGATTGGTTTTATCTCTCATTACTCCCTGTTTAAGAAAACAGTGCCAGCTGGGCACAGTGGCTCACGCCTGTAATCCCAGCATTTTGGGAGACCGAAGTGGGTGGATCATGAGGCCAGGAGTTCGAGACCAGCCCGACCAACATGGTGAAATCTCATCTCTATTAAAAATACAAAAATTAGCCAGGCATGGTGGCGGGTGCCTGTAATGCCAGCTACTCAGGAGGCTGAGGCAGGAGAATCACTTGAACCCAAGAAGCGGAGGTTACAGTGAGCCGATATTGCACCACTGCACAAGAAAAAAGTTCCTAAAGTGTTTTTCATACTTCCTCAACGCTCATTAGTGTGGACCATGCGATCGATTTAGGGAGTTAAACCATTTTTTTCTTTTGGAGACAAGGTTTCACTCTTGTTGCCCAGGCTGGAGTGCAATGGCACCATCTCGGCCCACTGCAACCTCCACATCCCAAGTTCAAGCAATTCTCCTGCCTCAACCTTGCAAGTAGCTGGGATAACAGGCATGCACCACCATGCTTAATTTTATATTTTTAGTAGAGACGGGGTTTCTCCATGTTGGTCAGGCTGGCCTCAAACTCTCAAAATCAGGTGATCTGCCCACCTCGGCCTCCCAAAATGCTGGTATTACAGGCATGAGCTACCGCACCCAGCCTAAACCATTCTTAAAAAAAAAAAAAAAGTAGGCCAGGTGCGGTGGCTCATGCCTGTAATCCCAGCACTTTGGGAGGCCTTGGCAGGCAGATCGCCTGAGGTTGGGAGTTAGAGACCAGCCTGGCCAATATGATGAAACCCTGTCTCTACTAAAAAGACAAAAAAATTAGCTGGGTGTGGTGGCGGGCACCTGTAATCCCACCTACTCAGGAGGCTGAGACAGGAGAATTGCTTGAACCCAGGAGGTAGAGGCTGCGGTGAGCCAAGATCACGCCACTGCACTCCAGCTCAGGTGATGGAGTGAGACTCTGTCAAAAAAAAAGAATAGAATAAAAATTTTCAGACTGAGGCTGAGTTCAGTGGCTCATGCCTGTAATCCCATCACTTTGAGAGGCCGAGGTGGGCAAAATCACCAGAGGTCAGGAGTTCGAGACCATCCTGACCAACATGGTGAAACCCCATCTCTACTAAAAATACAAAAAATTAGCCAGGAGTGGTGGTTGGCACCTGTAATCCCAGCCACTTGGGAGGCTGAGGCAGGAGAATTGCTTGAACCGGGGAAGTGGAGGTTGCAGTGAGCCGATGGCACCACTGCACTCTAGCCTGGTTGACAAGAGCAAGGCTCCATCTCAAAAAAAAAAAAAAAAAAAAATCAGACTGCATGGCACTTAGAATAGGAAGCTTAAATAGAGTAAGTCATGCTTTGTCACCCAGGCTGGAGTGCAGTGGCACAATCGTAGCTCACTGCAGCCTCCATCTCCTGGGCTCAAGCAGTTCTCCCACCTCAGCCTCCCAAGTAGCTGGGATTGTTCTCCCACCTCAGCCTCCCAAGTAGCTGGGATTACAGGCGTGAGCCACTATGCCTGGCTTAATTTTTTTTTTTGAGATGGAGTCTTGCTCTGTTGCCCAGGCTGGAGTGCACTGGAGCACAATCTTGGCTCACTGCAACCTCCATCTCCTGGGTTCAAGCGATTTCCAGCAAATTTTTTTTTTTTTTTTTTTTTTTTTTTTTTTTGAGACGGAGTCTTGCTCTGCCGCCCAGGCTGGAGTGCAGTGGCCGGATCTCAGCTCACTGCAAGCTCCGCCGCCTGGGTTTACGCCATTCTCCTGCCTCAGCCTCCTGAGTAGCTGGGACTACAGGCGCCGGCCACCTCGCCCAGCTCGCTTTTTTGTATTTTTTAGTAGAGACGGGGTTTCACCGTGTTAGCCAGGATGGTCTCGATCTCCTGACCTCGTGATCCACCCGCCTCGGCCTCCCAAAGTGCTGGGATTACAGGCTTGAGCCACCGCACCCAGCCGATTTCCAGCAAATTTTTGTATTTTCAGTAGAGACGGAGTTTCACCATGTTGGCCAGGCTGGTCCTCACTGCAACCTCTGCCTCCCAGGTTCAAGTGATTATCCTGCCTCAGCCTCCCAAGTAGCTGGGATTACAGGTGCGCACCACCATGCCCGTCTATTTTTTGTGTTTTTAGTAGAGGCAGGGTTTCACCATGTTTGCCAGTCTGGTCTCGAACTCCTGACCTCAGGTGATCCACCCGCCTCAGCCTTCCAAGGTGCTGGGATTACAGGCGTGAGCCACCACACCTGGCCAACCCTAATTTTTAATTTTTTTGTAGATGGGGGCGGGCTCTCCTCATCTTGTCCGGGCTGGTCTAGAACCCCTGAACTCAAGCGATTCTCCTGCCTTGGCATCCTAAAGTGCTGTGATTACAGACGTGAGCCACCACACGCAGTTGGAAGTATTCTTTTAGGAAACTCGTTTTAAGTCTGTAATCCTGTATATAAATTGTGTGTGCATGTGTATCTGCACATACTGGGTTGCACTATGGAATTATTTCTTATTGTGGGTTGTAGGAAAATGGTTGAAAGCCACTGCTTTAGACACCTTCACAATGCTCAGCTAGGTAACAAAAGATCTGTAGTTAGTGGCCTGCTGTGTACTTTGCCGGATACATTTCCTGTGACCCTCCCACAGCAGCATTACTATACCTTTTCCCTGTCTAAAAGGGTGCTATCTTCAAAGGACTGTTTTTGCCCTCCCCCTTTAAAAAAGAAAGCTAGGAGGAGGCAGTATACTGTTGTAATGAGCCAGACTGCTTGGGGTTGAGATCCTAGCTTTGTTCTTAGGTAGCTGTATGACTTTAGACAAATTATTTAATCTCTCAGTGCCTATTTCATTTGTAAAATGAAAATAATAGTACTTTCCTCATTGGACTGTTGAGGAGATTAAATGAATTAATATCTGTAAAGTGCCTAAAACATTGCTGGGAGCATAGTAACTGCTGTTATCTAAGAGGCCTTATTTATTCCTTTTTTTTTTTTTTTGAGACAGAGTTTCACTCTTGTCACCCAGGCTGGAGTGCAATGGCACGATCTCGGCTTACTGAAACCTCTGCCTCCTGGGTTCAAGTGATCCTCCTGCCTCAGCCTCACGAGTAGCTGGGATTACAGGCATGCACCACCATGCCCAGCTAATTCTGTATTTTTAGTAGAGATGGGGTTTCTCCATGTTGGTCAGGCTGGTCTCGAACTCTCGACCTCAGGTGATCTGCCCGCCTTGGCCTCCCAAAGTGCTGGGATTACAGGCGTGAGCCACTGTGCCCGGCCTAAGAGGCCTTATTCTAAAGTCAAAAGAACAACCTGGATTTGAGTTCCCCAGCTCCAAAATTAACTGGCTGTTATTTTGGGTCAATCTTAACTACTCTCCTCATCTGTAAAAATCGGGGTGGTCTGGCCAGGTGTGTTGGCTCACACCTGTAATCCCAGCACTTTAGGAGGCTGAGGTGGTTGGATCACCTGAGGTCAGGAGTTCGAGACCAGCCTGGCAAACCTGGTGAAACTCCATCTCTACTAAAAATACAAAAATTAGCTGGGCGTGGTGGTGGGTGCCTGTAATCCCAGCTACTCGGGAGGCTGAGGCAGGAGAATCACTTGAACCCTGGAGGCAGAGGTTGCAGTGAACCGAGATCACGCCATTGCACTCCAGCCTGGGTGACAGAGCAGGACTCCATCTCAAAAAAAAAAAAAAAAACAAATTAAAAAAAATGGGGATGGTTGAACATGCACTGAGTGCTGGCATTGTGCTTCTAGATTGTGAACTTGAGGTTGGGGCCATTTTCTCTGAGTCCCCAGCACCTTGCATAATGCAATATAGGGTATACAATAAACATTTGTTGAATTTATAAATACTTAGCATCTACCTTACGCCTATAATTGATTAGTACTGTGATACAAAGATGAATAATGAAACAGGTATGTAATAAGTGCTACAATAAGGATGTGGACAAATGCAATGGTAGCAAGAAAGACAAAAACAGGACTGACCACTGGGTTTGGTCAGATGATTGTTTAATAAGCAAAAAGTCTACCACCAGTGGAGAGTGGGGACAGAAGTCAGATTATAGTGAAATATAAGTGGTCGTGTTGCATAAAGCATCAGTATTTTCTTTCCTCCTTTCCTTCCTTCTTTCTTTCTTTCCTTTCTTTTTTTGAGACAGAGTTTCACTCTTGTTGCCCAGGCTGGAGTGCAATGGCCCGATCTTGGCTCACTGCAACCTCCGCCTCCCAGATTCAATCAATTCTCCTGCCTCAGCCTCCCGAGTAGCTGGGATTACAGGCACCCACCACCACACCCGGCTAATTTCTGTATTTTTAGTAGAGATGGGGTTTCACCAAGTGGACCAGGCTAGTCTCGAACTGATGTCCGGTGATCCACCCGCTTCGGCCTCCCAAAGTGCTGGGATTGCAGATGTTAGCCTCCGAGCCTGGCCACATCAGTCCTTTTTTTTTTTTTTCCGAGACGAAGTCTCGCTCTGTCGCCCAGGTTGGAGTGCAATGGCACAATCTCGGCTCACTGTAACCTCCGCCTCCCGGATTCAAACGATTCTCATGCCTCAGCCCAACGCTAGATTGGTTTTTCCGAGCCTGTGAACTCCATGGAGTTGCCAGATAAGCGCAGTCCCGGTGGACCAACGCCCAGGACGGACGCTGTAGACTAACCCCATGCCAAGCCGCAGGCAGTGGTTCCGGACTCTGGGACTTAGCCTAACGTGGCGGGGCGGGACTTCCGGCGGGAGGCTGACGCGGAGGCGGAGGCGCAGGCGCAGGCGCGGGCTGGCAGGTGTCGCTGACCGGACGGTGGTCGCTGGGGCGAGAAGCTGGAGCCGGAGAGGCAAGGCAGGACCCCGGCTCCACTGCCGCGTCTCTGAGCTCTCGCGACGCGGACCTCAGTGCCAAGATGGCTCGGGGCGAGCGGCGGCGCCGCGCAGTGCCGGCAGAGGGAGTGCGGACAGTCGAGAGGACGGCTCGGGGAGGCCCCGGGCGACGGGACGGCCGGGGCGGCGGGCCGCGTAGCACGGCTGGAGGAGTGGCTCTGGCTGTCGTGGTCCTGTCTTTGACCCTGGGCATGTCGGGTCGCTGGGTGCTGGCGTGGCACCGTGCGCGGCGGGCGGTCACGCTGCACTCCGCGCCTCCTGTGTTGCCTGCCGACTCCTCCAGCCCTGCCGTGGCCCCGGACCTCTTCTGGGGAACCTACCGCCCTCACGTCTACTTCGGCATGAAGACCCGCAGCCCGAAGCCACTCCTCACCGGTAACCGGGCCCCAGGGCGGGCAGGCAGGCGGACTCCTAATCTGGGCGCCCCAGCTTGAAGCCAGATCAAGGGTGGGGAGGAATGGATCAGGAGAGTTATGAAGAGGGATGACCCAGAGACCCGGAGGGACAGGTCCCCTGCTCTTTGACTTACGTGGCCATTCTACCCCCAGGACTGATGTGGGCGCAGCAGGGCACCACCCCGGGGACTCCTAAGCTCAGGCACACGTGTGAGCAGGGGGACGGTGTGGGTCCCTATGGCTGGGAGTTCCACGACGGCCTCTCCTTCGGGCGGCAGCACATCCAGGATGGGGCCTTAAAGCTCACCACTGAGTTCGTCAAGAGGCCTGGGGGTCAGCACGGAGGGGACTGGAGCTGGAGAGTGACTGTAGAGCCTCAGGTCAGGGCCTCAGGACACCCTTTTCTCAGCCCAGACCCCCTCTATCCTTCCCTTGCTGCCAGCAAATGCAGCATGAAGTGGGCTCTGGCTGCCTGGCTTAAATCCTGCCTTAAACAACTGCCTCTATGAGCATCTCTAAGCCTTGATTTCCTTGCTTGTAAAAATGTAAAATGTAGATAATAATAGCACCTAACTCACAGGACTGTAAGAATTAAATGAAAAAGAGGCTGGGCACGGTGGCTCACGCCTGTAATCCCAGTATTCTGGGAGGCTGAGGCTGTCAGATCACCTGAGGTCGGGAGTTCCAGACCAGCCTGGCCAACATGGAGAAACCCCGTCTCTACTAAAAATACAAAATTAGCCGGGCATGGTGGCACATGCCTGTAATCCAAGCTACTCGGGAGGCTGAGGCACGAGAATTGCTTGAACCCGGGAGGTGGAGGTTGCACTGAGCCAAGATTGTGCCATTGCACTCCAGCCTGGGCAACAGGAGCGAAACTGTGTCTCAAAAAAAAAAAGAAGAAGAAGAAGAATTAAATGAAATAAACTGTGTAGAGTTCTTAGTGTAGGACATAGTACAAAAGTATACTGTTATCTTCCAGGGCACCCAGTGCAAGGCTCTTTATCTCATCCCACTTGGGTGTACCTGGTTACCCTCAGTGACCCTCAGTACTGCCACATATATGTTGTTTACATTACCCCTGCCTACTGTTCCTTTCCCTCACTAAGGCTGATTCTCAAGAGAGAATGCCAGTCTAACACTGTTCTTTTCTGTCCTCCTTGGTCACTTAGGCCTCAGGTACCTCTGCCATCCCTTTGGTCTCCCTGTTCTTCTATGTGGTGACAGATAGCAATGAAGTCCTAATACCAGAGGTTGGGTCCAAAGGGCAGTTGAAGTTCATCAGTGGGCACACCAGTGAACTTGGTGACTTCCGTTTTACACTTCTGCCACCAACTAGTCCAGGGGATACAACCCCCAAGTATGGCAGGTAATTGGGGGAAGAGAATGTTCAGGGATGGAAGGGGTGGTTATTCCCATTTTCACTAGTCTCCATGTCCCCTGCCTGAGACCTCCCAACCTGACTCCTGAACATTTCGTATTTCTCTTTATAGTGCCCACTGCCTTCTCTTGAATAATATTTCCTATTTATCTTCTCCCCTTCAAGCTACAATGTCTTCTGGACCTCCAACCCAGGACTGCCCCTGCTGACAGAGATGGTAAAGAGTCGCCTAAATAGCTGGTTTCAGCATCGGCCCCCAGGGGCCTCCCCTGAACGCTACCTCGGCTTGCCAGGATCTCTGAAGTGGGAGGACAGAGGCCCAAGTGGGCAAGGGCAGGGGCAGTTCTTGATACAGCAGGTGACCCTGAAAGTTCCCTTTTCCTTAGAGTTTGTGTTTGAATCGGGCAGTGCCCAGGCAGGAGGAAATCAAGTCCTACCAAGACTGGCAGGCAGTCTACTGACCCATGCCCTGGAGAGCCATGCTGAAGCCTTTAGAGAGCGCTTTGAGAAGACCTTCCAGCTGAAGGAGAAGGGCCTGAGCCCTGGCGAGCAGGCTTTGGGTCAGGCTGCCCTCAGCAGCCTCCTTGGTGGAATTGGCTACTTCTATGGACAAGGACTGGTATTGCCAGACATGGGGGTGGAAGGGTCTGAGCAGAAGGTGGACCCAGCCCTCTTTCCACCCCTACCTCTTTTTACAGCGGTGCCTTCCCGGTCATTCTTCCCACGAGGCTTCCTTTGGGATGAGGGCTTTCACCAGCTGGTGGTTCAGCGGTGGGATCCCTCCCTCACCCGGGAAGCCCTGGGCCACTGGCTGGGGCTGCTAAATGCTGATGGCTGGATTGGGAGGGAGCAGATACTGGGGGATGAGGCCCGAGCCCGGGTACCTCCAGAATTCCTAGTGCAACGAGCAGTCCATGCCAACCCCCCAACCCTACTTTTGCCTGTAGCCCATATGCTAGAGGTTGGTGACCCTGACGACTTGGCCTTCCTCCGAAAGGCCTTCCCCCGCCTGCATGCCTGGTTCTCCTGGCTCCATCAGAGCCAGGCAGGCCCAGTTCCACTATCTTACCGCTGGCGAGGACGGGACCCTGCCTTACCAACCTTACTGAACCCCAAGACCCTACCCTCTGGGCTGGATGACTACCCCCGGGCTTCACACCCTTCAGTCACCGAACGGCACCTGGACCTGCGATGTTGGGTGGCACTGGGTGCCCGTGTGCTGACGCAGCTGGCAGAGTATCTGGGCGAGGCTGAGGTGGCTGCTGAGCTGGGCCCACTGGCTGCCTCACTGGAGGCAGCAGAGAGCCTGGATGAGCTGCACTGGGCCCCAGAGCTAGGAGTCTTTGCAGACTTCGGGAACCACACAAAAGCAGTACAGCTGAAGCCCAGGCCCCCTCAGGGGCTGGTTCGGGTGGTGGGCCGGCCCCAACCTCGACTGCAGTATGTAGATGCCCTTGGCTATGTCAGTCTTTTTCCCTTGCTGCTGCGACTGCTGGACCCCAACTCATCCCGCCTTGGGCCCCTGCTGGACATTCTAGCTGACAGCCGCCATCTCTGGAGCCCCTTTGGTTTACGCTCCCTTGCAGCCTCCAGCTCCTTTTATGGCCAGCGCAATTCAGAGCATGATCCCCCCTACTGGCGGGGTGCTGTGTGGCTCAATGTCAACTACCTGGCTTTGGGAGCACTCCACCACTATGGGCATCTGGAGGGTCCTCACCAGGCTCGGGCTGCCAAACTCCACAGTGAGCTCCGTGCCAATGTGGTAGGCAATGTATGGCGCCAGTACCAGGCTACAGGCTTTCTCTGGGAGCAGTATAGTGACCGAGATGGGCGAGGCATGGGCTGCCGCCCTTTCCACGGCTGGACCAGCCTTGTCTTACTGGCCATGGCTGAAGACTACTGAAGGGAGGGAGAGGAGGGGAGCCAGGCCACTCATGCCACTCTGGCTCTAGAGGGACAAAGGCTTCTGGCTTCTGCCCCCAGTCCCTTGGATGCCAGTAATTCAAACCTTCCTCATTTCATCTCAGGTGTCTCCTTACTGTCATCCCACATAGCCCTGGGGTGAATGTGAATTCAGAGTCTATTTTTCTAAATAAATTGGAAAAAACATTTTGAACTCTATTGCTTTTGCCAGATTTGCCTCACCAAGAGGCCTTAGGTCAGTCCAGGCCTCAGGATTGTCTGCTGTCCTCAGGGAAGGTGGGGTCAAGTGGCCATAACCTGTCCCCTTCAAACCCAGTCAGGTCAAGTGCAATGCAGTGAGTTGAGCTTTAGTCCACCAAAATCCACAAGTGGCTGGTTCAAATCTCTTTAATGAGATCAAAGGCTCCTGTGTATATGTCTTGATGTCTTGCGGGGGTAAAACTAGCACAGTCGCCCAAATACTGCCCCTCTCCTCAGGGCTCCAGCCCTTTCAGGCAGATTCTAGGTAGGCAGGAAGGGGCCAAAGGGAATGCAAGGAGGTGGGACTAGGGCTGTTTCTGGTGGGCAAGTAACCCACCCACCCTCTCAAAACTACTTATGGGATGTCCCCTTCACTGGAGGACAGCCCCATGGGAGAGACCTGCGGTACAGAATCTGGGGGCAGTGCACAAGGGGAATAGTCCTCCAGATCTGGCAGGGTGGCACTAGCCCTCACCTCCTTGACTGGCTCACCCTCACCGGAGGCAGGACAAGGGCAGAGCTCAATACCGGAGTCACCAGTTAAACGGCGATAGCGACAGGAGGGGGGTGTAGGGGCAGGGCTCACCCCTGCCCCAGGCTCACCCTCCTGATGAGGGGGGGCACTCTGGTGGGAGGAAACACCTTCCACATTTGTTCCTTCGAAGTGGACAGGGCAGCTGGATGAGGAGGAACACCAGGTTTGTTCGCTGGAAGCAGTCAAGGGGAGGCCTGGGGCCACAGTATAAGCGGGGGGTGGTGTGCCTGGGCGGTGAACCACATCCTCGTAGGCTGGGGGCTTGAAGGTGCTGAGGAGGCCTGCAAGGGAGAAAATTGGCATAATTGGTTGAAGGCAACCAGGTATAGGGTGCTAGTTTTTATATTAGGGAAAAATACTTTGAAATGTGTAGAAAAGGGAATGTCAGATGATTTGGGGTCCTGGTTTGGGGAGGGCCACTGGTAGTTGACCCAGAGCATCAAGTCACTCACGAAGGTCAAGCAGTGAACCAGTAGGGAAAGGACCAGCCCCATGGCATGCCCCATGGTAGGCCAACAAGTTGATTTCACGCTGCCGCTGCTGTTGTTGCAGCCGGAGTTTAGCTCGTCGGTGGCGGAAGGCACAACAGCAGCTAAAAAGGATGAGGACGGTCCAGAGCAGCCAGAACCCTGCAAGAGGCAAGGAGGGAGCAACTCAGGCATCTTTCATGCAGAGAAGGAGCCCTGAAGGCCGAAATTCTGAGGTCCAAGGGAGGGTGGGCACAGGGACTTGGAAACAGCCTTCTTGGAGACTTACACCAGAGCTCATAGTAGTAGGTGCAGCAGCCAGTCTCCCCACAGCAGTGACCACTCTCACAGAGGTAGGGCTGGTTGTTCACTCCTGGGCACAGCTCTCGAAGCTGGGGGCAAGGAGGCACTTAGAACTAAGGGGGATTCCAGCGCAGGGCACTGTCCACCCCCACCTCCTGCATGCACATACACAATCCCACCCTGTGAACCAAGTTCAGCTTGGAGAGATGGGGGAAGTGGAGGATGCTGAGAGGAGTGTTGAAATATCTGAAGGGCTGTCAACGTGGAAGAGGATTTGGAATAGCAAGAATCAGTCTAGAGAACAAGACAAAAGTTTGGACATACAAAGAGGGAGATTTCAGGTCTGCATATATGAGACTTCCTTCACACTCAAGCCTCACCCTCCCCAACCCCCCTACCCCCATCCCCCCGGTGCTTTCTGTTAAGGGAGTGTTTTGGCAGAAGCCAGAAGACAGTCTGAGATAATCTTAGTCTCAGACAACGGGCAGGGGAAGGTCATTTCCAAAGCAAGTTGCTTTCATTATCCTGCGCGGTTCACTACCCCCACCCCCAACTGGATCTTTCCACCCCTGGGCCTCAGGCTCCCTAGGACAGAGGAGGGGCAGTGTGAGACCCAGAGCAGTGCTCCCAACCAGATGGGAAGCTGTGGATGATAAAGGATGGCATCCAGGGCGAGAGTCTGGGTTCCAGCTCTTCTCCAAATTGCTCCCTCAAGAGAAGACGCTGCCGGACTCTGTTGTGACAACAGGCACATAGAAAAAGATCACAAATAACTGTTGCAAGACAGAGGGAGCCTCCCTGGGGCCTGCCTCACTATGCCTCTGGTCACTGGAGAGCCACCGCAAGCTTCCACTGCAGCCATGGGATGGGGTCTATGAGGCTACAGGAAAAGTCTGCTGCATCTACGTTACAAAGTATAGACAAAGAGTGGGACATATTTAGGAACTTCACAGTACCTTTGGCTCTGTGAGTTCCTCCCCCACCCCCAAAAGGAAGGGACAAGGAAAGGGGAAAGACAAATGGCTGTCGTGATAGGCTTTGGAGCTGTTGGGATACCTGCTGTTGCGATGCCCGAAGTGCCCCCCAGGCCTCCTCGCTGCCGTTCCCGCTGCTGGCCCGAGCCATGCCTCCACCTACAGCCCCCTGAGGACCACAGCCTCCTCTACCGCCAGCCGCCCCGCCCCTGCCACCTCTGCTGCCACCACCATGGTCCCTGCCCGGCCCATCTTCGCTGCCGCCACCATCACTACGCGGCCTAAGCTTCCATCCGGGGAGAACTCCACCAACTAGGGCTCAGATTGCTCTGCCCTACCAATCAGCATCGTCCCTTGACGGACAGGCCAATAGGAACAGATGAGAGGTTTTTCCCTGTGACCAATCCACAGCAGCGCCTTCGCCGCTCTCCCAGACAACAAGAGCTTGTACAGACAAAGAGTAGGGGAAGGTTCGACCCACGGCCCTGACTGACAGCGGCAATAGCCAATACAGACTGCAGAACAGGCTCTGGCATATCAACCAACGAACAGCCGCCCCGAAGACCAAGGTTACCGCTGATTGGCTTGCGCCATGTCTTCGGAATGACGCCAAATGCCGGAGACCGCCAGGTAATCCCGCCTGTAAGAGGTGGGGTCCCAAAAGTCGGTCCGACTCTGGGCGCAAACCAGCCCAGTTTCTTGCAGTGCTTTCCAAGCCCCAGGCATCGACGCAAGCTCCGACAGGGGCAAAATATGTGTATACCGGAGACTGGTCTGCCCACAACATCCCACTCCCCCAGTTCTGTACAAGCCAAAGCACCGGATGAAATTTAATAGGGTGGGGAAGACACTCAAGAGCGGGCATGGGACAGGGCGCAGAGTCCAGGTTAGGTAAGGGCCTTACGTAGCCAAAAGGGGGGATCCAGGGCCCTCGGGCCCCCCCAGCCGCATCTGCAGGTTGATGCGGTAGCACTGAAGACTGCAGAGTGCCTGGCCGGTGCGAGAGCAAGCGTAGCGGCGCGGATGGGGACAGCCGGGGACAGAGCAGCGCGGAGGCGGGCCTGAGGGGGATGGCCGCTGAGACACTGCCGTGGGGGCGGGGACGCCAGGTGGGAAGGAAAGGGTGGAACCCTGTGCTCCGCTGCAGTAGCGCACCATGGGAGCCGGAGCCGCAGCCCGCCCTCCCCGCCGCTCGCCCCGTGCGGCTCCCCGGCCTCCCCGCCCGCTGGTCGCCGCAGTCTTGGTGAGGCGCTCGATAGTCTGGTTCTTGTGCTCTTCTGCCCGCCGCGCCGCCTGGAGCCGCCGCTTACGCGCCCGCTCCTCGCGCTTCAGCAGCATCTCCTCTGTGAGGGCAGGAGCTGGACAGCCCTCAGCCACAGGCAGCGGCAGCATCGGGGAAGGCTGACTCCGCGCCTTCTGGAGCAGAGCTCGCTAGGGAGAGACAGAGACGGGGTGCTGTCTGAAAATGGAGGAGGATGGAGAGGCGAGGTCGGCCAGATCGGGGGAGGGGAAAGAAGGGACATGGAAGGCAGGGTCCTGAGCAGCGCAGGCCTTGGGAGACGGGATATTAATTAATAAGCACTCTCTCTAGGACACCTTCCATAGGTTCCTCTTCATAAATACTGCCTCATCCCAGATCTCCTGACATTCAGCTTTAGGTCCTTAACTCTCAAGGGGAGAAGCATCAATAATGTTGCCTGCCTGACCTGCGCACCAAAACTGTACCAGCTTTCCCAGAGATCTGTTGTTTCTAATCTTATCTCAGTAGAGAGTATCAGTTGGATAACTGCTGAAGCCAAAATCCCAGGCTTAGCCTTGATATATTTTCTCTCCATTCCCCTCCCCAAAAGTATCTACTTCCAAACTATAGCCATATTTCATATGATTTTCTCCATCTCCACCACTTTGGTCTTGGTTAAAGCAAACACTGCCTCTCGGCTGATTACTTCAACAGCTTCCTAGTTGGTCTCCATACTTCTATCTCTTGTCTCCACGGAGATTCATTCTCTACAAGGATGCCAGAGTAATCTATTGAAATGTAAACCAAGTATGTCACTTCTCTGCGTACAGCCCTTCAGTGGCTTGTCCAGTTTTTCTTCTCCTTTACTCTGCTAGACATGTTCCAGTCTCAAGGGCTGTGCACCTGCTGATCTCTGCTGAAAAGCTCCTCTGGTATTGCAAATGTTATCTCTTCAGAGAAGCCTTCTCTAACTACCCTAATGTCTCTCTTCTGTCATTTTCTATTTGTTTGTTTACGCCATTTCTATTTCATCACCCTATTCTGTCATAAACCATATAGCTTTTTGAAATTATTTATTTACTTATTTACTTCCCAGCCCCCGAACACACACACTAGAATACGAGCTCCAGGAGAACAGAAATTTTGTCTGTCTTTTCTCCACTATCGATATCCCCACTGCCACGCAAAGTGCTTGGGTTGTGGAGAGTTCTCAATACTGTATACTTTGGTGAGTGAATAAACAATGAGCCAACATACCTGTCGAGCAGTAAGCAGCCGCTCATTGATCTCCTTCTTCAGGTCTCCATTATCATCCAGCTCCCCCTTCTCCAGGGCATCCAGCCACCTCTGTTCCTCCTCTTCCTCTTGACCCCCTAACCCTCCTGATAGGTCCCGAAGTGGAGAGGGAGACAGATTACTGTCTTCATCTGGGAAGGAAGTTGGGGAAAGAAAAATAGAATTGTTCAGATGGTGCACCCCAATGTGGCTGAGTTAATACTGGGATATGGAAAATCCTAACCCATTTCAGAACCAACCTTCTTTCCTTAGGCGGGTATAGTAAGAAACCCAGTTTCCCCACCTCCAGATCCTTCTCACCCAGCCAGGCACGGTACTGCTCAAGGGGGACTCCTTCCATAGGTTCCTCTTCATTATCCACAACCATAAGGGGAGAGGGTGAGCGAGGCCCCTCTGGGATCACAGTGAAGGTAGGAACACTGCAGAGAAGCACCACTACTCTTTAAAATGAGCAAGCGTCTCCTCCTCCTACGCAGTAGCTGCACCCAACTTTCCCCACCCTCTTAGACTCTTGCTGCCTAAACCTGGACCCTGAAGTCACAGTGTCCACTCGGTCTTCTAGAAAGCCCAGTCGGCTTCTAACTACTTTCTCTGCTCCTAAAGTTCCCCTTATAAAACTTTGACCCTCTTGGCCTCACCTCTTGGTCCCCAGGACTTGTCCCCCAAGCTTGATTTTGAGTTTGAGCTGGGGCTTGGCAGGGGACGGCTGCGTGGGCCCGGCGTCTTCTTCCTGATGGTGTTTCTTCTTGTGTTTCTTCTTGTGCTTCTTGTGTTTTTTCTTGTGCACTCCATGGCCATGGGCACCCGCCAGGCTCAACTCCAGGGCTTCTCCTGCGGAAGGAACGCCTGTCGACAGTGTTTGGCCGGAGGGTGGCAGGGGAAGCCCTGAATAACCTAAGCCCCTACCGATCCCACCCTTTCCGCAGTACTCTCTGTTACCATAACAACAGCACCGCCTTTCTCCTTCCCACCTGTGGCCGAAGTACCCTGGACTCTCCGAGGAGAAAGAACGGGAATTCTTTTCTAACACGTCCTAAATTGCTTGATCTATCCGCGCTTACCCGGCTCAGGGGCCTCCATAGCCCCAGAGGTGCTCCCACGCCGCCACAGCTTACTCATGAGGTCCTGCAAGGAAAGGGGACTAGAAATGGTTGGGACACACGCAGACATACCTTTTCCGCCCCGCGGAAAAACTGGAGCCAGCAAAATAACCAGTTACTTCCCGTTCGTAGCAACCATCCTTGTGCGGGGCACGCTTCGCGTCCAAAATCGTCCCTGAGAAACAAGAATCCTTCCAACTAACGTTCCGGTCCCTCTGAGGTCGGGACCGCCCAGATGGGCAGGGCTTTCCCCTGGCTCCGCCTCCCCACACTAGATTTCAGAGCTCAACGCGGTTGAGTCAATTATTGAACTCGAGTTTGGTGAATGTATACGCCAGACCAAGTGCGGGAAGCTAGTCTAAGTGGATGCAAAGATGAATATGAACACCGCTCCTGTCCGTGAGGAACTCACAGTTGGGTGGAGGAATACATAAACTATACTGATGACAAAATGGCCGAAATGCTTAAACAGCACGAGTGCCCTAAGAGCAGAGCAAAGCAAATGCTCTTAGGTATTTAGACTTCAATTTTCATAAGGAGAGGAATAAATAAATGAATTACGGTGCAGCTGTACAATGTGGAACACCATATTGCTAAGAAAAGTTGAGTGATAAGTAATTAATGAGATTGACACAGAATTTTAGCAATCTGAGTGTCCTCTAATGAACTTGGTATATCCATACAGTGGGATGTCAAGTAGCTTGGAAAAGAAATGAGGCGCGCCAGAAGGCTACCTAGGAAATTGGTAAGAGTCATTTGCTGATGAGCAGATGGAGAACAAGGGTGGATGGCTACCTATTTTTTATTATTATGCCCTTTTGCGCCTTTTGAATTTTGTATAAAACGTGTGTATTTTACCTCATTTTTAAAAAGATATAAAAGCAGGTAGGTTTGTATGTGTTGATACATGAAATAAGAAAAGTGGGCCGGGCGCGGTGGCTCAAGCCTGTAATCCTAGCACTTTGGGAGGCTGAGACGGGTGGATCGCGAGGTCAGGAGATCGAGACCATCCTGGCTAACACGGTGAAACCCCGTCTCTACTAAAAACTACAAAAAACTAGCCGGGCGAGGTGGCGGCGCCTGTAGTCCCAGCTACCTGGGAGGCTGAGGCAGGAGAATGGCGTAAACCCGGGAGGCAGAGCTTGCAGTGAGCTGAGATCCGGCCACTGCACTCCAGCCTGGGTGACACAGCAAGACTCCGTCTCAAAAAAAAAAAAAAAAAAAAGAAAAGTGAATTCCCCCATTCTGGCTAATATGGTGAAACCACGTCTCTACTAAAAACACACACAAAAAAATTAGCTGGCTTGGTGGCACGCGCCTGTAGACCCAGCTACTCTGGAGGCTGAGGCAGGAGAATCGCTTGAATCTGGGAGGTGGAGGTTGCAGTGAGCCAATATCATGCCACTGCACGCCAGCCTGGTGGACAAAGCGAGACTCTGTCTCAAAAAAAGAAGAAAAAAAAAGAGAAGAGAAAAGAAAAGTAAATTTCAGGATTATGTGATCTGATTTTTAAAAGCATAATATACTAGCAAATACATAGAAAAAAATGAGGAATGTATACCTGTTAATATTGGTTAACTGTAGAAGTTGGGGTTGAGGAACTTTCACTATCTAGATCTGTATTGTATTTTCTTACAGCCAATATATATCACGTTTATAATTGGAAAAAAACACCTATATACATATATCTAAATATATATGAGTGTCTGAGCAAGGTAACAGCAGTGAAAAAAGAAAGAACTCATTCCTCTTGTCTCTTACATTTCAGTGATAAAATTACCAAGAATCAATGAGCAATTATATTGGGGGAATCCAGGATGAAGTCATGTAGTATATGATTATGAAAAGGGATTTTGGAGTCAGACAAGCCTATTATCAAATCCCAGTTTCACCATTTATTAGCTATGCAACCTTGAGCTTAAAATTATTTAAGCTCTCTGACCCTCAGAATCCAACTCTGTAAGATGGAATACAGTAGGATCCACCCCATGAGGGCTCTTTCAAGGAATAGAGGAAATCAAGAACGCACGATACGTAGGGTGTCAGCAGGCACAGGCACATAGTAGATGCTTCAGTAAGCAAATAATAATAAGTGATTTATAGGTTTCTAGGCCAAGTATTTAGTGGGAAGATGGCATTTTCAGTAAGGAAGAGAACATAGGAAGAGAAGCAAGTTAAGAAGGGAATTATTTAGTTTTGCCCAAGGTGAATTTGAAGTGCCTGTGGGAATGCCTGGGTGGAGGTGGAATAGCTGAGAGAAGCCAAGGTTGAAAGTATGAGTGGGGATGTCATCAGCGTAATACTGGAGGTCCCCAAGTGATGGAAGCATATGAGATACCCAGAAAGAGTAAGCAGATAAGAGGAAAAGAACTAGGAACAGAAACAAGTGAGCACCTGTCCTGCACAGCCGAGCAGAGGGGCCAGACAGGGTTGAGAAGATCAGGAGAGGCAGAAAGTATCAAGGGACTAAGGCTGTGATTAGCTGGGTACAGTCCTTCAGAGGGCAGGCTGAGCTCCAAGAAGAGAATGGCTTTTATCATGGTGTGAAGGCAATACTCTTATCACCAGGAGTTACAGTGAGGGATCACTTGCAATTCGTATTTGTAGAATACATTCGAGTTTATAACCTGCCTTTATATTCCTTCTCTCCCTTGGCCCCCACAGCATCTCCATAAGGGAGATACCATTGTTTTTATCTTATAAATGAGGAAACTGAGGCTTAGAAGAAGAAATGTTTTTGCCAAAGTCACAAAGTTAGGGAGTGGCAGAGCCAGACTCAAACAGAGGCTTCCTGACACCTGGCCCAGTGGTGTTTCCTGTGCATCATGATGCCCAGTAGGGAGGAAGTGGCAACAGTAAGTGACAACTGGCTTCATTATTTTGTTTGTTTTTAGTTTTGCTTTGTTTAGAGTGAGAGAGATTTGAGCATGTTTATAGGCTGAGAGGCACTCTTCTTCTGAAAGACTTCTTAGTCTTATTTTAAACAATTATTTTGAAATAACTTCAAACAGAAAAATTGCAAGATGAATACAAATAACTTTCTCTAATAATGTTTTTGTTTTATTTTGTTTTGTTTTTGAGACAGGGTCTAGCTCTGTCTCCCAGGCTGGAATGCAGTGGTGCAAACATGGCTTACTGCAGCCTCAAACTCCCAGGCTTGAGTGATCCTCCCACCTCAGCCTCCCAAGTAGTTGGGACTACAGGTACACACCACCATGCTCAGCTAATTCTTCTTCTTTTTTTTTTTTTTTGTAGGGACAAGGTTTGGCCATATTGTCCAGGCTGGTCTCAGACTCCTGAGCTCAAGCGATCCTCCTGCCTCAGCCTCCCAAAGTGCTGGGATTACAGGTGTGAGCCACAGTGCCAGGCCAAAACTTTCTTATCTCCTTAAACATTCCATGTGTTTCAGGTTAACATGGAATGCCCAACATGGTTGGGGGGTGGGGCAGATTCAGAAATTGTTAAACATTTATCTGTGTTTATGCCCATTATCATTGTCAATGAAAAGTCAAACTCTAAAATATTTGAAGAGATTTATTCAGAGCCAAATATGAGTGACCAATGGCCCTTGACACACCCCTCAAGAGATCCTGAGAACATGTGCCCAAAGTGATCTGACTACAACTTGATTTTATACATTTTAGGGAGACATAAGACATCAATCAATACATGTAAGATGTATGTTGGTTTGGTCTGGAAAGGCAGGACAACTGGAAGGTGGGGGCTTTCAGGTATTGTGTAGATGCAGAAGTTTTCTGATTGGCAATTGGTTGAAAGAGTTAAATTATTGGCTGACTGCGGTGGCTCACACCTCTAATCCCAGCACTTTGGGAGGCCAAGGCGGGTGGATCGCCTGAGGCCAGGAGTTTAAGACCAGCCTGGCCAATGTGGTGAAACCCCGTCTCTACTAAAAATACAAAAATTAACTGGACATGGTGGCACATGCCTGTAATCCCAGCTACTGGGGAGGCTGAGGCAAGAGAATCGCTTGAACCCAGGAGGCAGAGGTTGCAGTGAGCTGACATCAAGCCATTGGACTCCAGCCTGGGCAGAGCGAAACTCCATCTCAAAAGAAAAAAAGAGTTAAATTATTGTCTAGAGACTTGGGATCAATAGAAAGGAATGTCTGGGTTGACATAAGGGGTTGTGGAGACCAAGATTTTATCATGCAAGTGAAGCATCCAGGTAGCCGACTTCAGAGAGAATACATTGTAAGTGTTTCTTATCAGACTTAAAGAGTCTGTTATAACAGTATTTCCAAAAGGGAGGAGGGTATAACAAGGCATGTCCAGCCCCCCCTTTCCCATCAGGGCCCATACTAGTTTTTCAGGTTAACATGGAATGGCCCAACATAGTTGGGGGACTCAGAATTTTATTTTTAGTTTACATCATTATCCTTTTTCTGATCAATATGAGAGCAAGTCGCAGACATGATGTCATTTCACTCTTAAATCATTCAGTGTATATTTCCCTCAAACAAGCACAGTTTTCTATAAGCTTTGTGCAACTGTCCCAGTCAGGAAATTAACTTGATACAACATTAATCCAGACACCATTCAAATTTCAGCAACTGTAAAACTGTGAAATACCTCCCCTTTTTTTTTTTTTTTTTTTTTGAGATGGAGTCTCACTCTGTCGCCTAGGCTGGAGTGCAGTGGCACAGTCTCAGCTCACTGCAACCTCCACCTCCTGGGTTCAAGCAGTTCTCTATCTTGGCCTCCTAAGTAACTGGAATTACAGGCGCCTGCTACCATCCCTAGCTAATTTTTGTATTTTTAGTAGAGACGGAATTTCACCGTGTTGGCTAGGCTGATCTTGAACTCCTCACCTCGTGATCCACCCACTTCAGCCTCCCAAAGTGCTGAGATTACAGGGATGAGCCACCACACCTGGCCTTTTTTTTTTTTTTTTTTTTTTTGAGATGGAGTTTCGCTCTTGTTGCCCAGGCTGGAGTGAAATGGTGCAATCTCGGCTCACTGCAACCTCCGCCTCGCGAGTTCAAGTGATCCTCCTGCCTCAGCCTCCTGAGTAGCTGGGATTACAGGCATATGCTAATTTTGTATTTTTAATAGAGCTAGGGTTTCTCCCTGTTGGTCAGGTTGGTCTCAAACTCCCAACCTCAGGTGATCTACCCGCCTCAGCCTCCCAAAGTGCTGGGATTATAGGTATGAGCCCCTGTGCCTGGTCCTCCTTTTTCTTTTTATCCAGGATCCAAATTTAGGATCATGTATTACATTTTTAAATTAAGTCCCTTTAATCTGTTTTAATCTGGAACATTTCCTCACTCTTATCCTGTCTTTCATGACCTTGACAAATTTAAAGGGTAGAAGTCTTTAATTCTATAGGATGGCCATCAACTGGGGTCTGTCTGGTGTCTCCTCAGGTCTAGATTTATACATTGATTGGTTGATTGAGACAGAGTCTTGCTCTGTCACCCAGGCTGGAGTGCAGTGGTATGATCTCGGCTCACTACAATCTCTGCTGCCTGGGTTCAAGCAATTCTCATGCCTCAGCCTCCTGAGTAGCTGGGACTACAGGTGTGCACCACCATGCCCAGCTAATTTTTGTATATTTTGGTAGAAATGGAGTTTTGCCATGTTGGTTAGGCTGGTCTTGAACTCTTGGCTTCAAGTGATCTGCCCACTTCGGCCTCCCAAAGTGTTGGGATTACACTATGAGCCGCCATGGCTGGCCTAGACTTATAAATTCTTGGCAAGAACACCACACACAAAAAAAATTGATTTTTTTTTTTTTTGAGACAGGGTCTCGCTGTGTTGCCCAGGCTGGTCTTGAACTTCTGGGCTCAAGCGATTCTCCTGCCTCAGCCTCCCAAAGTGTTGGGATTACAGGCATGAACCACCGTGCCCGGCCCACAGAAACATTATACTGTGTTCTTCTCAGTGTGTCATATTGGGAGGCCCATGATGTCAGCCTTTCCCACCACTGATGATATTAACCTTGATCACCTGGTCAAGATGCTGTCTGCCAATTTCCTCCACTGTAACATCACCATTTTTGCCTTTCCAACTAATAAGTATTTTCTGGGAAATACTCTGCAACTACCCTAATATCCCATTCCCCATCAAACCTCCACCCACCAGGCTTTGTATCCATTGATGACTACTGTATGAATCAACTCTACTATAATAAATGCCAAATGGTGATCTATTTCCATTATTGCAGTTACATGTATTAGTTAGCATTCTACTATAAGAGGTTTCTCTTATATTTATTTACATACATATTTATTTGTTTCAGTATGAGTTCCAATTTTAAGCAGTGAGTTGTAATCCATTGCTGTCATTACTTATTATGATGCTCAATTTTTAGAGGCGGACAGAGTCTAGCTCTATTGTAGTGGCCAAATCATAGCTCCCTGCAACCTCGAATTGCTGGCCTCAACTGATCCTCCCACCTCAGCCTCCTGAGTAGCTGGGATTACAGGGATGTGCCACCCTGCCCAACTAATTTTTTAAATTTTTTGTAGGGTTCAGGTTATGTTGCCCAGGCTGGTCTCTAACTCCTAGGCAAAAGCAGTCCTCCTGCCTTGGCCTTCGTACGCGCTGGGATTACAGGCAGGAGCCTCCACGCCTGGCTTGATGCTCAAATTTCTCACAGGTTTGGCCAGTGAGTATTCCTTTAAGCTGATTTCTTATCATTTTGACATGTCTCCAACATTCTTTGAGCTTTTTTTTTTTTTTTTTTGAGACAGAGTCTCGCTCTGTCACCTAGGTTGGAGTGCAGTGGCCAGATCTCAGCTCACTGCAAGCTCTGCCTCCCGGGTTCACGCCATTCTCCTGCCTCAGCCTCCAGAGTAGCTGGGACTACAGGCGCCCGCCACCTCGCCCAGCTAGTTTTTTGTATTTTTTAGTAGAGACGGGGTTTCACCGTGTTAGCCAGGATGGTCTCGATCTCCTGACCTTGTGATCCGCCCGTCTTGGCCTCCCAAAGTGCTGGGATTACAGGCTTGAGCCACCGCACCCGGCCTTTTTTTTTTTTTTTTTGAGACAGAGTCTCGCTCTGTCACCAGGTTGGAGTGCAGTGGCCAGATCTCAGCTCACTGCAAGCTCTGCCTCCCGGGTTCACGCCATTCTCCTGCCTCAGCCTCCAGAGTAGCGCCCAGCTAATTTTTGTATTTTTAGTAGAGACGGGGTTTCACCGTGTTAGCCAGGATGGTCTCGATCTCCTGACCTCGTGATCCGCCCGTCTTGGCCTCCCAAAGTGCTGGGATTACAGGCTTGAGCCACCGCACCCGGCCTTTTTTTTTTTCTTTTTTAAGGAAAGGTCTTGCTCTGTCATCCAGGCTGGAGTGCAGTAGCACAATCATGGCTTATTGGCTTATTGCAGCCTCAATCTCCCAAGCTCAAATGATCCTCCTTTGTCAGCCTCCCAAGTAGCTGGGATGACTGGCTAGTGCCATCATGTCTGGCTACTTTTTTATTTGTAGTTTTTTGTCGTTGTTGTTTTGTTTTGTTGTTTTAATTTAATTTAATTTTTTTTTTTTTTAGACGGAGTCTCGCTCTGTCACCAGACTGGAGTGCATTGGCGCGATCTCAGTTCACTGCAATCTGTGCCTCCCGGGTTCAAGCGATTGTCCTGCATCAGCCTCC
>NW_012115699.1:690799-695850 GCF_000951035.1 Colobus angolensis palliatus | reverse complement strand
AGTAGCTGGGATTACAGGTGCCCGCCACCACGCCTGGCTAATTGTTTTGTGTTGTTAGTAGGGATGGGGTTTCACCATGTTGGCCAGGCTGGTCTTGAACTCCTGGCCTCAAGTGATCCACCTGCCTCAGCCTCCCAAAGTGCTGGGATTACAGGCGTGAACCACCGTGCCCAATCTTTTTTATTTTTTGTAGAGACAGGGTCTCATTATGTTGCCCAGGCTGGTCTCAAATTCCTGGGCTCAAGTGATCCTCCTCCCTCAGCCTCCTAAAGTGCTGGGATTACAGGCATGAGCCACCATGCCAGGTGGCTAGTCTCGTACTTTCCCTGGATAAGAAGTGAGACTCAAATTTTCCTGGATAAAATGTTTTTATTTCCCTGGATAAAATGTTTTGGGGCTCATCTGGTACTTTCCCTGGATAAGAAACAAGACTCAAAGGAGGCCAGGCAGCACGAACCTATGGCTAAGGTTATGCCAAGGCCACACTGAAGTCAGGCCACTTGAACTTGCTGTGAGAATCTTCTACTGGCACTGCTACGCCCTTCTCAGGTGCTGCAGGTGCACTGAGTGTATATCATGAACTCTGGCTAGGTCTTGTCTGCACTCCCTCAATATTCAAAGTCCAGTTGGAAACATTCCAGTTAGTTGGGTTAGGCCAAGTGCCTACCTTTAGGCTGTGAAAAAGTGGGAAGAAGAATAAATGTTCTCCAACTACCATAAAGGGGCTAGAGCTCATTCTGTCAGTACTGTCCACAGTGGGGAATTGTGCAGAAATATAAGATGATTTGAACACTAGGTGACCCACAGCCCCTTTCCCACATATCTGTTTCGTAGCTGGGGAGATACAGATACAGACATAAACAAAAGGATAAAGTTGGAAAGACTCTGCACCAAACCAGTGGCATGTTGATAAATGTTTAACAAAAGCTCCCCAGGGGAAAACAAACAAACAAACAACAAGCTGGATTTGTTATGTTCACCTATTTCTGTTGTGTAAGTACTCCCACCATGGCCAATTTCAAATGAGACATCACTAAATACAGAGGTGAAAAGAGATGTGCATTGGCATATATAGCATTCCCTCCATACAGATACTACAGATGGAAACTACTCAAGACCTCATAGTGAAATGCAGTAAAATACTCAGGAAGTGATGAGTTTTGAATATTTATCACCTTTGCTTTACTAAAATTTATTTAGCTATATGTTTATGTAATTTAATTTAATTTATTTATTTTTTTTTTTTTTTGAGATAGAGCCTTGCTCTGTTGCCCAGGCTGGAGTGCAGTGGCCCAATCTCGGCCTACTGCAACCTCCGCCTCCCAGGTACAAACAATTCTCCTGCCTCAGCCTCCTAAGTAGCGCCCAGCTAATTTTTGTATTTTTAGTAGAGATGGAGTTTTGCCACGTTGGCCAGGCTGGTCTCAAACTCCTGACCTCGTGATCCACCCACCTAGGCCTCTCAAAGTGCTGGGATTACAGGCGTGAGCCACTGCGCCCAGCTGGTAACTTAATTTTTAATTAAGGCAATGTTTAGCAACTGGCATGCCCAATTCCAGAAAAGTCAGCAACATAAGCCGCTGGTGTGAGCTTCAGCACTTGAATGCACCAAACTGTCTCACTGTTTTCTTCTGGAAGTGGAATAATTGAGGGTGGGGAAGGCATACTTTTATTCATTGTTTTCATCATTTACATTATTTAAAAAACAGTGGCATTTATAGTGTTTAAAAAACGTACATGTACTTTCAAGTATTTTTCAAATGAAAATTTAACTTAAAAAATAAATCCGGCCGAGTGCGGTGGCTCAGGCCTGTAATCCTAGCACTTTGGGAGGCCGAGGTGGGCGGATTACAAGGTGAGGAGTTCAAGACCAGACTGACCAACATGGTGAAACCCCGTCTCTACTAAAAATAGAAAAATTAGCCGGGCGTGATGGTATGTGCCTGTAATCCCAGCTACTCAAGAGGCTGAGGCAGGAGAATCGTGTGAACCTGGGAGGCAGAGGTTGCAGTGAGCCGAGATTGCGCCACTGCACTCTAGCCTGGGCGACAGAGCTAGACTCTGTCTCAAAAATAAAAATAAAAATCATACATACATACCTACATAAATACATAAATAAATAAATCCAGCCGGGCGCGGTGGCTCACGCCTGTAATCCCAGCACTTTGGGAGGCCGAGGCTGGCGGATCACGAGGTTAGGAGATCGAGACCATCCTGGCTAACACGGTGAAACCCCGTCTCTACTAAAAATACAAAAAATGAGCCAGGCGTGGTGGCGGGCACCTGTAGTCCCAGCTACTGGGGAGGCTGAGGCAGGAGAATGGCGTGAACCCAGGAGACGGAGCTTGCAGTGAGCCGCGATCGCGCCACTACACTCCAGCCTGGGCGACAGAGCGAGACTCCATCTCAAAAAAAAAAAAAAAAATCATAGAAATTTTGACCCTTATCTCTCCTCCCTCAGTTGAGTGTAGTGTTAGTTGGCTTCCCTGACTCCAGTCACAACTCCTCCAACTGATTTATGGAACAGGTTGCCAAATTACAATCTCTAAAGTTAATTCTGGGCTGAGGAACCGTGGTCATGCCTGTAATCCCAGAATTTTGGGAGGCTGAGGCAGGAGAATCACTTGAGGCCAGGAGTTCAAGACTAGCCTGTACAATACTGTCTCTACAAAAAAATTTTAAAAATTAGCTTCACATGGTGGTGCATGCCTTTAGTCCTAGCTACTCAGGAGGCTGAGACAGGAGGATTGCTTTAGCCCAGGAGTTCGAGGCTGCAGTGCATTATCATGGCACCACTTTGCCCCAGCTAGGCAACAGAGTGATATATATATATATTAGATAAATATATATATTATATAATATAAGATAAACCTGATCATGTCCCTCCTTCCCCAAAATCTTCAGCCACATTGAGTACAAAGTCTCAGGCAGGATTTGAGCTCAACCTCCTTTTCGAAGATCCTCCATTCCTCTGCCTCCTTCCTGGGTCTCAGGCCAGGGGTTTTCTTTTTCTTTTCTTTGTTTTTCTTGAGAGGGAGTCTCACTCTGTCACCCAGGCTGGAATGCAGTGGCGCAATCTCGGCTCACTGCAAGCTCCGCCTCCCGGGTTCATGCCACTCTCCTGCCTGAGCCTCTTGAGTAGCTGGGACTACAGGTGCCCACCACCACACCCGGCTCATTTTTTGTATTTTTAGTAGAGACGGGGTTTCACCGTGTTAGCCAGGATGGTCTCGATCTTCTGACCTTGCAATCGGCCCGCCTCGGCCTCCCAAAGTGCTGGGATTACAGACATGAGGCACTGCACCCGGCCAGGCCAGGGGTTTTCAAACCTTTCCATAGAGCTTGTGTTCACTGGGGGAGCAGGGAGTGGCTGAGCACCTGTGGGTAGACAAGGCATGAGGCTCCAGCACCTATTCCCATCATAGCAGCTCTGATTTGATTTCACACATTTCAGGTAAGATTTCATTAAAAAAAAAAAAAAAGGTTCTGTTGCTTAAAAGCAAACATTTGAAATGAACCGTCTTAGTCCAATAGGATGGCACATCTCAGTCAAGGACTCTCAAATCTGCATGCTTCTCCTTTGTTTATTTACTTCAACTGATGTTTATTGATCACTTGCTATGTGCCAGGCACTGGGGACAAGACAGACTGCCCCTCCCTAGAAGGCTTACAGTTCAGATGAGTGATGATGAGTATTTGAAGAAATTAAGGAACACTATCTTTCCCTTTCTTTCCCCTCACACATCTTTTATGGTTAATCTCAGATGCCATGGACTTTATAAATCTTTTCATCTGCCTTTCCTACTGACCAGAAGAACTCTCTTCTCCATATAAAATTTTGTGTGTAGAGGTTGTTGGTTGTTTTTCCTGTTCATTTTCCATTCTGTCACCTTCTGGTGGTAGTGGTTGGAACATTCTTTGGGAAACAACCCTACCCCACCTTCTCCCTCCCAGTTCACTGGGTTCTGGTTAGTCTCCAGGAATGGGCAAGTGACCCCAGGCCTGGCCAGCTAGCACCTAGAACCTCCTTAGCCACAGCAATTGGTTCATATCTGGCCACCCTCTGACTCCAGTGATTGGTTTGGGATGGATGAATGATCCTAAATGTCTCACAGTGAATCCCAGACATGTGTAGGAGCCTCAGGAAACAGATGCTCTTTTCAGATGAATTTAAGCCTGAAAAGATGTAGACCCAGAATTTTGGGCAGCAATTTCGTTACACTGTAGAGAGTGAAGCCAACATGGAGGAAAGTAGAGCCAAATGTTGGGAAGAGACTGGATCTTCCTGACACTCAGTGAGTGGGTCAAGCCACATCTAAAGCTTGACCCCTGGCTCATTTGTTTGTATTGGCTCAGTTCCAGAAGCCAATACATTTCCCCATTTGCTTTAGTAATTTTCAGTCAGCTTTTCCAAAAGAATCTTGAATGATTTGCCGTAGTAGAAATTTCTAATCTAGACTCTCTAAGAGCTCAAGACTGGTATGTCTCTGGGTCCAGCCAGCCTGCTATGTAGGAGCCTCAACCTTTCTCAGGTTCTGTCTGTGTTCTGAAACCTTCAGGAGATCCCTTTATGTGTGGTCAGCAAACTAATCCTTTACCATTTCCTTCTCTTCCACTGGGCTTTCCCCAGAGTGGGCAAGAAGGGAACCCTGTTTTTATGGAAGCAGGGAGTGATAAGTCCAGCTGGGTAAGTCCAGCCATCCAGCAAAGCAGCTGATATATCTGTATCTATATCTATATATCTATATCTATAGATAGATAATATTGGCCAGGCATGGGCCATGCCTGAAATCCCAGCACTTTGGGAGACCAAGGCAGGTGTATCACCTGAGGTCAAGAGTTGGAGACCAGCCTTACCAACATGGTGTAACCCCGTCTCTACTGAAAATACAAAAATTAGCTGGACATGGTGGCAGACACCTGTAATCCCAACTACTCAGGAGGCTGAGGCAGGAGAATCGATTGAACCCAGGAGGCAGAGGTTGCAGTGAGCCGAGATCATGCCATTGCACTCCAGCCTGGGTGACAGAGCGAGACTCTGTCTCAAAAAA
>NW_012115699.1:668269-690749 GCF_000951035.1 Colobus angolensis palliatus | reverse complement strand
CCACCTTAGCCTCCCGAGTAGCTGGGACTACAGGGGTTGCAGTGAGCCGAGATCATGCCATTGCACTCCAGCCTGGGTGACAGAGCGAGACTCTGTCTCAAAAAAAAAATAAATAAAAATAAAAAGTAATATATATTTGTAATGCTTTTTAAGAGATGGGGTCCCACTATGTTGCCCAGGCTGGACTTGAACTTTTGGTCTCAAGCCATCCTCCCACCTTAGCCTCCCGAGTAGCTGGGACTACAGGTGTGCACCACCACCAGGCCAGGCTAATTTGTGTGTGTGTCTGTGTGTGTGTGTTTTGTTGAGACAGGGTTTCACCATGTTGCCCAGGCTGGTCTCCAACTCCTGAGCTCAAGTGATCAGTCCCCCTTGACCTCCCAAAGTGCTAGGATTACAGACTTGAGCCACTGCGCCCAGTCATTGTTTTGTTTTGTTTGTTTGTTTGTTTGTTTTGAGATGTAGTTTCGCTCGTTTCCCAGGCTGGAGTGCAGTGGCGCAGTCTCAGCTCACCACAACCTCTGCTTCCCGGATTCAAGCGATTCTCCTGCCTCAGCCTCTCAAGTAGCTGGGATTACAGGCATGCGCCACCACGGCCGGCTACATTTTGTATTTTTAGTAGAGAGGGGGTTTCTCCATGTTGGTCAGGCTGGTCTCGAACTCCCGACCTCCGGTGATCCACCCTCCTAAGCTTCCCAAAGTGCTGGGATTGCACCGCGCCCGGCTGCTCTTTATGGCTGCAAATATGGGGCACTTGCCTTGTGCCAGGTACTATGCTGGGCATGTTACCCTCATTCTTATAGGTAATCCTCATAGCAAGTTGAGGAGTGGTGATAATTACAGTATTCCCACTGAACAGATGAGAAAGCTGAAGCTCAGAAAGGCCAATGACTGGACCAAGTCAATGACTGCAAGGTGAGTCAGTGACAGAGCTGGGGTTTCACGACGCGTTTAAGCACCGCCTTATTAGTTGTGGCCACTAGGCTTGGGCGGATAGCCTCGCAGAGGAGCCTAAGTGGGGAGGGGGACGAAGAAGGAATATTCGGGACTGTGGGATGTTGAACTGGTCTCTTCAGAGGCTGCCGGGATTGAAACTGGGCAAGGTCCCAGGGCCCGAGTAGAGCCGGAACGTGCCACGCGGCGATCCCTGGGCCACGGGGTTTTCAGCGCCCGTGAAGCCAGGCTTGCCAGGCGGGGGCGGCTGGCGGGGCAGGGCTTCTCAGTCCGCCCCAAGTCCAGGTAAGCGCTCGCGACCCGCGCGGGCAGGGAGAACGCGCCTCCGCAGTGCTCGCGAGGTGCAGGGCGCCCCTGGCTCCGGGGCCGTCGGGCCAGGTCGGCTTGGCGCCCAGGGACTGGCCGGACGGGCTGGGCCTTTGGCGGGGGTGGAAGAGGAGGTTGCCGCGCCCTGCCTGGCCCAGGTGTCGTCTCCGGGGGCGGGGTTTGGAGCCCCGCAGCGGGAGATTCCCGGCCGGACTGGCGGGCGAGCGTCGAGAGACAGAAGCCGCGGAGAGGAGGCTAAGCCGGGCGGCGCCGGGAGCGCACTGCGCAGGCAAAGTCGCAGGGCAGCCAACATGTTCTCCCGAAACCACCGGAGCCGGGTCACCGTGGCCAGGGGCTCCGCCCTGGAGATGGAGTTCAAACGCGGCCGCTTCCGACTCAGCCTCTTCAGCGACCCGCCCGAGGTGAGAGACCCGCGTCCCTGCCTTCCCCTTCCGCGGCTCCCGGGGGCAGCCCCAGCCACCTCGGCCTCCTTCCCTCGCCCGCGTGGACGCCGAGGGACGGAGACGCACGGTCTGGGTACAAACCCGACGGAGTTGTTGACTTAAAAAGTAAGGTGTGGACGGTCTGCATTTTCATTGGATCCGTGCTGCCCATTCCCCGGCCTGGTTAGGATGATTTGCCTGAGCCTGGAAAAAGGCTGGTCTCCATTTGTAGGGCCCCAGCTCGACTCCCAAAATGTGCCTGGACCCCAAAATGTCCTAGGCATCCCCGGGGCAAGGGCAGTGGGCAACTAGGCGGGCCCCAAACGCTCGGACTCTTGGCCTGGGCTTCCGCTTGTTCCCCTGCCGCCAGCCCCATCCCACAACCTGTCGCAGCCATCTGGGCGAGTCTGTCATCAATCCCGACTTTAGGCCGGGGTGGCTCGCTTCTCCGAAGCCCAGTTCAAAGGCTCCTCTATGCCCCTGCAGGGCTTTTAACTCTTTGGGGTTACTTCCCACACGCAAAATTTCCGCCTCCTTTCCTGGTGCCTAAGAGGAGTCCAGCCCCTAGGCTGAGCGTTTCCCCCTGTCCACCGTCCACGCGTTAACCGGTTGGAGCCCCACCTGTAAAGCCCTAGAGGCTAGGGCGGGGCTGAAGGTGTGTGGTTGAGCTGGGACTAACAGGGCGAATAGCTACCCCGAAGACTCTTCTGTCCCCAAGATCAGACTCACACTCGCCCAAGGAGAGCCCAGTTTCAAGCCTTCCCTTCTGGGTCTGGAAAGAGTTAAGTGAGGTGGGCCTTCCTCCCGCCCCCTCGCCCTCCCGGCTGGGATTCCAGGCCTGGCTTCTGCCCTTTCCCTCTAGCCTGCCCAGAACAAAGGCTCTTTCACACCCTTGTCCCGGTGTCCCGTGCCTTCTCTGATTCAGAAGCTGGTGGGCCTGCGGAGAGGGGGCCTTTGTCGGGTCCCCTTGCCCCCAAGCGACTGGGCCCGAGGAACCCGCGTGGGGCCAGCGTGGGGCAGTAAGGGGCGAGGCCTGGGAGCAGGAGGAGGGGCCTGGGAGCTGGGGCCGCCCCTGGGATTAGCCTGGCCTTCGGGGACAGCTCGGAGGAGCTGGGGCGGAGCCGCAGAGCCTGGCGGCCGCCGAGTGGAGTGTGACTCCGTGGGCCTGGCGTGGAGGCGGGGGCGCTAGGCTGCAGCTGGCTGGGATTCGGGGCTGGTTTCCTGTCTGGAAGGGAAGGGGCCTGCAGAAGGGAGCAGGGACAGCAGCAAACAGGCACACCCCTACTTTCCTCCCTCCCTCTCCTCCCTTCTCTGGAAAAGCGAGGTAATTGTGAGTCCAGGGTGGAGCGGGCTGGATGGGGGCCCTGAGTTGGAAGGGGTGGCCCTGGGGCTGGGCTGCTTTACCAACTCACCCCTTTGTCCTGGGTTCCCTGGGCTCACTCTCCCCTGAGGTCCTCACCTCTGTGGCTCTTTTTCCTAACTTTCTCGAACTAAGCCCGAACCCCTCTCGGAAAGCTCCAACTTCCTGCAAGTCCCATAGCTCTAGAACCTGCATGAGGCGTCGTTTCCCTGCCCCCTTCCAGTTGTGCCTGCCCCTCACTGCCCTCTCCACACATAGACTCTCTGTCCACCAGGCCAGGGATGTGGGCGGGGGCTGGGGAGCAGCCAGAGTCGGAATGAAAGGGCCTTTTTCTTCCACAGCTGGGAGAACAGCTGCCACCAAAGCGAGACTGGACACTCTGTGCCTAGAGCCCCCTCTGCAGCTGGCCTTTCCTCCTGGGACCCCACTCATCCTCACTTCACTTTCCTTTTTATCCCTGCCTGACTCACAGCGGGCCCCGGAGCAGCAGTGGGCAAGGAAAATTTGTCACAGCAGTCAGAGAGGTTTAACAGGAGTGCAGAGGGATAAGGGCAGCCTCTGACCTCTGCCCAAAAGCTGGCCACCTCTTTAAAGACTGAGGGAACAGTGGGAGGAGGAACTGTGGGACAGTGTGGTACCTGTCTGTCCCCCCTCTGGAGGGGCTAACAAAGGAAAGGGCACCGGGGGGCACAGAGATGCAGGACAGATTGCACATCCTGGAGGACCTGAATATGCTCTACATTCGGCAGATGGCACTCAGCCTGGAGGTAATCCCCCGACCCTTGGAGTATACACTTTCTTCACTTGCATCCCAGCCCCAATGTCTGCCCTGCACATTCCTGCTAGAGCATGGTGGGGAGAGCCAGGCCTGCTTAAAGTGGGGAGAGGGACAGGTGGTTCCCTATGCCTTGTGTTGGGTGCAGTATGTGGACCCAGGCTCAGTTCTGCCCATCGTAGTCTTATGTTTGCAGCAGGGTTTTTACACCTATTTCAGGAAGCTCTGTGGGTGAGTGTAGATGTCTGTTCTGGGGACAAGGGTTCCTTTTAGGTATGGGAAGGAGGGGAGTTCAACGTGAGCGAGGTTTGCAGAAAGGATGTAGCTTTACTAGAGAAGAGAAGGACTCTGGGCTATGAGTAAGGATTCTGCTGGCCCTTGAGATGGCAAGGTGCTGTTTATTCATGTATTTGTTTTTTTCAATTATTTATAGAGACGAGGTCTCACTATATTGCCCAGGGTAGTCCTGGCTTAAGTGATCTCCCTACCTCGACCTCCCAAAATGTTGAGATTACAGGTGTGAGCCACTGCGCCTTGCCCTATGTATTCTTAAACACATGTATAGAACATGTACTATGTGCCAAGCTCCTTTCTAGACCATAGGATACCTCAGTGAACAAGACAAGAAAGTTCCATTGTAGTGGGAGAACAGAAATATACATACAAACACATAAATAATATCACGTAAAGAAATTATGATGAAAATGGGGATGTAATGAAAATCAGATGAGGTAGGCAATGTTAGATGTGAGGCCAGGGGAGGCCTCTGTTGGGAGATCTTTGAGCTAAGCCCAGGAGGATTTGGAGATATGTGAAGATTGGAGGAAGGGCAAAGGCCCTGAGATGAGGACGAGGGTAATATATTTGTGGGAAAGAGAGCCAGTGTGGCTGGAATATAGTAGTTGGGCTGGAGCTGATGGGCAGGGGCCAGATCATGCAGGGCCTTGAAGACCATGATAAGGCACCTGGATTTCACCTTAAGTGTGATGTTGGGCCATGGAAGGGTTTTAAGCAAGGGAATGACTCATGAGTCATGTTTTTAAATGATGGCTGCTATGGAGAATAGGCTGGTGGGAAGTTGATGGTAGGGTTGGGCGTGGAGGGTTGGCAAGAGAGGTCACAAATGTCCACCAGGTGGGAGGCTGTTTCAGTAATAGGGTAGTAAACCTGGTGGTGTGAATTAAAATGCTCATGGTGGAGAAAGGGAGTAGATTTAAAATGGTAGTGGTAGGTCTGACAGGATTTGCTGATGGATTGGATGGGAGGGGTAAGGCAAAGAAAGAGAACTCCAGGATGATTCCCAGGTATGTGGCTAAGCAACTGGCTGGTGTGGCTGTTTACGGAGGTGGGGATGATGGAGGAAGCTGTGGAAGTGACTGCCTGGACCAGGAAGGGGCAGCTGCTGAGAGGTCAGAGGCAGGACTGCAAAGAGTCTAGATCAGGAATGGCAGGATATTGTATGCGCTGCCCCCACTCCCTGGATCATAGTAGATGTTACTGGTCAATTTTGGCACTCTTTATCAATGAGCCCAGACCTGGCCTCAGAATCTTTCTCAGGACCATCTTGGCATAAACTATGCAGGTTGTGTCCTTCACACAGATGCCAGCCAGAGGTGAGAGTCCTGGTCTGGTTTCAACTGCATCAGGAGGGAGCACCTTTATCTAATTTGTTTGCCTGGAGAGAGTCAACTTTTCCTGATTTGTAGAAAAGTGTCCAGTGAACTCGTTGGGACTCTACCTAATTATCCTCCATCAGTGCATGAGATAAAACCTATTTGCCATTCATAGTCCTCTGCAGTGTCCATGTCAGTTACAGTTGCTGTAGCCATATTTCAAGTGCTAGATGGCTACTGAACATTTCCATCAGCGCAGAAGGTTTTATTGGACAGAGCTGGTCTAGGTATGTAAATGTTTAAATTCTGCATCCTGCCCTCCTCCAAAAAATGTAATTTTTCTCTGTGGGAGGCCTGTTCAAGTTCTGGGGCAGAGGAGAGGCTTAGTTTCACTTTGGTCACTCTCCTTTAGGAGACTGGCTGAGGGTGCTGTGTTCTTTCTCAACCAAGTTCAGCAGGTCCTCAAAAGAGAGACCCATTGATATTTCAGGGAATGTTAAGAGAGATAGTCATGGAAGAGTAAATCCCAGAAGACTTTCTGGAGGAAGTGACTCAAGCTGCAAGTAAAGGGAGCTTGTTTTAAAATATATGCTAGGCCCGGGTAGAGATGAGACTTTCCCATATAATTCTCAAACAATGCTATGAAGGAGGTGGAATACTCCCCATTTTACAAACTCAGGCTCCAGGGGTCAAATTCTCTGGGCTTGTCAAGTCCCTAAGCCAGGATTTGTACTTAGCCCTGGTGGAAATTCTGAAGGAAACAGAGGGTGGTGAGAAGCAGAGCAGGAAGTCAGAGACAGAAGAGAGTGGGAGGGGTGGAAGGGATATCAACAGGGGGCCTAATGTGTGTGGGGCACAGGACTCATTCTCTAGCCCCTTGGGATCTGACCCAGGTCCAGCTGACACCCAGCTCTGGGCTCTTTGCCAGGAGAGCCTGGGGGAAATGATGCTCACCTGGGGAGAGGGTGTGTTTGGGTGGGGAGGGGGCAACAAAGAACTATCCCTGGGGTGGGGAAACGCTAGAAGCACAAGGGTCCAGATCTTGAGCCAGGATTCCCAGTTCCTCTGCGTGAAAAGGTGGGAGCCAGTTTCCTAGGGCGCTCCCGGCCTTGGGCCTTGGGAGAGTGGATTTGGGGCTGGAGAGCAGTAAGGAAGTAGAGGAGGTGTCTGGGCTTGTGGTCCCGCTCATCCATACTAGGCCCAGCGACCTCCCTAGGGCCCCAGCTCTCCCAATGTATACACTATCCGCCCTCCATACTCTCAGGCAAGGGGTCAACTTGGAGGGCAAACGCTACGCGGGAGGGGCCTCCCGGAGCTGGAGCACGTCGTGAAGGCCAGGAGCTTTTCCAGGGCGGTGGGGCGCACTCCCGGAGGTCCCTTCCTGCCGCGACGGAGTCTCGGTGGAAGCACCGCCTTGAGCCAAGCCCAACCAGGTGCCCGGAGGGACCTCCAACGCCCTGGTACCCCTCAGTTGCTCTCGCGGCAATTGGGAGCTGATGTCACCGGCGCCCTGAGCGCTGCGGCTGGAGGCGGTGCAGCTACGCCGGCGCCCTGGCTCCTCCGATTTCCCGCGGCCCTCGGGCCCCCCCCCCCCACCGGCTCCCCAGGCCAGTGCAGCTCTCTGGACCTCGCGAGCCTGTGCGCGCCTCTCGCAATGGACAGGGCTGGGGAAGGATCCGTGAGTGCTGGGACTGGGATGAGACTAGCCAAGATGGGGGTTGAGGACACTTCTGTGTCCCCTTCCTGCTGGGCTCACCCATTTGGGATGTTTGTGGCTGAAGCTGGGTGCAGACTAGGGTGGGGGTTGGCAGGCAGCGTAGAACCCTGGTGCAGACAAAACTAGACTGGGAGGACCTATGTAGTCTGAAAGGGCTTCTTGGTGGAGGGGCTTTGGGAAAGGGTTGGCTTATTACAGAAGGAAAACGGGGAAGGTGATAAAAGTCCGGCCTAGCACAGTGGCCCAGAAAATAGCCAAGGAAGCATCTGTAGGCAGCAGGACAAGGGTTTTAGAAGAGGGAATTTAGGGTGTTCAGGTCTGAGAGACTTGAAGGCTGGAGCCACTAGGGACAGATACAAGGGCACAGGGTATGGAGGAGAGCTGGTATGAGGAAAAAGACAGGTTTGGGGTGGTCACATTAGTTCCCCTGTTTCAAATGGGTAGCTCGACTTATCTCCTGAACCAATCTGTACACTGTGATGGAGTTAGTCTTCCAATTCCTCTCTGAAGCTTTCCTTGATCACCTCAGCCAGAAGCAAACAGAGTCTGTTTCTTGTGAGCATGATTGTGCCATGACATGGCACTTACGGAGCAGCCATTAAAGTTGTCATCTCTCATCTCCCAGCTGGATTTTAAATGTACAGCCTTGCAGAGCACAGGAATGCTCCAGTGTTGACTGAGTAAATGCTGCTACCACCAAAGTATAGCATCATGAAAATAAGCATCCCTGCCATTAATGTATGCCGCATGCTGGGCACTGTGCTAAGTGCTTTAAGTTCCTGCCTCACAGAATTCTCACAGCCCTAGGATCTAGGGACTATCTCCATTCCTGCTTTACAGATGGGGAAACTGAGGCTTAGGGAGGTTGAGCAAATTGCCATTGCTTTTTAAGAAGCAGGACCTCCAGGGCTCCTTTCTAAATGAATGTTCCTGAGAATCCTGGTGTCTCTCCCAGTGCCTCTCAGCTGGCTCTTATCCACAGTCTCTCACTCCTGGACCACCTACCTTCCCATCCCCATTCCTTGCCTCTGACCTTATCTCCCAAGCTCAGAGGGCCAGTAGGTGTTGGGTCTCCTAATTTGGGGTGTATAGGGTTCTTTGCAGCATCAATGAACACTGTAGGTGGTATGCTCCTTGTCCACTGATCCCTTGCCAACTAGATGTCCCCAGCATCACTTGAGTCTGAGGGATAACTCTCATTTGCCTTTCCTTCTATCCATTCCCATGAGTTGGTGGTTCTCAACCTGGCTGTACCTCAGAATCACTTGGGAAGTTTTCCAAAAGTACATATGCCCCACTCCTAGAGATTCTTATTCTGCGAATCTTAGGTAGGGCCTGGTCATTTCTTTTTTAAACTCCAAAGATCTAATATTTTTTAAAGGAAATACAATTTCCAGTAGTACAAAGCATATATATAAAGTATCATTAGGCTGGGCATGGTGACTCAAGCCTGTAATCCCAGCACTCTGGGAGGCCGAGGCGGGAGGATCACTTGAGGCCAGGAGTTCGAGACTAGGCTGGCCAACATGGCGAAACCCCATCTTTACTAAGGATACAAAAGTTTAGCCAGGTGTGGTGTCTCATGCCTATAATCCCAGCACTTTGGGAGGCTGAGGCGGGTAGATCACCTGAGGTCAGGATTTCGAGACCAGCCTGGCCAACATGGTGAAACCCCATCTCTACTAAAAATATAAAAATTAGCTGGGTGTGGTGGCTCACACCTGTAATCCCAGCTACTCCGGAGGCTGAGGCAGGAGAATTGCTTGAACCTGGGAGGCGGAGGTTTCAGTGAGCCGAGATCATGCCACTGCACTCCAGCCTGGGCAACAGAGAGACTCAGTCTCAAAAAAAAAAAAAAAAATACAAAACTTAGTTGGGCATGGTGGTGCATGCCTGTAATCTCAGCTATTCAGGAGGCTGAGGCACAAGAATCACTTGAACCTGGAAGGCGGAAGTTGCAGTGAGTTGAGATCGCGCCACTGCACTCCAGCCTGGGTGACAGAGTGAGACCCAGTCTCAAAAAAAAAAAAGTATCATAAATGTTTTCCATTCCTGGCTCCCAGGCCTACAATCACTAATATTTTATGCATAAATAATAAATATGCATATCTATATATATGTATATATATGTATGCATACACACATATATCATATATATCATACATGTATGTGTAATACTACCATTCTTTCCTCACATAATTTATTTTGGAGATTGTTTCATATCTGCATACAAATGCATACCTCTTTAATGTCTGCAATACTACAGGGTACAGATGTGCTGTTACTTATTTAACCAATGTCCTATGGAGGGGGTTTTAATTTTGATGTTTAAAACAATGCTGCAATGAATATTTTTCTATGTATGGCTTTACCTAGTTATATGTGAAACTATATGTGTAAGATAAACTCCTAGATATTGGATAGCTGGATTAAAGGATATATGAATTCGTAGTTTTCATAGATTTTTTTTCCAAATTACACTCAAAAGAGGCTGAAGGAATTTATACTTCCAACCATCAAATGCATGAGGGCATCTCTATTTTTCTTATTTGTTATATATATTTTTTAGGGGTGGGGTCTCACTGTGTTGCTCAGGCTGGCCTTTGATCTCCTAGGCTCAAGGGATCCTCCCGCCTCAGCCTCCCTCACACACCACTGCACCTGGCTACAAAGCTTCTCTGGATATTCGTGGGCGGCTGAGATTGACACCCAATGCCTGCTCTTGAACTGCCTAAAACATTAGTTTCTTGTCAGTTTTACTGGCCACAGCCCACCTGGGGACTGGGGAGTGCTTTAGCCTGTCCTCTGACTGACATTTCCTTCTCACCCTTCCCCCAACCCTGGCTAGGACACGGAGTTGCAGAGGAAGCTAGACCATGAGATCCGGATGAGGGAAGGGGCCTGTAAGCTGCTGGCAGCCTGCTCCCAGCGAGAGCAGGCTCTGGAGGCCACCAAGAGCCTGCTAGTGTGCAACAGCCGCATCCTCAGCTACATGGGCGAGCTGCAGCGGCGCAAGGAGGCGCAGGTGCTGGGGAAGACAGGCCGGCGGTGAGCAAGGGGGAGGCGAGGCCTTGATGGAGGCAGGAGGCCTTCTGGGTGGTGATGGTGCAGCGTGTGCATGTGTGGCATGTGGACCACCTTAAAGATGACTTCCCCATGAAGTCTTATCAGGGACCTGGGAGAGACCTTGGTGTTTTACCACCATTATGTGTTGCCCAGAGGTGCATTTGTGAGTAGGCAGGGCAGGACTTAGGAAAGTCAGTGTGTCTGGTGAAAGGCAGCTGATCTGAAGGGTAGCAAGTAATGCAAAAGCACTAATTTGCTAAGCCCTGTCTGTGATCCAGTAAGACTGGCTACCTGGCTTTTGGAAAATTAATTTCCTCAATGCTAGTTCACAAAATGGCCAATTTACCACATACCGACAATAGTTTGTTATCTGGGGTTCACCATCAGAGGCAGGGAGTGGGAAAGGAAATAAGAAACCACTTAAGGAAAGCCTACCCATTCAAACAAATTAGATCGTGCATTCTAAAAGGGCGCAGCTTCTGGATGTAAAATGTAAGCAGCACTGACATTAGACTGTTGATCTGACAAGTCTGTAATGACTTAAGTGATTCCATGATAAAACCAAAATATTGGGGAAAATATTTGGCAAATTATTCTAAGAATATGCCAATTTGGATAAAGTGGTCATTTGGAGAATTGGTTTTTAGGGAAGTGGCCTACTTACTCCACTGAGGCTGCTTGGGGAATTAGTCCCAGCCCCTCACAGGCCTGGTGCTCATTCCACCCATGAAGGCTGACACAAGGGGAGGTTGCCAGGAGCTCACCCATGAAGCTACCAGAAGAAGGCAGAAAACCTACTCTACGGCTATCCCATGAAGCTAGAGGAAGGGCAAGCTGGCAGGGGGACAGCCTCTCCTGAGAAGCAGCATGGACAGACTCTGTCCTGCCTAAGTCCTCACACAGCCCACACAGGTGATTTGAGGTACACCCCAAGTGCCTGGCAGCTAAACACATTGCCATTAGTGCCACATCATTTAGCTTAAGGCTCAACTAAGTCAGTAATTACTTTAGTGGCATTATTGATAAGTACAGATGAACTGGCAGTCACTTCAGGAAAGGGACACATGTGGTGAGTCCTGATGCGCAGGGAGGGAAGGAAGGTGGGGTGTTGGGCCCTGCAGTGGGGTAGGGAGGGGGCTGCAGAACTTGGGGCACTAGTAGGGTACAGCATATAGGGCCAGGAGGAAAAAGGAGAAATCAAAGTTGGGGAGTGGTAGGGAAGGAAAAGGGTCTGTAGTGAATGGAACGTAACTCTTCCATATTGGTGATTTTCCTTTGAACAAACGTTGGCCAAATTATTTTCTGACCCAGTACCCTCCTATATCAAAGAAGTGATGGGATAGTGGGGAATAAGCAGCCTTCCTATTGTTAAAAAGAAAGAAAAAAGAAAAAAAAAAAAAGCCTGGAAATGCCTCTAAGGCAGGGGTTTAATGGAGAGCCCTGGAAATGAAGTCTCTCTGTGGGCACCTGTCCCCTCAAGGCCACACCTGTCCTTGGCAGGGGTCTGGAGAGGTGGTCAGGGAGGGTGCTTGGAGAGAGGAGCCCTGAGCTTGTGCCTTATGTGTGAGTTAATGTGGCTTGAGTGTCCCCGGTGTCCCCAAGCCTGGCAAACTGCTGGGTTCAATGGACAACTTTCCCTTATAGTCCCTCAGCCCTGCCTGTCAGCCTGGCTGGGGACCTAGTGGCTGAGGCCCTGGGACCAGGGGGATCCTAGAGTCCTTGGGACCAGAGCAAGGGGGAATAGTGGCTAGAGGCCAGGCCAGGACATTGTGATTTATCCACAGGCCTTCTGACAGTGGCCCGCCCGCTGAGCGCTCCCCCTGCCGCGGCCGGGTCTGCATCTCCGGTAAGAAGCACAGCTACCCCAGCTGCTGGCACCCCTTGCCCAGGCACACGGCCTCCTGCCCCATCTCAACATCTGTTCCTACCCCTCTGCCCCTTAGACCTCCGGATTCCACTCATGTGGAAGGACACAGAATATTTCAAGAACAAAGGTGGTGAGTTCCACACACCCTGGGACAGATTCAGGGGAATGACCCTGAAGTAGGAGGCTCTTGTGGGACGTGTTTTTTGAGTTTTGCCCTCTTTGTTCCCAGACTTGCACCGCTGGGCTGTGTTCCTGCTACTGCAGCTGGGGGAACACATCCAGGACACAGAGATGATCCTGGTGGACAGGACCCTGACAGACATCTCCTTTCAGAGCAATGTGCTCTTGTGAGTACCTCAAACTGTGGCTCCCTTCCTCCACTCTGCTCCAGTTCTGGATGAGCAAGTTCCAGGGGAGGAAGCTGGGGGTGGGGGGCTCCTTCCCTGTGGAGCTGTCCTGCACTTGCCCCACCCACATCCCCCACCCTCTGCCTCCCTGGACTTTCCTGTGATCACCCTCCTTCCTCCCACCAGCGCTGAGGCGGGGCCAGACTTTGAACTTCGGTTAGAGCTGTATGGGGCGTGTGTGGAAGAAGAGGGGGCCCTGACTGGCGCCCCCAAGAGGCTTGCCACCAAACTCAGCAGCTCCCTGGGCCGCTCCTCAGGGAGGCGTGTCCGGGCATCGCTGGACAGTGCTGGGGGTTCAGGGAGCAGTCCCATCTTGCTTCCCACCCCAGCTGTTGGGTAAGGCCTTGCACACTGCCACCACCCTCAGCTGCCTATATTCGGCCCACAGGTGACCTTTGAACTGTGTTGAGTGTGCAGAACCCATTTTGCATTGCTGCCAGGATGTGCAGACAGACATGAATGAGCAGTGGCCACGTAGCTGGGAGGCATTCCAGCCCATGCCCCAGAACTGGGCTGAAGCCAGTCCAGAAGACCAGTAGGAAGGCAGGGAGACTTAGGCCTTGGGGTCTTAACTTTTTAGTAGCAGCAAATACATTTTATTTTTAGAGACGGGGTCTCGAACTCCTGGGCTCAAGTGATCCTCCCGCCTTGGCCTCCCAAAGTGGTAGGATTACAGGTATGAGCCACAGCACTCAGCCTAGCGAATACATTTTATGTGGATAGAGCAGAGCTTCTTGGTTGGAGCAGAGTATCCTGGACCTGTGGTGGTACCCACATGCACCCGGAGACACCTCATGGGACCACTGAAACTCTGAGAAGCAGTTTGAGAACCTTTGGGTAGTCAACAGAATACTGATTTTGGACACAGATATGGGTTCAAATTCAAACTCCCCCACTTTCCAGCTACAAATTATGGGCAAGTTTCTTAACCTCTCTAAGCCTCAAGTTGCCTCATCTAGTTGAAGAATGCCACCAACCTCACAGGGCTGTCGTAGGAATACAGTGGGATAAAACGGTTAGCTGGAGCTCAGTAAACGTTCATTCCTAACCCTCTGGGGAGACAAGCGAGTTTTCTGTGGGGCAGCCTGAACAATGGGGCAGATCTGCTCAGCTCTGAGAGTTCCTGCTGGCCAACACGCCCCTCCCTTGGCTGATGCTCTCTCCTATCTCCCTTAGTGGTCCTCGTTACCACCTCTTGGCTCACACCACACTCACCCTGGCAGCAGTGCAAGATGGATTCCGCACACATGACCTCACCCTTGCCAGTCATGGTAAGTATGTATGTGCATGGGGGACACACACATGTGATGGTGAGAAGAGGGGCTGTGGGATGATCCCCTTCTCATTCCCCTACCTCACCCTGCACTTCCTCCTCCTCCAGAGGAGAACCCTGCCTGGCTACCCCTTTATGGTAGCGTGTGTTGCCGTCTGGCAGCTCAGCCTCTCTGCATGACTCAGCCTACTGCAAGTGGTACCCTCAGGGTGCAGGTGAGGTGAGAGGGCCCTGAGGAGTGGAAGGGAGCAGGGAGAAGGTAGAGGAGAGCTGGATAACCAGGAATAGAAGAGCTAATGAAAAATCAAGATTTGGGTGGAAGAAATGGGATATGACCAGATGAGGGGAGGAATGGACAGCAGGGCGGACAAAAGGGGGGCTGAGAAGAGGGATACTGGGGGGTGTGACTTCCCCAGAAAATGTTGAGTCATTTGTGCAGCAAGCTGGGGAGATGCAGAACTGGGCACAAGTGCATGGAGTTCTGAAAGGCACAAACCTCTTCTGTTACCGGCGACCTGAGGATGCACACACTGGGGAAGAGCCGCTGCTTACTATTGCCATCAACAAGGTGATGGGTCCCTTGTGGTAAGGCCACCAAAGGCACAGGCCCAGGAGCCTCTCCTTCAGGCCCCAGGAGGGTGGGCACGTACCTCAGAGAGATAGAAGCAGGCCTCCTGCTCCTGACAGTGCCACATCCAGCTTCTGGGGCCCGTATTCTCCCCCACCACAGCATCACTGGGAGAGGATTGTCCCATTCATTTGCCATCCTCAGGCCCTGCCAAGTCTCAGAGAGGGTTTTCCCGCCTGCCAGTTCAGGGCTTTTCATCCTCTCTCCCTCTTCTCCCTCAGATTCCAATTTGTATCTATTTTACCACTTCCCATTTCTCTCCAGGTTCAATTGCCCTTCTTTGCTCCTTATCCCTTTTATTGGCTTTCCTGCCTACTTTTTGGCAGTTCTGAGGGACCTCTGGCTGGAGCATCCTTCCCTATCTCTGTGTCTTCCCTGCCTTGCTCAATCCATCTTTCCCTGTCTCAAGCTGCTCTTCCTCCCCTGACTCAGGACTGGCTGTCTCATCTCCAGCCCTTTTTTGCCATTTCTTCCTACTCTGGTCAGTAGGAGACAAATGAGAGGGCTCAGCAAAAGCCCCGCAAGCTCATCCTTCTAAGGCAGGGGTGATCAAGGCTGCCTGATTGTCACTGCCAACTTCTGTGACCAAGGTAGACCTCTTCTTTCTCCTGCAGGAGACTCGAGTCCGGGCAGGGGAGCTGGACCAGGCTCTAGGACGGCCCTTCACGCTAAGCATCAGTAACCAGTATGGGGATGATGAGGTGACACACGCCCTTCAGACAGAAAGTCGGGAAGCCCTGCAGAGCTGGATGGAGGCTCTGTGGCAGCTTTTCTTTGACATGAGTAAGAGAGAAGGGGACTGGGTTGAACCTCTGGGAAGGACTGGAGTTTTGTCATTTTTACTAAAGGTCTCTGTTTCAAGATTGTGTGGAAGGGAATGTAGCAGGAGAAAGGGCAGCCTGGCCTTCTCTTCTAATCAGCGCTCTTCCTCCAGGCCAGTGGAAGCAGTGTTGTGACGAAATCATGAAAATTGAAACTCCTGCTTCCCGGAAACCACTCCAAGCACTGGCAAAGCAGGGGTCCTTGTACCATGAGATGGGTAAGTGAGAGGAATGTGCACTCCAGGAAGCTAATGGGAAGCAGGGTTGGGGACTTGAAGAGAAACCAGATAATAGAAACAGAGAAAGCACACTCTGGGCTACACCAGATCCCTGGGGACCCAATTCTCACCCAGTCCTGTGTGTTCTTTTCTCTTCTCCAACTCTTCTTAGAACCACCTCCACCAAAGTTCAAAACAAAACCCCAATGAGCCAGGATCATTTCATTGATTTCTTTCCTAATTTCTTGTTTTCTGTTTCCCTTTCTGCATGTGGATTCCTGTCTCTTCCTCTGACCCCTCACTTGCCTGGCACCGCTTTCGTTTTCTCCTCTTTCTTGGTTTCTTCACCCACCTCTGCTCACCACCCGTCCCCTTCCCATCCCCATCTACCTTGTGCCCCTCATCTCACAGTTTTATCAGAGCCTGTAGCCCCAGGGGGCCCAGGTGAGGGGCTGCTCCTGCAGGATAACGCAATCTCGGCAGAGATCCGGGCTTTGCTTTCTTCCTATTACAGTGACAGGTGATAGGGCTGGGTAGGCTTGGGGCCTGAGCTCTGACTAGCCCACCCCTCCCCCAATCCCTTCCTGGTGCCACAGCTATTGAGCCGCTGGATGACATCGCAGCGGTGACAGACATCCTGACCCAGCGGGAGGGCGCAAGGCTGGAGACACCCCCACCCTGGCTGGCAATGTTTACAGACCAGCCTGCCCTGCCTAACCCTTGCTCGCCTGCCTCAGTGGCCCCAGCCCCAGCCTGGACCCACCCCCTGCCCTGGGGGAGACCCCGAACCTTTTCCCTGGATGCCGTCCCCCCAGACCACTCCCCGAGGGCTCGCTCGGTTGCCCCCCTCCCACCTCAGCGATCCCCACGGACCAGAGGCCTCTGCAGTAAAGGCCAACCTCGCACTTGGCTCCACTCACCAGTGTGAGAAAGAAAGGTGCTGGCGTAGGATCTGCCCAGAAGAGAAAATGACCCAAGCACAGTCGGGCTCTGGATACGGCGCTGTCTATAGCAAGCTGGCCAGTCTGGCCTCCTGTTCCTCTGCTGGACCTGGGGTAGGCTGCAGGGGTGGGCAGAAGCCCCTCTTAAATTGTGGTTGCCATGGTACTGAGGGACTCATTCCTGGGGCTGGCTGGGACCTCCCTAAACCCTTCCTGGAAGAAAACTGGAACCAACTCTGCCCTACCTCCCTGCACTAACCAGCTTTGAGGATGGCACTGAAGAACCCTTGGAGGAAACATACCTCCCTTGTGACTCCCACATCAACCATTAAAGCTATTTAACAGCAGCCTTCACCTGGCTCCTGAGGACAGGGTGCCTCTCTCTGCCTGGTCTAGACCTGCCTCACTTCATCCCTGGAACATAGTTTACCAGCTGTGAAATATGACTGCGACACTGAGTAATCAGACTAACGCTGGGTGGAGTGGGTACTTTATGAATACCACAGGGACAAAGGAAGGCTGCTCTTCTCACACACTGCTGAATATCCGGATCTCCGCAAGGTCATAGCCAGTCACGGCAAAGGAGCTGCCCGAGGAATCACAAAATCGAGCACCACACAGCTGGGTGTCAGAAACACACTCACCATGACAGTGTTCCACCTGGGAGAGCAGAGGGCTGGTCAGGGCCTGCTGCCCCATGCTTGGGCCCCCCCCATTCCACCCACCCCATGACACATACCTCAATGTAGCCACTCTCTGGGCTTCTGCTCAGCTTCCAGATATGCACAAAGGTGTCCTCACCTGCAGAGAGTAGCTGTGGAAGAGGAAGGTGGGGCAGTCAGAATGCCCTGACAGGGGACAGGTATAAGATGGAATCCCTAGTCGAGGTGCCCCAGGGAGGGGGCTACACTGAGTTGCAAAGACAAGCCTATGGTGTTCCCAACATTCCACTGCCGGGAAAAAGGGTATGTAGGGACAGAGGAGGAGACTGACCTTGCCCACCTCAGGAGCCAGGTCCAGGGCGCAGATGGCCCGGGCATGGGCATTGATCTGGACATGTAGATTTCCTGTGGCGGCCTCATACAGATGCACTTGTCCGTTCCCATAGCCTGCTGCTATGATCCCCTGCCACAACTTCACAGAGGGGCACGGGACTCTGCAAGGGTGACACCCAACTTTGTTTTGCCCAGATCAAATCGTACCTGAAGCTACCTCATGAAGCCCTCTACCGCTTCTGCCTCACCTACCCAAATCCTGGAATGCGGGTCAATAATGTGAATTCTGGCCCTGACTGCCAGACACACAGCAAGCCTGAGTCATCTGCCGTCACCATGTCAGCCACACAATCCTGAAGGGAAAAGCAGGATCAGCCCTTGCCTTTCTCCCCTGCTATGGTCCTGTATACAGGGCAGGAGGGGAAGGGAGGCAGTGTGTGCATCTTTGCCTCTCCAGGCAAAGGGCAAGATGGGTCTCACTAGCTAGACCCATCAGAAACCACCCCTACCACCAGGGTTCCCTTAGGAAGCATGAACTGCTTTCCTTGAATTTCTTCATGGAGTCCCATCCCCCAGTAACACGTTAGGAGGGGGTGCATAATTGCCTCACTGGATGGATGATAAAACTGAGGCCACAGTGTCATGACCTTCTGGAGGTCTTGTAGTGAACCAGTCACAGTCATGACTAGACCCTGGGCCCCTGCACCCCCAACACCAGGCAGCCAACACAGCCCATGGGCCTAGCCCTATGCTAGGTACAATGGAGAATATGAATAAGAAAATGTCCTGTTCTCAAGAGGTTTGCAAATTAATTGGGGAGACAAGAGTTGTTTTTTGAGGGCAGTGCCAATTCAGGTTTCAGCTAAGAGAGATCAGTAGGAGCTAGAATATGGGGAAGGCTTCCTGGAGAGGATGGATGGCACTGGAGCTGGGCCTGAATAGGTGGGATCTGCCCTGGAGAAGGAAGCTGCACATTTCAGAGCTGGAAAGTATCTTAGAAACCATTTGTTCCAACTCCTCATTTCACATCAGTATTATAAAACCTTAGTTAACTATAAAATACTACATAAATGTAAAGTATCTCTGGCTTTGTCACTGAACCTGGTTGCTGAAGACTAGGAAAATGCAGATTTGCCAATCCACCTGTTTAGTGGCAGAGCCAAGACTCAAAGCCAGGTCCCCTCCCTCCCAGGGTGGGGAAGGTTCCCAGCTGGGTAGGGGAAGTCCACTCACCTGTCCCTGGGCAGGCTCGGTGGCAATGTCTGTGATTGGTGTCTGATGCCCAGCCAGCTCCTCGCTCAGTATAATGTTGGGACCCTTGACCGGGATGTCAAACACCAGCACCCGGCCTGACCATGTTCCTATAGCCAGAATCAGTACCCCAGTGATGACTTCCTGACCCACCTGGGTCTCCAGCCACCATACTCAACACTTACTCCACCCCAGAAACCTTAGTAACAAAACCCCTTCTCACTGCTCCAACAGCCATGCCCCTTCATTCACTAGCCTCATCCTATCCCACCCTGATCCTCTGAACCCTTCCATGGTTTACTGGAGTCTCTGATTCCACTCCACTTCCACCCTTCCCTCTAACTTTCCACAGTTTCCTCAGGCCCTCATTATCCTCCTGGCCACAGCCCACATGCTCCAGCACCCCTCCATGCCCTGCCCTTGGCTCCCTCACCCACAAAGATGAAGTGGCCACTGGCAGCAATTCCCCGGGCAAACACAGCCTGTACTGAATATGAAAGGGAAGAATGATCAGAAATATCCCTTCCTGCAGCCCTAGCAAACACTCTCTGCCCCTACCCCACTTGGTCCTGCAGGTACCTGGTGAGGCATCTCCAGAGTCCAGTGCATGCCAGTAGACCATGGTGTTGCCATTGGACTCGTACATCTGGAAGACGAGGGCAAGAACCAGGTGACCTCTGCTGAGTACTTCACATATCCGTGTTTGCCTTAGCCCATTTAATCCTCAAAACAAATCTGGGATGTAGGTACTATTTTTATCCTAATTTCTTCAGAGGACAACAGTGAGAGTGAGAATAGTGTAAGAACACACAACTAGTAAAGGGGCAGATACTGGAGGTGACACTTGGGAACTGGAAAAGATGGAAAGATTGAAGATAAGAAATAGAAAAAGAGTGAGTGGGCCAAGCATGTGAAAAGTTTGGAAGTGTTCAGAGGCAAGTGGGAAAGAGTCTGGAAGCCTGGAGGGGAGCTGAGAAGGCTCTGGTGGGGCAAGCAGGAGAGTCCTCTTCTTACCTGTATTCCTCTATGTGAGGTGAGTACCAGCAGCACTCGAAAGGGGAGGACACACCAGCGGACCTGGAGGGAGGTGCATCAGTGTAGGGAGAAAATCAAAGTAGGGAAGATGAGTCTTTTTTTTGGCGGGGGGTGGGGGGGGGAATGGAGTCTTGCTCTGTCGCCCAGGCTGGAGTGCAGTGGCACCATCTCGGCTCACTGCAACCTCAGTCTCCTGGGTTCAAGAGATTCTCCTGCCTCAGCCTCCCAAGTAGCTGGGATTACAGGTGCACACCACTACACCCGGTTAATATTTTTGTATTCTTAGTAGAGAAGAGGTTTCACCATGTTGGCCAGGCTGGTCTCGAACTCCTGGCCTCAAGTGCCCGTCTCAGCCTCCCAAAGTGTTGGGATTACAGGCGTGAGCCACCGCGCCCGGCAGAAAGGTGGAGATTCTGAGGTTAGGACATGCCTGCTCCTGAAGGTTTGGAGAGAAAAGGCTGGGGGTAGGACTGGGTTCAGCAACACCACTCCTAACTCCATGCCTCACCTGAGTCATAAGTGGGGGGCTCACTCCAGCACCCTCCTTAGCGCGGAGCTGGCGCTGGGCCAACGACACACCCTCAGGAGCAACGCTGAGAAGCTGGGCGCCTGGTCCATGAACCACACCAAAATACGTGAGTTTGCGAGCCGACAGTTGCAGCACACTGAGGTTGTTGCACAGGGGGGCGGCCGAGCCTCGAAAGGGAATGGAGCGCTCCCGGCGGTACATCCTGTAGGGAGGTGCCTCCGAATCACCAGGCGCGCTACAAACAGACGCAGCGATGTCCGAGGGAGGCTATCATCGAGCATTTCGGAAGATGCCTGATACTGGGTCACAGGATGGGGTGCCCTGACGACGGTGATGGGGGAGGGTCACACGGCGTGGGGAGGGTCTCGAGGAGCAAGACAGGGGAGTCCCAGGGCTGTTTTGGGGAGACGGGGGAATCGCAGAGGAGGAATGGTGATGACACAGGACCACCCGATGGCCCCAAGCCTGCGAGCCAAATAAGTGTGATGAAGATCCCAAGGCTTTCTACCTCGGCTCGGATCCCTGAAGCCCCCGGCCTAGGTCAGAAGTAACACCCGCAGCCCCCAGATCGGCTCGCCTGACTCCTGGTTCGCAGGGTCCCTCCAAACCGCCGCCACCATAGAGACGACGCACGTACGCACGGCCGTTGGGCGGGGTGAGCGGCCGGAACATGCCGCGGGCGGCGCGGTTGCCGGGGCAACTGTGGGCGGGGCGAGCGACCCAGAGCGCGTGGTTGCCGAGGCGACTGTTAGGCCGCGGCGCGGCCGGGACGCAGGAGAAACAGCAGAGTTGCTGCGACCGCGTTGGCGATGGCGCACGAAGGCTCGGTGAGCTTCAATTCAGCTGGGGATGTGCCAGAGCCAGGGTCGGCCGTTAAGGACAGTGTCGGGAACAGTGGGCTGGCTCTGGGCCGCCCAGTGCCCCTACTTGCTCCCGCCCACCGCGCGGGAGTTGTAGATGACCAAGGAAGCCACGTCGGTACTCGGGCAGAAAACCTACACCTGCACGGTGCCCACTCAAACGTTTTGTCACACTCAAGCCATGAGGGAAAGGGTCAGTGGGTGGTGTAGAGCCCGAGAATGGGAAGTGGATTTTGAAACAGCTAATGAATGTAGTAAGTCTCTTACATGGTGGTGCGTATTTAAATGGATCAGTATTTAGAGAGAGAAGATAACAGAAAAAATCTATCTCGAGAATTTCAAGAGGAAGAAATATATTAAATAATTCAGAGCCTGCACTTGAAAGTCAAATTGTTTAAGAACCAATCAATTTTAAAATAAAGAAAACGGGGCCGGTTGCAGTGGCTCAGGCCTGTAATCCCAGCACTTTGGGAGGCTGAGGCGGGCGGATTACCTAAGGTCAGGAGTTCAAAACCAGCCAGGCCAACATGGCGAGACCCCGTCTCTACTAAAATACAAAAGATTAGCTGGGTGTGGTGGCGCGGTGCCTGTAGTCCCAGCTACTCGGGAGGCTGAGGCAGGAGAATCGCTTCGTGAGTCGAGATCGCGCCACTGCACTCTAGCCTGGGTGACAGAGACTGTCTCCAAAAAAAAAAAAGAAGAAAAAGAAAAAAGAAAATGGATTTGAAGAGCCTTTGTGCAGAAATATCTCTGTCCCCTCTGGTCACCATCACGGGTGTCAAGATGCAAAGCTGGGAGGGGAGGTCTAAGGAACCAACTCTCTTTACCCAGTCCAGTCAGCCCTGCTCTAGTCAAGCTTGGCCTGAGCTGTGGGCCACTCCTGGTGCTTGCCACAGGGCTCTTCTCACTGGTGGATGGGGTAATGAGACTTAAGGGATTTTGAGTTCAGTGCAAGACTTAGGAAACAGCAGATTTGGGGAGATAATGAATTTTAGGAAACAGATATGAGACAAGGTTTTAGCAGGGCAATAGGCAAAGGTTTGGGAAGATCACATTTGGAGGTGCATTTTGGAAGGAACCAGGTTCAGGGAGACTGTTGTGGGGAATTGAGGGAGCTCCCAAGAGATTGTTTGTAAACTTTTTATGCCCCTAAAGTGAATTTTGGGGACTAGTCTTTTTTTTTTTTTTTTTAAGTGATTACAAAAGGAAACAAACTCATTGTAGAGAACTTTCAAAATAGAAAAGAGCATAGGAAGGAAACGTACTCTCTGTTATCATTTTGATGTTTTCCTTTTGTTGAACACATAGTGGTTTACATATATGAGATCATAATTGATATGTAATTTTGTATCCTTCTTTCATTTAATATTACATCATAAACATTTGCTTTATGCCATTGCAAATTCTTTCTAAAGATTACC
>NW_012115699.1:657916-667419 GCF_000951035.1 Colobus angolensis palliatus | reverse complement strand
CGCCCGGCTAGTTTTTTGTGTTTTTTAGTAGAGACGGGGTTTCACCATGTTAGCCAGGATGGTCTCGATCTCCTGACCTTGTGATCTGCCCGTCTCGGCCTCCCAAAGTGCTGGGATTACAGGCTTGAGCCACCGCGCCCGGCCCGGAGAATATATTTTTATATTCATTTCAGAAAATGCCTTTTGGTTGTATTTATAGAACTGAAATTACAGGCTTGAAGAAGTGAAAACATTTTTTGATGTCTTCATGCATACTGTTGCAGCATGGTGTCACACTAAACCTTTACCAATGTTGAGTATTCTTGTTTTTAAAATAATTTCTAATTTGATGAACTAGAAATCAGAATCTCAATACTATATTTATTAGTCATCTACAGTCCCTCTTTTGTGAAATGTCATGTCCTTTGCTTATCTTTGGGATCTCAAATGGTTTTTCTTCTTATAGTTTAAATTTTTATTGCAATGTAGCCCAAGCTGGACTAGAACTCCTGGGCTCAAGCAATCTCCCTGCCTCAGCCTCCCAAGCAGCTGGTACTATGGTTGTGCACCACTGTGCCTGGCCATTTTTCTTCTTCTATTTTTTATTTTATTAGTATTTATTTATTTATTTATTTGAGACAGAGTCTCGCTCTGTCACCCAGGCTGGAGTTCGACAGGATGATCTCAGCTCACTGCAAACTCTGCCTCCCGGGTTCAAGTAATTCTCATGCCTCAGCCTCCGTACTAGCTGGGATTACAGGCGCCCACCACCATACCTGGCTAATTTTTGTATTATTAGTAGAGACGGGGTTTCACCATGTTGGCTAGGCTGGTCTCGAACTCCTGACCTCAAATGATCCACCCGCCTCAGCCTCCCAAAGTGCTGGGATTACAGGCATGAACCACCGCGCCCGGCCATTTGTTAAATATGAGCTTTTAATTTACTCGGGATATTTATCTTTTTTCATATTTGTTGCAAATGCCTTTGGCTGAGACGCTCTGGAGTCAGACTTGCATGTGAATGCATTCTGACTTCACTACCTCCTACTTGTGTGATACTGGGTAAATTAGCATAAAATGGAGATAAGAATAGTTGATTAAAAAAAAAAATGTAGAGAACTTTTTAGCTCCCCTGAGGCGGGGCTGCGCTGTTCTAAGGGGGACTCCGAGCCCGGGCTATTTCTGGCGCTGGCGCGGCTCCAGGAAGGCATCCGCATTTGCCACCAGCCGTGGCCGCGGTGGAGCCTGGCCAGCCTGGCCGGGCCTCAGCGCCCAGCACTGCCGCTCCTGCCAAACCGGAGCATGCACCGCAGGCCAGAGAGCGAGTTCGCCCATCCCAGCCATCACTCTTCCACCTGCTCCTTAGAGAAGGGAAGATGAGCAAGTTCACCTCAAAGTCCAGCCAGTCCTTGGCCTCCAAGCAGAAAAAGGACGGCACTGAGAAGCGGGCCATGGCAGGCCGCGCCAGCAGTCTCCGGTGAGTCCCGGGACATCGCTGGTAGGGAGTCAGAAGGAGCCCAGCGAAATGCCAACACCTAAGAGACCTCGGGCCGACCAAAGGGAAGCAAAATCAAGGGTGCTGCTAAGACCCGGAAAACCACCACAACTCCAGGAAGGAAACCAAGGGGAAGACCCAAAAAACTAGAGAAGGAGGAAGAGAAGGGCATCTCGCAGGAGTCCTCACTAAAGGAGCAGCTTCCTTCTGGGACTGGACAGCTTTGATCCACTCCCACCCCGCCACACCCTCTACCCCGTCCCCACACCCACTATCACCACCGCCTCCTGCCACCACCCCCCATCTTCCACCTGGCCCTCACCACCACACTACACAACACACTAGCCGCTGCAGGGTCCCTATGGGCTGAGTGGGGAGGACTTTTCCCCTGGCCTGTTCCTACCCCCAACCCCCGCCCACCCACTCATACATATGTGCCCTCCTGGACAAGGCTAATGTCCCACTTAGCCACACCCTGCACCTGCTGCGTCCCCACTCCCTTGGTGGTGGGGACATTGCTCTCTGGGCTCTTGGTTTGGGGGCCACCTCTCTGCTCCTCCACTGTTCCCTCTGGCTTCCCATAGAGGGGCCTGGGAGGGTTCCCCTGGCCTTAAAAGGGGCCCAAGCCCCCATTCTTGCACACCCCACTCCACTGTCCTGGCAGCAGCAGGTGTGGCCAATGGAGGGGGGTGCTGGCCCCTAGGATTCCCCCAGCCAAACTGTCTTTGTCACCATGTGAGGCTCACACCTTTCATCCTTCCCCACCTGCCCTAGTCCCTGCACTAGATTGGACAGCCCCCACTGGCTACAGGAAAGCAGGAGGGGTGTGAGTCCCCTACTCCCTCTTTGCAGTGGCCCCAGCCCCCTTACCCTCTGCCTGGGATCTGAGTACATATTGCAGTGAGGGAGATGCAGTCACCTATTGTCCAGGTGAGGCCCATGAGCCCTGTGGCAGCCACCTGAGGTGGGCTGTGGCTGCTCTCCCAACCCTACTTTGCTTCTACCACTTGGCCATTTCCCCCTCCTCAGATGGGGCACCAATAACAAGGAACTCACCCTTCCCACTCCCAACCCTCCTGCTCCTGCCACCCCCCAGGGTTCTGGTTCCATTTTTCCTTTGTTCACAAACTACCTCCAGATAGTTGTTTTGTTTTTGGTTCAATGTTCCATTCTTTGACATCCGTCATTGCTGCTGCTACCAGCGCTAAATGTTCATCCACATTGCCTCCTGCTCTGCACATGATCCCCTCCCCCAAGTTACTCTTAGTGGGGAAGAGGGGCTGGGGCATGGCAGGCTGGGTGACCGACTACTCCAGTCGGGGTCCTGCCCTTAGGATGCTGCCGCAGAGAGCAAGGGGGCCCGAATTCACCATAAAGGGTGTAGGGGCCACCTCCTTCCCCTGATCTGTCAGGGAGGGATAGCCATTATTTGTCCCAGCCTGGGGCTCCCCCTCTGGTTTCCTATTTGCAGTTACTTGAATTAAAAAAAAAAAAAATCCTTTTCTGGAAAACAAAATGTAGAGAAGACTCTAAATAGCACCAATAATTCCAGGACTGTTTACTGAATTGTCTTTCTCAAGTACTTCGAATACTGAAGAATTTTGAACACTTGCACTGGTATAAGGGCCATGAAGTTAAACCTTCACATTGCCTGAGTTTGCTCACTGTGTGCTCCTAAGCAAGGATGGTTAACTTCTGTCAGACTTCAGTTTCTTTCTTTTTTTCTTTTCTTTTCTTTTTTTTTTTGAGACGCAGTCTCACTGTCGCCAGGTTGGAGTGCAGTGGCGCAGTCTGCTCGCTGCAACCTCCATCTCCCGGGTGCAAGCGATTCTCCTGCCTCAGCCTCCCCACTTCAGTTTCTTTATCTGTCAATTGTGGTTAGTGGGCTGTTAATGAAAATTATTAAGTCAAACATCTACTAAGCATCAGTCACATATGGGCTCTTCCTCAATTGGCCCTTTTCCTTCCCACTAGACAACTGGAGAAAGCTTCCTTCTAACCTACAGCTACTCTTTTTTTTTTTTTTTTGAGACGGAGTCTTGCTCTGTCCCCCAGGCTGGAGTGCAGTGGCCGGATCTCAGCTCACTGCAAGCTCCGCCTCCCGGGTTCACGCCATTCTCCTGCCTCAGCCTCCCGGAGTAGCTGGGACTACAGGCGCCCGCTACCTCGCCCAGCTAGTTTTTGTATTTTTTTAGTAGAGACGGGGTTTCACCGTGTTAGCCAGGATGGTCTCGATCTCCTGACCTCGTGATCCGCCCATCTCGGCCTCCCAAAGTGCTGGGATTACAGGCTTGAGCCACCGCGCCCGGCCCCAGCTACTCTTAACGTTCGACTTCTTGGTTTCCTGCTCTGACTGCCCTGTTTTGTTCTCACAGAGGCAGGAGAGGCAGGTCCGAGACCGCGCGGTGACCCGGTCCAAGGCGGAAAAAGTGCGGCCGCCCACAGTGCCAGTGCCGCAGGTGGATATTGTGCCTGGGCGGCTCAATGAGGCCGAGTGGATGGCGCTTACCGCCCTCGAGGAGGGCGAGGACGTGGTAGGGGACATCTTGGCCGACTTGCTGGCTCGAGTCATGGACTCTGCTTTCAAAGTCTACGTGACTCAGCAGGTGGGCCGGGATTCGGGTCCTTCAGACTCATTTCCTCCCTCTCCCGCCCCTCCCTGCCAACCTGAGACCCTCTCTCGCCTCGCCTCCGCAGTGCATTCCATTCACCATCAGCCAGGCCCGGGAGGCCATGCTGCAGATCACGGAGTGGCGCTTCCTGGCCCGGGACGAGGGAGAATCTGCAGTGGCTGAGGACCCCACGTGGGGTGAGGACGAGGAACCTTCGGCATGCACGACAGACTCCTGGGCTCAGGGTTCAGTGCCCGTGCTGCACGCGCCCACCTCGGAGGGCCTGGAGAACTTCCAAGGCGAAGTACACTCCTCAGGAACCTCTCCGGTCTCCTCTGCCCCTACTCCTGCTCTCCCCTTTCCGACATCTCACTGTACGAGTGCATTTCCCCAGGACCCTGGGGGCGTGGACCAGATCCCTTTAGGAAGGTCGTGGATGGGTCGAGGCTCCCAGGAGCAGATGGAATCTTGGGAGCCTTCTCCGGAGCTGAAAGTCACCTCGGCCCCTCCTCCTACGTCAGAGCTGTTTCAGGAGGCAGGGCCAGGAGGTCCTGTAGAGGAAGCGGACGGCCAGTGTAGAGGCCTCTCCTCGGCCGGGTCCTTGAGCGCGAGCTTCCAACTGTCGGTGGAGGAGGCGCCTGCGGAGGATGCCGACCCTTCTCTGGAGCGGTACCTGGTGGCCAGCTCCCAGGCGTTAACCGAGAGGGGACAGCCCCTGGGCTTCCATTTGTCATTGGAGGACCTCTACTGTTGCATGCCCCAACTGGACGCGGCTGGGGATCGGCTGGAACTCAGGTCGGAGGGGGTGCCCGGCATCGCCTCGGGCGTGTGGGAGTCCTGCCCCTCCGCGTCCTCCCAGCAGCAGCGGGATGGATCCTCAGCTGTGCGGCTGAGCGCCCAGGACCACAGGATGCGCCGCAAGGCGGCCGTGAAGCGCCTGGACCCTGCGCGGCTCCCGTGCCACTGGGTGTGCCCTGTGGCTGAGGTCCTGGTCCCAGACTTTCAAACACGCCCCTTGGAAGCCTACCGCGGACGGCAGCGGGGCGAGAAGACCAAGGCCCGGGCCGAACTCCAAGCCCTCGGCCCCAGCACCTGTGTCTCCCCAGCAGCGTTCTTCCCTCTCGGGCCAGGCGTTCAAAGTGCCTTGGACTCGGGCCCCGCACTCCACTTCCCCACTTTAAATTTAGGCCTATCGTCGCCATCCTTCAGGTCAAAGCTGCCACTCCCCGACTCCAGGATCCGCTTCCTCACCACACACCCAGTGCTCCCTGATGCGGCCCGCAGCCTTAGCCCCAAGCTGTGGCCCAGTGCCAGGTGGCCCAGCGGTTGGGAGGGGGAGGCCGAGCTGCTGGGCGAGCTGTGGGCTGGCCGGACCCGTGTGCCCCCACAGGGTCTGGAGCTGGCAGACAGGGAGGGCCAGGATCCTGGCAGGTGGCCTCGAACCACACCCCGGGTTCTTGAAGCCACTTCCCAGGTGATGTGGAAGCCGCTGTTGCTGCCAGAAGCCCTGAAGCTGGCCCCTGGTGTGAGCATGTGGAACCGGAGCACCCAGGTGTTGTTCAGCTCTGGTGTGCCTGAACAAGAGGACAAAGAAGGTAGCACCTTTCCTCCCGTTGAGCAACACCCCATCCAGACAGGTGCCCCAAAGCCCCAGGTGACCGTAGCACAGCTAATGAAGAACTCAACCCCCAAAGTGTGGTCACACTCCTCTAAGCCCGCTGCCTCACTCTGATCCCTTAGCCTCTGGCAGTGTTAACAGGCCCCTCCCTCTGCTTGCCAGAAATAAACACCTGAGTTGCCTTAGTCTGATGTCTCTTGTCAGTTTCTTCCAAGGGTGTCCACCCTCTCACTGAACTCCAAGGGGAGCAGTTATCCTGCAGGCCTAGAAGAAGACAGAACCAGGATTCAGGAAATAATCCTCTTGCCACCCTTAGGAGACCCTGCTTTAGGGCCAAAACTGACCCATCGCAGAGGCATTGTAGAGAAACCCCCGTGCTCCAAAGGAGTACACATAAGGGCTGCCAGCGGGTCTGGCTCTGTAGAGAGAACTTCGTGTCTCCTTTCAGTAGGGGAGGAAGGAGATGGCCCTGCATAAGCAAAGAGTGATTTGAGATATGAAGAACTTGATTTCTTGCTTCCCGGGTCCCTGGAGCTTGGTCACTTCACCTTAGACTGCAAATCCAAATTTCGCTTTTGGAGTTAAGGAGGAACTCTCAAATTCAAACAGTATATTGAACAAACTCAAGAGTCAGTGCCTCCTTAAATTTTGTCTCAGGCTCCACACCTGCCTCGTTGCTGGTCTCCACTCTGCCCAGATTTATCCTGCACCCACTTCCTCCTACAGCATTTCCCCAGCAGACCCAGGAAGTTTCTGCTATGTTGCTGTGGGCTGCACTCAGCATCCTAGTCTGGGGTGCTGGCTCTGTCTTCCTTATTCTGGTCCTCCTGCTTCAACTACGTGTGCAGCTCTGGCAGAAGTCTCATCCCTGGGACCTCCAGCGCTGCTCCACAGATCTGACTGGGAAAACAGCCATAGTGACTGGGGCCAACAGTGGTGAGTGCTCCTGCCACACTGAATCCTCACTGTGGTCCTCAGCCTACAACAACTCTCACAGGGAAGGCAGGGAGAAGCGTCCACTATCAACACCCTTGTTCCTCCCCTAGAGTGTCCCTTATTCACTGTAGTCACCACCCAGCCAAAGCTGTCCTCCCACAGGCATCAGGAAGGTTGTATCCCAGGACCTAGCTCAGTGTGGGGCCCAAGTGATCCTTACCTGTCAGAGCAGGGAACGTGGACAGCAAGCCCTAGCTGAGATCCAAGCAGCCTCAAACAGTAATGGCCTCCTGCTTGGCGAGGTGGACCTTAGCTCCATGACCTCTATTCGGAGCTTTGCCCGGAGGCTTCTACAGGAGAATCCTGAGATACATCTGCTGGTAAACAATGCTGGAGTCAGTGGTATGTGCCTTGGCTTGCTTCTCCAAACATGTTTCTGCAGCCTCCTTTCTAGCTCAGGAACCCTAAAACAGGTATCCTCAAAGCCTAACGTACGCAATCTCACCAGAACACTCTAATCCATACCCTCCCCTAAAAAGCCAACATTGAGTTATAGCCTTAAACTTCATTGCCCCCATCTTTGCATGTACGTGCCCCTGTGGCATTTCTGCTGAAGGTAATATGTCCCTCCCAGACCTTGTCTCCCTCAAGGTGTTCCCTTTATCATTCAATGCCAGTGTTTTCATTTCCTCCCAGGATTCCCCAAGACACTTACCTCAGACCTGGATCTCACCTTTGTCACTAACTATGTTGGGCCCTTTCTGCTCATAAATCTACTCCAAGGTAAGGAACGATGGGCACCTTCTGTGCTGCCCCTCTTCCCTGTACCCCTGGCATTCTAGTGACTGTCTCCCAGGACCACTTCTTGCCTCTTGGCACCCAACTGCTTGCTGAGTGGTGACCCAACACACTTTTTGTGGTACACATCAGGGAGGCCCAGCTGGCACAAGCCAGTATTAGAAGGCTGGTAGAAGAATCATTCAGCCCAAAATATAATCAGCAAGGGGATATGAGATCCCAGATCTCCTTCTCCCATCCCCTAGTTCCAGCCAGACCAGTAGAGTCAGTTTTTGCAACGAAGGCTTCTTTAGGGGGATACTAGGCACCAGAAACAGAGAAAGCAAGAAGACCCAGTTGATTTTCTCAGGGTCAGCCAGAGGTGTAGGCCATATAGGTGATACAGTTGATACATTACTGCCTTGGGCCTAAGTCCTTTGAAGAGGCCCTTTCTGATTGAGAAAGTTTGGCTCCTCCAGGGGAAGGTTCGGGGAGTGGGTGGCAGGCACATTATCCTGGATGTTTTCTCTTAGATTGTATAATAGTCCCTTTATTATTTTTGTTTGTTTGTTTTTTTTAAATTACTCATCCCCTTGCAATGTGATAGCCTCTTTAAAAGAAAAGCATTTTTTTTGGAGGGGTCAGGTAATACATATCCAATGTACAAAATTGAAAGTGTACAAAAGGATATAGAGAGTTGTTTTTTTTTTTTTTAACTATTTTTCTCTTCTTGTACATCAACCACCTGTTCCCCCACTGAGAGGCAACTCAGGGTCTCACGTATCCTTTAGTGGTCAACTAAATTAATCCCAACTGGAAAGTGAACAAAGGCAAAATTCTATGCACCTGCAAGTATGATTGTTTTTGTCCCTTTCCACAAATTGTAACATGTCATGACACTATCTGCATCTTGCTTAGTGACAGTTTCTTAAACTTCTTTCCTGTCTCCTCTTCTCTAATCTATTATCCCCACTGCCACATCTAGTAATCACTTTTCATCATGACACTTTCTTGCTTAAAATCCTTTGAAGGTACCCCTCTCCTTTGTAGGATGAACTCTAAGCCCCTTCTCTATAGTTAGAAGGCCCTGTGCTAGGCCGGGCGTGGTGGCTCATGCCTGTAATCCCAGCACTTTGAGAGGCTGAGGTGGGCTAATCACCTGAGGTCGGGAGTTCGAGACCAGCCTGACCAACATGGAGAAACCCCATCTCTAGTAAAAATGCAAAATTAGCCGAGCATGGTGGTGCATGCCTGTAATCCCAGCTACTCGGGAGGCTGAGGCAGGATAATTGCTTGAACCCGGGAGGAGGAGGTTTCAGTGAGCTGAGACTGCGCCATTGTACTCCAGCTTGGGCAACAAGAGTGAAACTCTGTCTCAAAAAAAAAAAAAACCCTCCACTGGCTGAGAGCCTTGCCTTTTGCCCTTCCTTAACCCACCTCCTAGTCTCCAGCCAGGCAATCTGCAGCTCTTGGACCATGGTCTGTTTTTTTTTCACCCTCTCGCTGTGTTTTTGCACATATGGTTCCTTCTATCTGGAATATCCTTTCTCATCATGTTGGCCTGGCTAACTTCAGTTCACCTGCCAAGATGCAGCACAGATATCACCTCTGCTGTGGATCTTTCCACAATCTTCACCTCCCCCAGTCACCCCCATTTATGGGGCTCCATGAGCCCCCTTGGACATATCTCTGTGACTGCACTGATGTTGCTCTGTGAGGATCAGTCTCTCCAACTGAGCAGAGTGCTTTTGGTCTCTATGTCACTGTCTGCAAATTTAAAGTCCATTGTCTTCTTTAAGAATAATTTTCTTTCCAGCAAATTTTGGCTCAATACCACCTGCTCAGTTTTTCATTTGTAATTTGTAATTTTTAAATTTTATTTTGTATTAATTTTTTTTTTCCTGGGGAGACAAGGCACAGGTGTTGGAAGCAGCCCATGCAGCAGCCTGGCCTCCTGCTGAGTGATTCTTAATTTCAAAGTAAGCCTTGAAATAGTTTTAGCATTTTAAAAACAATACTGTAAACTGATATGTGACAACTATTTTTTATACTTTTTATAATCCAGTCTTTTTTTTTTTTTTTTTTT
>NW_012115699.1:651512-656586 GCF_000951035.1 Colobus angolensis palliatus | reverse complement strand
AAAAAAAAAAAAAAAAAAAAAGACTGTAATTTTGTTTTTGTTTTTGTTTTTTAATATTAAACTTGTCAATGGTTTTCCAGTGATGGCCTTCCCTAGTTTTATTTCTTTAAAAATACTTTCTCAAGGATCTCTGCACACATATTTCTTTTCCCCCAAACCTAGCACCCTTATGTCCTTAGCACCTTAGCTTAGTGTCTGCCATATTCCAGGTGCCTAATGAACATTTGTGGGATGGATAAATGAAGGAATTAATGTATAAATACATGAAAGCAACTTTCACAGTGTTTCCAGCTTCTCCTTCCCCTTCTTAGCCATCAGTGAAATAAAACATATAAATGAGGATCAATTAAGTTAGCTCCAACTAGCAAGTACAAGAAAAGCAAGGCAAAACTCTAAACACTAATATGAAAGAAGAAAAAGATCATTAGGAAGGCAGCTAATAATGAAAATGAGGTCCCAGCTAACATTAAGCTCTCCTATGCCTAGCCCACATTTCTGGATGGGGGCCCTACTGCCCCTTCTTAGAGAGCCCTGCTCTTCTATCTTCTGGAGAAGCAGGTTGGGGAGTGAGCATGGGAGTTTACTCTAGAACTTGGATTGAAGGAGTATGGTCCCTCTCATCTCTACCCAGGGGCCCTACAACTGGCAGAGTCAGCCCCAGTGGTGAATGTGTCTTCCGTTCAGCATGCACATGGGTACACTGATGAGGGGCACCTGACAGGCTGGAGGCCCTTCGACCTTTAACCAAAACTATGACTGCAGCAAACTGCTATTGACTTCATTCACTGGAAAGCTTGCCCAGAGACTTCCAGGAACAGGTAACTGCCTCTGACACCCCTTACTCCACTCCCAGCACCACCTCCCAACCTTTCACATCTCCTCCCAACATGTCCTGGCCATAAGGTACTCCCAATGTGCCCCCAAACCAGCATTTTATTCCGCTCCAACTATCATCTGTGTACCCTCTATTTCTCTCAATCCTGTATTCACATCATTTCAACCTTTTCCCATTCTTTCATCTTCCACAGCATTTCTTTCCTGCTGGTGTTTTCAATACCAGCATCGTCCGTGGTGTTCCTCCTACAGTTCACCCAACCTATCCTTCCTTACTGGCTTGGATACCATTAAGGTAAGCTATGGAGCACCAGTGTCCCCTGCACCATCCTCAAGTCGCTGGTCAACACTACCCAACAGACTCGGAAGGACCCTTCCCTCATTTGCACGCTGCTGAACTACACTTAACCCCTTTTTTTATTTTTTATTTTTATTATTTTTTTTGAGACGGAGTCTCACTGTGTTGCCCAGGCTGGAGTGCAGTGGCCGGATCTCAGCTCACTGCAAGCTCCGCCTTCCAGGTTTACGCCATTCTCCTGCCTCAGCCTCCCGAGTAGCTGGGACTACAGACACCTATCACCATGCCCAGCTAATTTTGTGTGTGTGTGTGTGTGTTTTTAGTAGAGACGGGGTTTCACCGTGTTAGCCAGGATGGTCTCGATCTCCTGACCTCGTGATCCGCCCATCTCGGCCTCCCAAAGTGCTGGGATTACAGGCTTGAGCCACCGCGCCCGACCCCACTTAACCCCTTTTATCGGTCATCCTCCTCTCTCTTCACTTTGCACTCTCCTTGTGTCTTACCTTCTTAGGAATGACTGTGAATGCTGTGGAGCCTGGTGTTGTATACATGGGGCTTATGAGGCATTTCTCTCGGCTGTACCGCTTCCTCTTCTGGCTTGTCAGCTTCTTCATGAAGGTGGGTGGGGGAAAGAACTGATTTGGCCTAGAGGAATGGGGCAGGGCTCAACTTCTCAGTGTGTCCCAGCAGGCCAAAGTTTGCCTGGCATGACTTCTTTTTTGCTCCTCCCTCCCAACAGGGTCTCAAATAAGGTGTAATCCCAGTCCTTTACTTGAGCTTGGCAGAGGAGCAGGATGGTATTTCTGGAAAATATTTCAGCAGTTCCTGTGTGATAACTCTTCCCATTAAAGCCTGTCAGGATCCTCATGTTGCCCAGAGCCTCTGTAATGCCTCAGTTCGACTGACAAGCCTAGTCAAGATGGACTGACCCTCTGTGACCTCTGCCCTAACTTGCCACCCTTCCTCTAACTTCCAGCACTTACTCTGATTATGCCCTTTGTTTGCTGGCTTCTAGGACCAATCACTGTCCAGTATAATGACCACTTCCTCTGCCTGTTGGCTTAGTGATGACTTGAGAGCCAAGAATAGTCAGGGGCCAGCTACGATGGCTCACACCTGTAATCCCAATGCTTTGGGAGGCCGAGGTGGGCAGATTGCTTGAGCTCAGGAGTTCATGACCAGCCTGAGCAATTTGGTGAAACCCCATCTCTATGAAAAAATACAAAAATTAGCTGAGCAGACTGATGTGTTCCTGTGGTCCCAGTTACTCAGGAGAGTAAGGTGGGAGGATTACATTGAGACCGGAAGGTCGAGGCTGCAGTGAGCCATGATGGCGCCACTGCACTCCAGCCTGGGTGACAGAGCAAGACCCTGTCTCAAAAAGAAAAAAAGAAAGAATAATTGGCACAGTTTAATCTTCCACTTTACTGCCAGTTCACTGGTGGAAGTATTCATCCTTCAGGCACTAGGATCTCCCAACCTACCGAGTGTCATGGCGGGTTGTGGTGACTTGAAGTAAAACTCCTTCCAGTGAGCATTAGGGGTACCAGTAAGAAGGGAAACTTTCATTTGTACCTCTTGATTCCCAGACCTGTGCTTCTTGCCTGTGGGGAAGACAGCCCCACACAGTGACCTCTGGATTAAGCCATATACCACATCCTATAGCACAGCACCCCAAACTCACAGGGTGTTGTCTGCCAGCTAGTATTATACTGAGCCTGCTCTGGGTGATCCAGTTAATTTAGGGAGTATGAGTCCATTGCTCCTTTTCTGGGATCCTTGTTCATGTATATAAATTTTAGAATCAGCTCCTTGAATTTCACACACACACACACACACACACACACACACACACAGACCCTGTTGGGGATTGCATTGAATCTATAGATCTACTTGGGAGGACTGACATTTTTATGAGATTGAGTCTTCCTAACCGTGGACAAGGTTGACTCATATCTATTTAAATCTTCTTAATACCTGTACAAAACTTTAAATAATTTTATCCACAAAGATCTTGCACAGAAGTTTTACTGCATTTATATTCAGGCACTCTCATTTTTATGCTATTATAAATGATATTTTAAAATGTGTATATCTGTTGATAGCCGTGTGAAACCTCAGTTCTTAGTTTAAAAGAATTTAAACACAGGACACACAGCAAAAGAAGTGCAGCATAGACTATTTATTGCAAAAGAAAAATAATATTTTGAAAGGCAGGTGCAGAACAGGCAGTATACCGAGAGAGGGAGAGAATTCAGGGCAGGCTGCTTATAAGGATGAGACAGCAAAGACTGGCACTAATGAGACTCCCTTTATGGAAGTCTGACATGATTATTCATGAGGTGGCAAGAGGTGTTACTAGTAAGCATGTTCTGGGTGGTCCTCTGGGTGTGGATGCTCAGTAGCTGTATATGCTTGTTCATATGTCACATGTCTCATTAGCATCTTCAGTATCCAGGGGTGTGCTTTTTACTAATAAAATGAGCAACGGGTCAGTTTGAGGACAGGTAAAATCAAACTGCACATGCTGTCTACAGGGGAAATGCCCTACTGAGGATAGCTTTGCTTGAACGAGCTCAGTTACAATGCATATGCTGAGGTTTATTGTGTTGATTGTACAGTCACCACTGTTGCTGCCTTGACTACTTGGTCACTTCCTTGACTACCTCTCCTGCCTCATATTGATCTTACATCAAACAACTTTATGAAGTTATCTAATTCTAATAAGTTATCCATAGATTCTCTTGCTTTTTCTACATGGAAAATCACATCATCCAGGAATAATCACAGTTTTATTTCTTCCTTTGTAACTACTCTAACTTATATTTCTTTTTCTAGAAAACCATAATAGATTTTCTAGTATTGAAAAAACCTTACATTTCTGGAATAAACCCAGCTTTGTAATAGTGTTACCTTTTTTATGCATTGCTAAACAGCATGCTCTCTTTTTTTTTTTTTTAAGAACTTTTTACTATGTTCATAAAGGAGATTGGCCCAAATAAATAAAATAAAAATTAAAAAATAAAAAATAATAAAGGAGATTGGCCTGTATTTTTCCTTATTTATGTTGAAATTGCCTGGTTTTGGCCGGGCGTGGTGGCTCAAGCCTGTAATCCCAGCTACTCGGGAGGCTGAGGCAGGATAATTGCTTGAACCCGGGAGGAGGAGGTTTCAGTGAGCTGAGACTGCGCCATTGTACTCCAGCTTGGGCAACAAGAGTGAAACTCTGTCTCAAAAAAAAAAAAAACCCTCCACTGGCTGAGAGCCTTGCCTTTTGCCCTTCCTTAACCCACCTCCTAGTCTCCAGCCAGGCAATCTGCAGCTCTTGGACCATGGTCTGTTTTTTTTTCACCCTCTCGCTGTGTTTTTGCACATATGGTTCCTTCTATCTGGAATATCCTTTCTCATCATGTTGGCCTGGCTAACTTCAGTTCACCTGCCAAGATGCAGCACAGATATCACCTCTGCTGTGGATCTTTCCACAATCTTCACCTCCCCCAGTCACCCCCATTTATGGGGCTCCATGAGCCCCCTTGGACATATCTCTGTGACTGCACTGATGTTGCTCTGTGAGGATCAGTCTCTCCAACTGAGCAGAGTGCTTTTGGTCTCTATGTCACTGTCTGCAAATTTAAAGTCCATTGTCTTCTTTAAGAATAATTTTCTTTCCAGCAAATTTTGGCTCAATACCACCTGCTCAGTTTTTCATTTGTAATTTGTAATTTTTAAATTTTATTTTGTATTAATTTTTTTTTTCCTGGGGAGACAAGGCACAGGTGTTGGAAGCAGCCCATGCAGCAGCCTGGCCTCCTGCTGAGTGATTCTTAATTTCAAAGTAAGCCTTGAAATAGTTTTAGCATTTTAAAAACAATACTGTAAACTGATATGTGACAACTATTTTTTATACTTTTTATAATCCAGTCTTTTTTTTTTTTTTTTTTT
>NW_012115699.1:650208-651317 GCF_000951035.1 Colobus angolensis palliatus | reverse complement strand
TAAGATGGAGTCTTGCTCTTGTTGCCCAGGCTAGAGTGCAATGTCGCCATTTCGGCTCACTGCAACCTCTGCCTCCTGGATTCTAGTGATTCTCCTGCCTCAGCCTCCGGAGTAGCTGGGATTACAGGCGCCTGACACCACGCCCATCTAATTTTTGTATTTTTAGTAGAGACAGGGTTTCACCATGTTGGTCAGGTTGGTCTCAAACTCCTAACTTCAGGTGATCCACCGGCCTTGGCCTCCCAAAATGCTGGGATTACAGGTGTGAGCCACCACCCACGTACAAATATAGTATTTCTACATCTTCTGGCTTTCATTGTTATTGATAAATTAACATTAATCTAACAGTTATTTTGCAGGGACTTTGCCTTTTCTCTTTTGCTCCTTTTAAGATTTTATCTTTGTCATTGCTTTTCTAGTTTCATCATAATAAACTCACGAATTTATTACATGTGAATTTCTTTTTATTTATTCTGGTGGAAATTCCTCAGATTTCCTGAATCTGAAGATATGTATCTAACCTGTATTACTCTTTTAAATACAATCTCTTCTTTATTAGCTTCCTTCCTTGCCTGCCTGGCTGCCTGCCTGCCTGCCTACCTTCCTTCCTTCTTTCCTTCCTTCCTTTTTTCCCTCCCTCCTTCCTTCCTTCGCACCCCCCATTTTCTCTCTCTCTCTCTCTTTTTTTTTTTTTGAAACAGAGTCTTCCTCTGTCACCCAGGCTGGAGTGTAGTGGCACAATCCCAGCTTGCTGCAGCCTCAAACTCATGGCTTCAAACAATCCTCCTGCCTTGGCCTCACAAAGTGCTGGGATTACAGGAGTGAGCCACTGTGCCCAGACCTTTTTCTTCTCTCTTTATAGAATTGCAATTTAGATAAAAGCTAGATCTTCCCACTTTATCTTTTATGTCTCTTAATTTCTCTTTCATATTTTCCTTCTCTATATACGTTAAAGTTACATTTAAGTTCATTTTTTTTTTTTTGAGACGGGGTCTCGCTCTGTCACCCAGGCTGAAGTGCAGTGGCGCCATCTCAGCTCACTGCAAGCTCCGCCTCCTGGATTTACGCCATTCTCCTGCCTCAGCCTCCCAAGTAGCTGGGACTACAGG
>NW_012115699.1:649122-649512 GCF_000951035.1 Colobus angolensis palliatus | reverse complement strand
CGCCCAGCCCATTATTTTTTTATTACTAGATTTTATAATTAGTTATTTTCCAATCTACCTGGTCAATTTTTATACTCTCCTGTTCCTTTCTTATATTTTAAATCCTCCTATGTGTTTTAAAAACATACTTAGCTTATTCATTTTATATACTGTAACTGAAAATTCCAGTATCTATAATCTTTGCAGGCTTGAACAGTTTATGGTGGCTTGTTTCCTGTGTTTTTAGTGACTGTAAACTCATCCTTCTTGGAACTATAGCTGTAGAAATTATTTAAGACTGGAATTAGGAATGAGGCATTCCCTCATTACATTTTGTTTGGCCAGGTTCCCAGAAGTACTAACCAACTTGGCACCACTTAAAATTAAATTTTTGTTTTGGGACTTTAAAAA
>NW_012115699.1:570587-648912 GCF_000951035.1 Colobus angolensis palliatus | reverse complement strand
GTCCTAAACTTGTATGAGTACATGCTTATTATTTGAATAATCAGAGATTTCTTTTCCTCACCACTAAGATAGGCTTTTACCCTTACTGTTTCCCTCTGGAAGGGACTCCTTTTTGTTGTTTTTCACTCTCTGGAGGATGTTACTCTTTTTCCTGGTCTATGTGTGTGGCGGAGTATAGTTCTCCATCCCAACCATCCATGATTTCATTTTCTGTCCCTATCCCCCACCCACCTCCAACCTTTTTTTTTCTTTGAGATAGTGTTTCGCTGGATGGTCTCAAACTCTGGGCTTAAGTGATCCTCCTTAAGGATCGCTTGGCTCCCCAAAGTGTTAGGATTACAGGTGTGAGCCACCATGCCTGGCATTCTATTACTTCTTATGGACTTTTAAACCCAGGTTCCAGACCACCACAGGTTGACTACTTAGCAAACACTGGCTCCAGTGATCACCTGTGTTTGGGATTCATATTTTCCTATCATCTCTATACTCTGAAGAATTTTCTTACTTTCCTACCAGTCCAGTCAGGCAATATAAATAGTTGTGTGTGTGTGTGTGTGTGTGTATGTTTTGTTCTCCCAACCTGCAGCTGGAGTCACCCCAAGTTGACCCCAAAGCAAGAGAGTTCCCACAAGGGAGCCCCCCAAACCATCTTGAGATGGGGCTGGTTGGGATTCCAAAGAAGGAAGTGCTAAATGCCTGGGGTATCGGTTCAAAGCATTTATTTGAAGAACTCACATATAGAGTGCTGCAGCATATTTTCAAGATGGACAGAGAGAAAAACGTGATGTCTTACCTAGGTAAGTCCACAAGGAGGGGTCAGGGTATGGAGTTCAAATGGGGGTTTAAGAAATTTGGCACAGGGCTGGGGCCAGTTTCTTTCAGTATTTTGGGCAACCTAGATACCTTTAACAATGCCTGGAAATGTTCAAGGCCCCAGTTTGGGTTCAATCTTGCTGGGAAAAACCTGTAGCTGGTGGGGTCACAGAGTGACCCAGAAAGTTGAGGGGGTGGACTGGGGATCCGTATGGTGAAAGAGTGTGTGTGGTTGTTAAATATTATATCCAGTATTTTTAGTTGCACTATATCAGAAGTTTCCGTGATATTTAGTCCATGGTAGCACCAGAAATGGAAGCACTCAATTTGTTCCTCTCTCTCTCCCTCCTTCCCTCCCTTTTTTCCTTCTTTTATTCTTTCCTTTCTTGCTTGCTTTTGCATTTGAATACCTAATTGTCCCAGCACCATTTTTTGAATGGTGTATCTTTCCCTCACTGATCAGTAATACAAATTTGGTCATATATTGAGTTTTTGGCCTGGTATGGTGGCTTGCACCTGTAATTCCAGCACTTGGGGAGGCCAAGGTACAGGGATCACTTTAGGCCAGGAGTTCAAGACCAACGTAGGCAACATGGCAAGACCCTGTATCTACAAAAATAAAGATAAAAAAATTATCCAGGTGCGGTGATGCGTGCCTGCAATCCTAGCTATTCAGGAGGCTGAGGCAGGAGGATTGCTTGAGCCCAGGAGTTACAGGTTACAGCTGTGATCACACCACTACATTCCGGCCTGGGTCACAGAGTGAGAACCTGTTTCTAAAACAATAATAATAATTTTGAAAAATGAAGCTTTTGTAGGTATATGTGTTAGTTTGTTTATAGATCTAGACTCTTTCTATCCCTACATCAATACCACATTGCTTTACTTAATAAACTTTAAAATAAGCACACACACACACCCCCACACCCTCAACTGTCTTTTTTTTTTTGAGATGGAGTCTTGCTGTGTTGCCCAGGCTGGAGTGCACAGCGATCTTGGCTCACTGCAAGCTCCGCCTCCTGGGTTCAAGTGATTATCCTGTCTCAGCCTCCCAAATAGGTGGGACTACAAGCGCCCGCCACCATACCCGGCTAATTTTTGTATTTTTAGTAGAGACGGGGTTTCACCATGTCAACTGTCTTCTTTTTTTCAGAAGTTTCTTGGCTAATTTTTTGCCTTTTGCTTTTTTCTACAAAATTACTAATTTATTGTCAAGTTCCTAGAATATCCTGATAGGATATTGATTGGAGTTATCTCAAATACATATTATTAATAAGGGCAACTAACTTCTTTATGACTTTAAATTTTCCTATTCATGAATGTGTTATACCTCTCATTCATTTAAGCTTTTTTTTTTTTTTTCTGACAGAATCTCATTTCTTTGCCCAGCCTGGAGTGCAGTGACACAATCCCTGCTCACTGCAACCTCTCTCTCCTGGGTTCAAGTGATTCTCCTGCCTCAGCCTCTCGGGTGATTACAGGTGGGTGCCAGCACCCCTGGCTAATTTTTGTACTTTTAGTAGAGATGGAGTTTTGCCATGTTGGCCAGGTTGGTCTTGAACTCCTGACCTCAAGTGATCCATCAGCCTCGGCCTCCCAAAGTGCTGGGATTACAGCCGTGAGCCACAGGCTAACTTTAATATATGTTTCCAAATACAATTTTATAATTTTGGGTTGTGCACATCTCTCATCTCTCTCAGTCTTTTTATTTTTTTGAGATGGAGTCTCTCTCTGTCACCCAGGCTGGAGTGCAGTGGCACAATCTCGGCTCACTGCAACCTCTGCCTCCCAGGTTCAAACGATTCTCCTGCCTTGGCATCCTAAGTAGCTAGGATTACAGGTGTACACCACCACACTCGGCTAATTTTTGTATTTTTAGTAGAGACAGGGTTTCACCATATTGGTCAGGCTGGTCTCAAACTCCTGACCTCGTGATCTGCCCGCCTCGGCCTCCCAAAGTGCTGGGATTACAGGCGTGAGCCACTGAGCCCGACCAGGTTGTGCACATATTTTGTTGCTTATTACTAGGTGCATCAGTTTCATTTCAAAAATTATATAATTTAACTTTTCATTGTTGGTTAGAGAAATGCAATTGAGTTTTACATGTTGATTTTATACCTAGCCATGTTGCTAAATATTTTCTAATCAATTCTAATAATTTGCAGATTATTTTGGCTTTTTTTTTTTTTTTTTTGAGGTGGAGTCTTGCTTCTTCGCCCAGGCTGTTGTGCAGTGGTGCAATCTCGGCTCACTGCGACCTCTGCCTCCCTCTCAGATTCAAGCAATTCTCCTGCCTCAGCCTCCCAAGTAGCTGGGATTACAGGTATGTGCTAGCATGCCCAGCTAATTTTTTTATTTTTAGTTGTGACGGGGTTTCACCATGTTGGCCGGACTGGTCTCAAACTACTGACCTCAAGTGATCCACCCACCTTGACCTCCCAAAGTGCTGGGATTACTAGCGTGAGCCACTGCACCCGGCCTATTTTGGCATTTTCCATATAAGTCATCATATCATCTGTGAAAAATGACAGTTTAATTTCCTTCTTTCTAATCTTTATGTCTTTTATATGTGTTTTTCTTGCCTCGATGCAGTAGTTCACATACAGTGTTGATCAGACTCAGAGATACTCGGCATCTTTGTATTCCTGATTTTAGAGAATCTAATGAGATCTTGCCTTCTTTTCAAGGATCTGTATTTGTTTTAACAAAAAGCCTTCATCTGTAGATTATTTTCTTTATGATTTCTATGGTGATTCACTTGTTTCTTTTTACTTTAGAAAATTCTTTTACTTTTTAAAGTTGCATGGTCCTAGGTCCCCATTGTACTTTTATGGTTGTTCTGGGTTATCCTACACTGCAGATTCTTCGTACCACACAGTTTTCAAGGTACCCCGAGTGGACCACCCTCTTGCTGTTCCCTACCCCCCTCAGAAGGAAATGGGGTATGGTCCTTAAGCCACCTTGTCTCCTCATACTCTACTTGTATGTTGTAACATACTCTACTCGTATGTTGTAACAAACCAGGCAATGAACACACATGTGGTCCTTTCCTGAAGGGCCAGACCCTCTCATAAAAGTGTAACAAAGCGGGGAGAAGAAGGACTAAAGCGTTATCTCCGTACTGACCGATATGGTAGCCCTTGGCCACATGTGGCAATTGAGTACCTGAAATATGGCTAATGTAACTGAGAAATGGAATTTTGTTTTATTTTATTTTATTTTATTTTTTTTGAGACGGAGTCTCGCTCTGTCCCCCAGGCTGGAGTGCAGTGGCCGGATCTCAGCTCACTGCAAGCTCTGCCTCCCGGGTTTATGCCATTCTCCTGCCTCAGCCTCCCGAGTAGCTGGGACTACAGGCGCCCGCCACCTTGCCTGGCTAGTTTTTTTTTTTTTTTTTTTTTTTAGTAGAGACGGGGTTTCACCGTGTTAGCCAGGATGGTCTCGATCTCCTGACCTCATGATCCACCCGTCTCGGCCTCCCAAAGTGCTGGGATTACAGGCTTGAGCCACCGCGCCTGGCCGGAATTTTAATTTTTATTTATTTTTAATTAATTTTATGTTTAAAAATGTATACATTTAAATATTCAGCTCAGTTATTGGAAAATATATTAAAATGTTTGAAATAAGTTGCATACCTGCATCTACATTTTTAGGCTGAGCCTGGTGGCTCAGGCCTGTAATCTCAGCTTTGAGAGGCTGAGGCAAGAGGATCATTTGAGGCCAGGAATGCAAGACCAGTCTGTCCAACATAGAAAGACCTTATCTCTGAAATTAATGAATGAACGAATAAATAAATAAATAAATCGACTTTTTCAATTGTAAATTTTATGCAATCTAAACCAGATCAACAATGTCCCATGAAAACTTAGCAAGATACACTAAAAATGCAAAATAAAGATTGCATTCTAAAGACAGTACAAAAAAAAATGTAAAATGCCTCATTTTTGTATTGATTACATGTTGAAATGATAATATTTTGAATATTCTGGGTAAAATAAAATATGTTGTTAAAATTAATTTCACCAGGCTGGGCAACATGGCAAAAACCCATCTCTACAAAAAATACAAAAATTAGCCAGGCATGGTGGCATGTGCCTGCAGTCCCAGCTACTTAGGAAGCTGAGGTGGGAGGATCACTTGAGCCTGGGGGGTGGAGGTTGCAGTGAGCTGAGATCATGCCATTGGACCCCAGCCTGGGCAACAGAACACGACCCTGTCTCAAAAAACAAACAAACAAAAATTAATTTCACCTTTTTTTTAACTTTTACAAATTGCCGCTACTAAAAAATTTTAAATTATATGTGTGGCTGGCTGGCTTATATAAAATTTTATTTTGGCTGGCACATGTAATCTCAGCACTTTGGAAGGCTAAGGCAGGAGGATCATTTGAGCCCAAGAGTTCAAGCTCAGTCTGGATAACATAGTGAGACTCTTTCCAAAAAATTTTAAAACATAGCCAGACATGGTGGCCTTTGGCCTCTCAGCTATTCCAGAGGCTGATGTAGGAGAATCACTTGAGCCAGGGAGGTTGAGGCTGCAGTGAGCCATGAAAGCGCCACTGCACTCTAGCTTGGGTGGCAAAGCAAGACCCTGTCTTAAAAAAATTAAGTTTTCTCCAGAAATTTTCTTAAAATTTATTAACCTATTTCCCAACCAAAAACAATTTTAAAATTTACATTTATGCTTATTGGGCAGTGCTGGTATAGCTAATCTAGATGCTTCTCTCTCCCACACATGTCCTCCCTATGGCTTCGTCACCTTTGATTTGCTCTCTATTGATTCCTGTCTCCAAGCCTTTCAGTTTGAAAACCCACCTTCTCTTGGAAAACAGCATCCCTTTCCTCAGGGGGAGGATTCTCCCCTGGTTTCTTCCCCACATTCTATAATGCCTAGGATTCCACCCAGGTGAGCACAGATGTTCTTCTCTGTTCAGCATCACAGGTTGGGGGGAAGGGCTCTAGTTATATGAGTAGGAGTTTGGGGGTCCTTGTTCAGGTTCCCTGTTGGAGGAAGCCAAAGGCAGGCTGGGTCTCTTACAACAGCACCTATAAAGAAAAACACAGGACAAAGACAATATTAATTTTCCTTGAAGACCACTCAGCCTAATCAAATATTAAAAAAAAAAATCAATATTTCTCCTATTAGCACGTCCTGTCCTTATGATTCAGTAGGATCTCTTTCATGATGCTGAGAAACATTTGGGTCTTTTCCTGAATCACCACCCCATCCCAACTGAGACCTGGCAGCTTTATATAAAAAACTTAATACATAGGGTTTTTTTGTTTGTTTGTTTTTTGACAGAGTCTCACTCTGTCACCCAGGCTGGAGTGCAGTGGCACAATCTTCGCTCACTGTGCAACTTCTGCCTCCCAGGCTCAAGCGATTCTCCTGCCTTAGCCTCCCAAATAACTGAGATTACAGGTGTGCACCACTATGCCCAGCTAATTTTTTAAATATTTTTAATAGAGATGGGGTTTCACCATGTTGGTCAGACTGGTCTTGAACTCCTGGTGTCAAATAAAGACTCAGCACACAGGTTAAATGTTAAAGTCACTCAGGAGATACATACAGTAGTCACTCTGTGTCCATGGGGGATTGGTTCCAGGACACCCCTTGGATACCAAAATCCATGGAATGGCATAGTATTTATATATAACCTACACACATTCTATCGTATACTTTAGTTTTTTTGGTCAGATCATCATCAACATTGGTTTCTTATAGGAGCACTAACCCTACCACACATGCAAGGGATCTAGGTTGCTTATTCTTTATGAGACTCTAACGCCTGATGATCTGTCACTGTTTCCCATCACCCCCACATGGGATTGTCTTGTTGCAGGAAAACAAGCTTAGGGCTCCCACTGATTCTGCATTATGCTGAGTTGTATAATTATTTCATTATACATTAGAATGTAATAATAATAGAAATCAAGTATTCAATAAATGTAATGCACTTGAATCATCCCAAAACCATTTGCCCAACCCAGTCTGTGGAAAAATTGCCTTCTACAAAACAGGTCCCTGGTGCCAAAGAGGTTGGGAACTGTTTCTTTAAATAATGTCAGGTTATGGATGAAACCTAATACAATGTAAATACTTGTTATACTGTATTGTTTAGGAAATAATGACAAGGACAAAAGTCTGTACATGTTCACTATGGACACAACCATCCATTTTTCCCCTAATATTTTCAATCCAAGGATGGTTGAACTCACAGATACAGAGGGCCAACTGTATTTTATTTCATGGCAGATCAGTATGTACTAATATGGACAACTTCTGAGATATATTGTCTGCATTAGTCCGTTCTCACACTGCTATGAAGAAATACCTGAAACTCGGTGATATGGTTTGACTGTGTCTCCAACAAAATCTCATCCTGAATTGTAGCTCCCATAATTCCCACATGTCATGGGAAGGACCCAGTGGGAGGTAACTGAATCATGGGGCCAGGTCTTTTCCATGCTTTTCTCCTGAAAGTGAATAAGTCTCATGAGAACTGATGGTTTTATAAAGGGCAATTCCCCTACACACCCTCTCTTGCCTGCCACTATGTAAGATGTGACTTTGTTCTTCCTTCACCTTCTGCCATGATTGTGAGGTCTCCCCAGCCATGTGGAACTGTGAGTCAATTAAACCTCTTTCCTTTATAAATTACCCAGACTTACGTATGTCTTTATTAGCAGTGTTAGAACAGACTAATACAGTAAATTGGTACTGGGTAGTGGGGCACTTCTGTAAAAATACTTGAAAATGTGGAAGTAGGCTGGGCGCGGTGGCTCAAGCCTGTAATCCCAGCACTTTGGGAGGCCGAGACGGGCGGATCACGAGGTCAGGAGATCGAGACCATCCTGGCTAACACGGTGAAACCCCATCTCTACTAAAAAAAAAAATACAAAAAACTAGCCAGGCGAGGTGGCGGGCGTCTGTAGTCCCAGCTACTCGGGAGGCTGAGGCAGGAGAATGGCGTAAACCCGGGAGGCGGAGCTTGCAATGAGCTGAGATCCGGCCACTGCACTCCAGCCCAGGCCACAGAGCAAGATTCCGTCTCAAAAAAAGAAAATGTGGAAGTGACTTTGGAACTAGGTAACAGGCAGAGGTTGGAACAGTTTGGAGGGCTCAGAAGAAGACAGGAAATTGTGGGAAAGTTTGGAACTTCCTAGAAACCTGGAGAGCCCAGAAGACACGAAGATGTGGGAAAGTTTGAAACTTCCTAGAGACTTGTTCAATGGCTTTGACCAAAATGCTGATAGTGATATGGACAATAAAGTCCAGGCTGAGGTGGTCTCAGATGGAGATGAAGAACTTTCTGGGAACTGGAGTAAAGATCACTCTTGCTATGCAAAGAGACTGGCGGCATTATGCCCCAGCCTAGAGATTTGTGGAACTTTGAACTTGAGAGAGATGATTTAGGGCATCTTGTGGAAGAAGTTTCTAAGCAGCAAAGAGTTCAAGAGGTGACCTGGGTGCTATTAAAGCATTCAGTTTTATATATTCACAAATATATGATTTAGAATTGGAACTTATACTTAAAAAAGAAGCAGAGGAGAAATTCAAGCCAGCTGGAGAAGTTTGCATAAGTAATGAGGAACCAAAAGTTAATCAACAAGACAATGGGGAAAATGTCTCCAGGGCACGTCAGAGACCTTCACGGGCAGCCCCTCCCATCACAGGCCAGGAAGCCGAGGAGATAAAAATGGTTTCATGGGGTGGGCCCAGAGCCTCCCTGCTGTGGGCAGGCTGAGGACTTGGTGTCCTGAGTTCCAGCCTCTCCAGCTGTGACTAAAAGGGGCCAAGGTACAGCTTAGCCCATTGCTTCAGAGGGTGGAAGCCCCAAGCCTCCGCAGCTTCCATGTGGTATTGAGCCTGCAGGTACACAGAGATCAAGAATTGAGGTTTGGGAACCTCTACCTAGATTTCAGAGGATATGTGGAAATACCTGAATGTCCAGGCAGAAGTTTGCTGCAGGAGTGGGACCCTCATGGAGAACCTCTACTAGGGCAGTGCAGAAGGAAAATATGGAATTGGAGCTCCCATACAGACTCCCCACTGGGCACTGCCTAGTGGAAGTGTGAGAAGAGGGCCACCATCCTCCAGACCCCAGAATCATAGATCCATCAACAGCTTGCATCATGTGTCTGGCAAAGCCACAGACACTCAACGCCAGCCTGTGAAAACAGCCGGGGGCAGTACCCTGCAAAGTCACAGGTGAAGAGCTATCCAAGGTAATGGGTGCCCCTGTCTTGCATCAGCATGTCCTGGATGTGAGACATGAAGTCGAAGGAGATCATTTCGCAGCTTTAAAATTTGACTTCTCCACTGGATTTTGTACTTGCATGGGGCCTGTAGTCCCTTCGTTTTGTCCAATTTCTCCCATTTGTAATGGATGTATTTATCCAATGCCTGTACCCGCATTGTATCTAGGAAGTAACTAACTTGCTTTCGATTTTACAGGTTCATAGGTGGAAGGAACTTGCCTTGTCTCAGATGAGACTTTGGACTGTGGACTTTTTGAGTTAATGCTGAAATGAGTTAAGACTTTGGGGGACTGTTGGGAAGGCATGACTGGTTTTGAAATGTGAGAACATGAGATGTGGGAAGGGCCAAGAGTGGAATGGTACGGTTTGGCTGTGTCCCCACCCAAATCTCATCTTGAATTGTAGCTCCCATAATTCCCATGTGTCATGGGAGGGACCCAGTGTGAGGTAATTGAATCATGGGGGCAGGTATTTTTCATGCTCTTCTCATGATAGTGAATAAGTCTCATGAGATCTGATATTTGTTTTTTGTTTTTTTGAGATGGAGTCTCTCTCTGTTGCCAGGCTGGAGTGCAGTGGCACGATCTTGGCTCACTGCAACCTCCACTTCCCAGGTTCAAGCAATTCTCCTGTCTCAGCCTCTTAAGTAGCTAGGACTACAGGTGCGCACCACCACGCCCAGCTAATTTTTTTTTTTTTTTTTTTAGTAGACACAGGGTTTTACCATGTTAGCTAGGATGGTATCCATTTCTTGACCTTGTGTCCACCCGCCTCGGCCTCCCAAAGTGCTGGGATTGCAGGTGTGAGCCACCATGTACAGCCTGATCTGATGGTTTTATAAAGGGAAGTTCTCCTACACACCCTGTCTTGCCTGCTGCCATCTAAGACATGACTTTGATCTTCCTTCACCTTCCACCACGATCGTGAGGCCTCCCCAGCTATGAGGAAGTGTGAGTCCATTAAACCTCTTTCCTTTATAAATTACCCAGTCTTGGGTATGTCTTTATTAGCAGTGTGAGAACAGACTAATACAATGGGTAATTTATAAAGAAGAGAGGTTTAATTGACTCACAGTTTCACATTGTGGGGGAGGCCTCAGGAAACTTACAATCATGGCAGAAGGCAAAAGAGAAGCAGGCACCTTTTTCACAGGGTGGCAGGATGGAGTGAGTGCAAGCAGGAGAAATGCCAGACGCTTATAAAACCATGAGATCTTGTGAAAACTCACTCACTATCACGAGAACGGCATGGGGAAAACTGCTTCCATGATCCAATTTCTTCCACCTTGTCCCACCCTTCACACGTGGGGGTTATGGGGATTACAATTCAAAGTGAGATTTGGGTGGTGACACAGAGCCAAGCCATATCATTGTCCAATGGGGATAAAAGCAAAATTCAGAACAATGTGTATAGGAAGCTGCAATTTGCATTTAAAATGCTTGTGTTCAGAGCCTAATTCTGAAACAGCACATAAAAAACTGGCATCAAGAGTTGATTTGGGTAGGAATCTTGGGTATGGAATAAGTGAGAAATGCACTTGTTTCTAAAAAATATGTGCACACATATTTGCAATGGCTAAAAGGTGTGTTAAGTAAAATTGACAGGACTCCATTTATTTGGACTGAGCTCCTGCACTAGACTCCAACAGACCAAATGGAAATGGAGTTACTCAACTAAAGTTCCATGTCACCAAACCAAAGTTAAATTGTTTATCTGATTTTCTGAGAAATCACAAGAGAGATGATAGCCAAATCCCCAAATAGGCCAGTTTTTAACCAGGATGATAAGGAAATCTCTTCTGCTTTAACCCTTATAAGGAAAATAACCTGAAGTAGCCTGGTGTTAACTAATCTGATTTTTAAAAAGTTATGCTGGCCAGGTGTGGTGGCTTATGCCTGCAATCCCAGTACTTTGATAGGCTGAGATGGGAAGATCACTTGAGCCCAGGAGTTTGAGAGTAGCCTGAGCAACATGGCAAAACCTTGTCTTTACAAAAAATACAAAAGTAGCCAGGCATGGTGTTATGTGCCTATAGTCCTAGCTACTCAGGAGGCTGAGGTGGGAGGACTTATTGAGCCCAGGAGGTTGAGACTGCAGTGAGTGGTGATTGCACCACTGTACTCCAGCCTGGGTGACAGAGCGAGACCCTATCTCAATATAAATAAATAAATGCAGATAAAAATTAGGCTGTTTCCTTATTTCTACTTAAGTTACTTTATGAAATTCAACTGTCCTGCCATGCCTAATGGTATTCCCATCTAAATCTTTAGTTGGGATGCTGCTAAATTCTTGAATTACTAATGAAAGCCAATGAGATCTTTAAATCCAATTTGTTGAAGTTTTATCTTTTGACTGGCAGAAATAACCCAAATGTCCATTGATGAAAGAATAGATGAAAGAAAATATAGCATATCCATATAATGGAATATATTTTGGCCATGCTACAACATGGATGAACCTTGAAGACATTATGCTAAGTGAAATAAGCCAGACACAAAAGGACACATATTACATGGTTCCACTTGTATGAGGTATCTAGAATAATCAAATTCATGAGACAGAAAGTAGGATAGTGATTACCAGGGGCTGGGGAAAGTGGAGAATGGTGAGCTAGTGTTTAATGGGCACAGAGGGTTTTGTTTGCTTACTTGTTTGTTTTGGGTACGGAAAACTGAAAAAGTTCTGGAGATGGATAGTGGTGATGATTGCACAACAATGTGAATGTTCTGAGTGCCACTGAACTTAAACATGGTTAAAATGGTAAATTTCATGTTATGTATGCTTTACCACAATTAAAATATGTATATGCAGTATCTTTTAAAGTCTTTATATTTACTTTTATATTCATTTTTCTTCAATTGAAGGAGATGGAAGACATTTCTACTAAAATTATAGATGCATTTATTATTTGACCAAGATGTATCCTACAGATATGCCTGCTCACATATGGAATGTCATTATGTTCAAAGTGATTCACTGCAACATTGTAATACTAAAAGACTGGAAATAAAGTATGTAACGAGAAGAAACTGGTTAATAAATTATGTGTATCCATGCAATAGAGTACTAAGCAACTGAAAAACAAATGAGGAAGATCTCTAATTTATTGATTTAGAAAGATTTTCAGGATAGATTAAGTGAAGAGAACTTATGCCAAGTGTATCTAGCATGCTACATTTGGCATAAGCAATGGGAGGAGTAAGACTATATATTCATATGAGCTTATGTTTGCACAAAACACTGAAAAGATAAACAAGAAGACACTAATAACAAGCGTTACCTGTAGCAGGCAAGGGGGATGGAGTCGATGGGAACCAGGGTTGAAGGGAGGTTTCTCTGTTTATATTCTAAAATAGTGTTCTGATTTTTGAATCATGTAAACATAGTATCTAATCAAAATAACAGTTATAAATATTTAGAAGGTGAAATAGGGAAAAGGGGGGAGTAATAAAGGGGATACTCAATTCATCCCTTCTACTGCTTACTGCCCCCCACATCAGCTTTATGAATGTTTTAGTTGGTTTCAAATCTGAGATTAACTGAAATAAATATAACATTACAATAGTTGTATTTCCGGCTCTTCACATGGATTAACTTAATCCTTCTAACAACATAATGAGATAGGTACCACATTAACATTCTCACTTTAACAAATAAGAAAACAGAGGCACAGAGAGGGTAAATAACTAACTCTAGCTCTCACACAGCTAGTAAATTGCTGTTAGAATTTGAGCCCAGGCGGGTGTGGTGGCTCATGTCTGTAATTCCAGCACTTTGGGAGGCTGAAGCGGTTGGATCGCTTGAGCCCAGGGGTTCGAAACCAGCCTGGGCAACATTGTGAAACTCCGTCTTTACAAAAAAAAAAGAAAAAAAGAAAACTAAAAGGGCATGGTGGCGCGCGCCTGTAGACCCAGCTACTAGGGAGGCTGAGAGGTGGGAGGATCGCCTGAGCCTGAGAAGTCAAGGCTGCAATGAGCCATGATTGTGCGTGCTACCGCACTCCTGTTTAGGCAACAGAGCGAGACCTGTCTTAGAAAAAAAAGAATTTGAACCTATGTCTAAAATTTTTTTTTTTTTTTTTTTTGGAGACGGAGTCTAGCTTTGTTGCCCAGGCTGGAGTGCAGTGGTGCGATCTCGGCTCACTGCAAGCTCCACCTCCCGGGTTTACGCCATTCTCCTGCCTCAGCCTCCCGAGTAGCTGGGACTACAGGCGCCCGCCATCTCGCCCGGCTAGTTTTTTTTTGTATTTTTTAGTAGAGACGGGGTTTCACCGTGTAGCTCAGGATGGTCTCGATCTCCTGACCTCGTGATCCACACGTCTCGGCCTCCCAAAATGTTGGGATTACAGGCTTGAGCCACCGCGCCCGGCCTAAAATTTTAAAATGCCATTATGTAAATTTGTATTTTACATTCCCATCATAAGCGCATGAGAATGCCTGTATCCCCATATGACAGGTGACACTGAGGAGCAGCAAAACTTAATTTTCTCCCACAGGCTAATGGAGGCGATATGGTTTATCGCTATTGTTTTAATTAGCAGTTCAACACTTGGAATTGAGTCCTCCAGACCCTCTGCGCTTTCTCCCCTCCGCCGAGAGGGGGCGCTCGCTACGACACGCCGATTTCTTATGGTCCTAATCGGCTTCCCAGGCACAGTGCGCGTGCGCTTAGTCTGTCCCAGGTGTCCAGCTTTGTGCCTGATTGATGTAATCCCGGCTGCGGTCGGCGCGCAGTTTTCAGTCAGGGCGGGACTGCGGGAAAAGAGCGTTCACTGGATCTAGAACGCCTCTGGGCCTCCAGGCCGAAGGGTTCTGGGCGGTCCTAGAAGGGTCTGGCGGCGAGTCGGGCAGCCCACGAGGGCGGGGAGGGCGGGGCCGGCCCAGCAGGGTCTTGGGCGTCGGTCGTCTGTGGGGCCGGAGCTGGGCGCGGAGCCCCTGACAGTGCAGGTACGGAGGCGCGACCCTGCCAACCGTCTGCTCCGCCGGCCCACTACGTATTCGTGAGGTTGCCGGCGGTGGGCTGGGGATTCGGTGCTGGTCTAGGGCAAGACACCGAGCCCGGTGTGCGGGGCGGGGACTGGCAGGGATGGGCTGGATCAGGGGTAGGCGCTTGCCGGGGTCTGGGGGCTCCGCTTGAGCGTTTGCCCCGAGGCCCGTCTGACCCACCTCAGCTCTTCAGCCTAGCAGTGTTCTTTTGGGATCAGAGTGACTGCGCCTTAGAGTTCCTCCAGAACTGCAAGGGTCTCCGTTCCGTTCCTGCGAGCGTCCGAGGCGCCCCTGAATCCATACTGAGCTACAGGTTTCCTGTGGGCACATGGTTGAGAAATTCGTGTCAAACGGGGAGAAAAATCTTAAAGGACTCACAGCATGGGAGTCTGGATATGGCTTGTGTGTGTGATCCTACTGCTGGGGTCCGCCTTAGCTGGCAAGATGATCCTTGAAGTCATCTTGCGCATCCCTTATCTTTAGACAGAACTACAGCTAAATCACACAGATCAGGATCTCTGCTGTTTTTAGAGGCAGGGGTTTGAAAAGTTACCCTCATTTATTGCAGTGAGGAGAGCAGCAAACCCATATTGATCACTGGCTACTCGTGTATACTTAAGGTGCTGAGAGGCGAAAAGCTAGGAGGTAGAGATTGACATCCTTTACTTAATGTACTGCCAAAGCCTAAGCTATGAGATGTGAAAAGAGATAATGATAACTTTATTTTAAAAAAGCATTTTTGTTCTCAAAAACTGTTGGAAAATTCGTGGTTAAACTTTACTACAGAATATTGCAGAGCCTTTAATATGCTAATAATATTTACCATGAATCTCCAACTGGGGGTATGGTATGCAGAATTTCCCAAATTTTACTAGGATATACTGTTATTCTTGGGTGATGCCCCTGGTTAACATGTGGAACCGTTTGGGAATTGGAGTTCCAGAATTAGAAATTCAGGGTTTAGAAGGGGCAGTAGGGGTCAGTGCGTTTTGAGTTTTAATGGTGTGCACGTGTAATGGGATCTCGTTACAGTACAGGTTATGATTGGTTCTGCATTTCTAACAAGTTCCCAGGTGATGCTAATGCTACTGGCCCATGGAACACAATCTGAGTAGCAAAAGTGTAGATCACTGGATTGAAAGTTAGAGACTATGTTTTCCGGAACAGAGTATGCTGCCTTGAGAGATTCACTTTGTCTGTCCAGGCCTGTAAGATAGGATTTTGGACTACAAGATCTCAAATATTTCTTTCAGATTTAAAATTCTGTGAGTCTAGTTATCCCTGTAGTGTTGAATTCTATCTAAAATATTCTTGCCAATTTGGTAAATTTTGCAGTTTGGCTTGAACATTTAAAATAATGGGGAATTGTCTACAAATAAGGCATCCCATTTTATTCGTGGAATAGCTCAAGAAGGAAGTTCTTCATGTTCCTGAAATACATCTCTGCAACTTCCATGCTGTTGGTCCTAGATTATCTCTTAATCAAACAGAAAAAAAGTGTCACCCGTCTTCCTAAAAAGTTGACTCCAAGTATTAGATGACAGCTGTGCCTACTATGATTTTTGTAAGTGGAATTGTGTTTAATTCTTCCATTATGTTTAAGAAATCCCTTTCTTAAATTTGTCTTTGTTATGTGTGGAGTGTAGTGGGGCTTTGGCTGGACTTTGAAGGATGGGTGTGGCTTGCAAGACTAGAAAAGTATCTTAAGCAGCTGACAGTGGTGCAGAGATGGGATTGCATCTGTTGAATCCAGGATTGTTTGATTATAGCAAGAAATGAGATTATCAATGAGAGATGTCAGGCAGATGGGTGTAGGGACAAAGCAGTGTTTTAGCAGATGTATTTGCTTTACTGTGACATATAAGGTGGTTGGAACTAGGGAAGGAGGGGGAGGGGGGAGCTGGATAGGCTTCGCATAGCAATGTTAGAGAATTTAGGTTGATAATAATAATGCCTTGTATTTATGTATGACACTTTACAGAACTTTTCACAGGCATGATCTCATTTGATCTAATATTCCTATGAGGTAGGCAGAGCAGCTGTTATGCTGTTTTGTAGATGATGCACCAAAGAGGGTAAATGATTTGCCTTGATTTTCAAAGCTATTACGTGGCAGACTGAAGTAATGATAGTGATAGTGGAGGAGAAAGGAAAGATGCAGGAGGGAGTACTAAAGACGAATTGATAAGTGGGGCCTGACTGACCATGAGGATACAAAGGAGAAGAAATTGTTAGGGAAGAGTCAAAGTAGTTGGGTGAATCATAATGCCATTGACAACTGCCACTCTAGGTTTTACTCTGCAAGCTCTATCATTGCTAGCAGCTGCTTGGAGTTACAGGTTGAGAGGGATTCTAGATGATTCCCAGGTTGCCTGGCCTGTCTACAGCTACTAGGTGATACTGGGTGCACTTGGACTATCCGTCTCATACCAAGTAAAATAGGAACTTGGTCCTCAGTGTCCCCTGAAGAGGTAAGAGCTGAAATATTGCCTGATTCATGTCTATATTAAGGTCCTTGCCATCCTGGAGACTCTTGACTTTGGCTTTGTATCATTTTGCTTCTTTGCTTTTTTTTTTTTTTTTTTTTGAGACGGAGTCTCGCTCTGTCGCCCAGGCTGGAGTGCAGTGGCCGGATCTCAGCTCACTGCAAGCTCCGCCTCCCGGGTTTACGCCATTCTCCTGCCTCAGCCTCCCAAGTAGCTGGGACTACAAGCGCCCGCCACCTCGCCCGGCTAGTTTTTGTATTTTTAGTAGAGACGGGGTTTCACCGTGTTAGCCAGGATGGTCTCGATCTCCTGACCTCGTGATCCGCCCGTCTCGGCCTCCCAAAGTGCTGGGATTACAGGCTTTAGCCACTGTGCCCGGCCCATTTTGCTTTTGAGATTCAGGCTGATATTAGTTGAATGTGGTCAAGGGACAGGTTAGCTGTTTAGTGTGGCCTCCCCAAGGGCTTCACTGCAGCAGAGCATGGGCCCTTGCTGCCCCCAAATCCTCCCTAATGCTGTTTCCCAGGAGATCTGCACCTCACCTAAAGCCGTCTCTGTTATTCTTTTACCCTGAAAGTATATGAGATTGAGATTTAGTGTCACTACCAAATTCCATAGAACCTAGGGCTGTTCCTGCACTTTTAGTTTCTTAGGCTCCTATCTGGAGTGGAAAGAGCCATGTTTACTGAGGGTTGGGGGAGAGATGTGTGTGTGCATGTGTGTGTGCACTTGAATATTGATTTCCCCAATGGTGGTGGTCTTCAGGGGTGGATCTACTCTCCGGGAAAACTGTCAGACAATTTATATCCTGAGTGTGATGTTGGTACAGGCATCTATTCAACATTGAATGCCTTCTCTGTGCAAAGCCCTATGTTGAGTGCTTAGATACTGAGATGGATACAATCCTCTGTCCTGGAGGAGTTCATAGTAGAGTAAGAGACGATATTTTAAATAGAATGTGGTATTGAAATAGAGATATGTCCCAAGTGCTCTCTGAGGGCAGAGGAGGGAATGATTAGCTTTACATGGAGAAGCCAGAAGAGTCTTTAGGAAAGAGGTGAGAATTGGGCTGAGCCTTGAAGGATGAGGAGGAAGAATGGTCCTGGTGATATTTGTAACATTTGCAGATGCATAAAGGGAAAGGCAGATAGATGCAAGTGGCTGGAATAAAAGAGAACTTTGGTGATTGATGCGACCGGATTCATAATGAAGCCACGTTGTTGTATTTTGTTTTGTTGTTTAGAGATGGGGTATCGATATGCTGCCCAGGCTGGAGTGCAGTGGCTATTCACAAGCAAGGTCATCAGGCACTACAGCCTGGAATTCCTGGCCTCAAGTGATCCCCTTCAGCCTCCTGAGTATAGGTGGGTCTGCAGGCTGCTGTGCCAGTTTGAGAGTTTGAGGCCAGTGTTTTGTTGTTGTTGTTGTTTTTTTGAGATAGAGTCTCACTCTGTCACCCGGACTGGAGTGTGGTGTGGTGGTGCGATTTTGGCTCACTGCAACCTCCTGAGTATTTGGGACTATAGCTACTACAACTAGGACTACTCAGCCTCCTTAGTAACTGGAACTATAGGCATGCACCACCATGCCCAGCTAATTTTTGTATTTTTAGTAGAGACAGGGCTTCACCATGTTGGCCAGGCTGGTCTCAAACTCCTGGCCTCAAGTGATCTTCCCGCCTTGGCCTCTGAAAGTGCTAGGATTACAGGTGTAGCCACTGTGCTTGGTCAAGACCAGGTTGTTAATGGCCTGTAGTGCAGTGCTAAAAATATTTCATTTTGTGGGGAGAGAAACCACCGGAGGCTTTTAGGCAGGAAGATGACGTGATTGTATTTTGGGAAGCTAAATGTGGAAATAGACTGAAGGGGAAGAACCTGGTTCAGGGACATCGGGAGACTCTTGTAATATCATGGACATGGTTTAGGGCTGATCTAAGGATTAGGTCAGTGGGGACGGAGAGGGCAGGGTGAATCTGAGAGAGACTGGAGAAACAGAATTAACCAGACATAATGACTAAATTGGTTGTTGAGAACAAGAGAGGGAGTTGTTGCAAATGACTCAGTTTTCTATTTTGAGTGGATGGTAGTGCCAATAGCAAAGAGGGAATATAGAAGAGGAGCCTTTTTCTTTTTCTTTCTTTTTTTTTTTTTTTACAGTGAGGGAGATACCAAGTGTGTTTTGGGTCATACTGAACTTGAGGGCTCTGTGGCGGTTAGCAGACAGGGTGAGATATGAGTCTGAAGTTCAGAAGAATTTCTGTCTAGGGGCAGTAAGTATGAGTGGTAGTTGAAGTTGTGGGAATGGATGAGCTCTCCCAGCCATGCTTATAGAAGGCTGAAAATAATGACAAAGGAGATGAGTATGATTGACATGCTAGGGTAAGAGAGAGTGTTGTCCAGGAAGCTAGGAAAGGAGAAAATTCCTGAAAAGGATTGACAATCTCAGTTGCTACAGGGAGGTCAAGTTAGGATGAGCTTGGGAAACGCACTTTGAGGTTGTGTAGAACATTGTGGTCACCAGGGCTCATTTAAATTGTGAGCAGCTTCAGTGAGTGGTAGGGATGGAGCCAGATAGCAGTGGATCGAGAAGTAGATGGGAAGTGGAGATAGAGAATGTGTACTCACTTTGAGTAGTTCAGCAGAGAAAGGAAGAATACAGAATGGTGGCAGCTTGTGGAGGAGGTAGCAGGGACTAGTTTTTCCTAGAATGGAAGAGTCTTGTTTATGGCTTTTCTGATGCCATGTAAGATCCAGTAGAGAGGGTGCAATGAAGACACAAGAGAAAGGATGGTTGCTAAATCAGGTCCTCAGAGGAGAGGGAAAAGGGTGGGCCTTGAAAAGAAGGGGATACCATTTTCTTTAAAGAGGAATGTTGGAAGAAAGGAAGGAATTTAGGAAGAAAGAGATAATGACATATGCATGTAGATATATCTAAATTTGCAAAGAACTTCTTACCTAATAGGGCCAGTTTTCTTTGTCAGCAAGGTTATCTGCTGAGAGGTGGGGATGCTGGTGTTGGCTTGCGTGGGAGTAAGGACTCGAAAATGGTAAAAATGGTGAAGGAAGCTTGAAACAACTGTTAAGAGGAAAGAGGAAGACAGTGGAATTGAAATAAGCTCCAAGAGTGTTGAGTACCCTCTGAACGGAAATCCTACGCTATAAGCCTCCCCTTCATCTTTCTCATAATAATAATGGTGACATTTATTGAGTGCTTTATATGAGGCACTGTTCTAAGTGATTTTCAGGCATTCTCATGTGATTTTTACAACAATCCTTTTAGAAAGTTACTGTTATTATCACTTTCTTCCAAAAGAGGAAATTGAGGCATGGAGGATTAGTAGCATTTGTATTTGATGAATCTCTTACCTCTGCAGAAATGAATTCCTTCTCCTGAGGCATCAGAGAAGGCAGAAATTTAATCCCAACTCCCAGTTTCTGGATCTTGAGAGCCTAGAGTCTAGGGTTGCTAAGGAGGGAATCTTACCATGCCAGTTTGTGGGCATGATGGTGGCATGGAGGGGGCAGGACAGTGGCATGGAGGGGGCAGGACAGTGGGATCAGTGTTACTGTCAGCTTTTGACAACTACATAGGGAAACTTGGATATTCTTGAGTGATTTTCCAGCATCCTGACTAGAAAGACAAGTGACCAATAGTGATTTGTCAGGAATTGTGGGCTGAGATTGTGTCACCTGAGAGGTGAATAAGAGAGAGCGTGTCCCTGTTCCTATCGCCTAGAAAAGGATAATTTTTTGTTGGCAGAGAGACTAGGCAGATCTAAAACCTTATATAATAACATAATGATTATTAACTCACCTTATGTGTTTTCTCAGTTTGTGTGACACATACAGTTTGTAGATAAGCTGTATACCTGACTTGAGTGAAAGGAGAGAGTGATGGGATGGCGTGGATGGAAGAGAAACGGACTTACCTTTTCCTGCTGCAGCCACTGAAGCATCATCTCTGTGTCCTTCCTTTTGAGGTTGCCATGGATACGCCTTTGCATGGTGGTTTGAGGAGATTGATTTCCATTATGATCAGATGATGACGTGGGTTTAAAAAGAGAAAGGATGGAATGCTCTGCTTTTGGGGAGTGGCCGGCGAGCTGCCCAAAAGGCAGAGCCCAGTACAGCCGATGGGGCTGTGGCTTTGTTGGCTGCTTTGGCTTTTGCTGAAGTTGTGAAATGGTGCATCTCTCTCTTTAGAGCGCAGGCTCAGGGTTCCCTGTCTACAGGGTCCTAGTGCCAGGAACTTGCTGGTTGATTCAGGGGGAGGAATCAGCAGGAACTTCAAACAGGCTAAGTCAGACTTCTCATACCACTGAGAGCATTGCAGTTCTTGAGTACAGGACTGAGTGCCTCTTACCTTCCTGCAGAAGTTCCTATATTGAAGATAAGTGAAGCATATAGCATAGCTTTTCTTCTTGACTCTTAGAGGTCTGGGCCCTTGGAGGTGGGCCTGGAAGTCACTGGATATTTCTGGGGGAAGGGGACATTTTGAGATGGAGTAGAGCTGCATTCAGAGTGGGAGTGGGTCTGTAGACATTTTTTAGGGTAATGAGGAGCTGGAGAAGGGAAGGAAGTCCATTGAGTGTGTAGGCCCTATCTATGAAATCTGTAAGGCAGATACTGAGTAGGACCTAGGAACAAAAAGCTCTGTACACATTGTCTTCTGGGGTCCTGTGAATATCTGGAATCCAGCTTTCCAAGCTTCCAGTCTCCCAGCCTCCATTTACCACTCAATAAGCAGACCTTTTCCTTTCTGACTCCTGAAGGACTTAGGTCCACACTTATCTCTTCCTTACTAGTGCTTTCAGAGATGTATAGTTTTGCCTTGCTGTCAGACTGCCTGGGTTTCAGACAAGCTCCTCTAGGAGTGGGAAAGCAGGGAAAGCAGACAGTTGGATTAGCCCAGGATCAAGGTTTGATAAGGTGAGACAAGAGGAGATCAAGGTATCAAAGAATGCCGGGGTGCCAGTAAAAACAAGGTAGAAATGGTTCAGACAGGGGAGAAATGGTAGAGATGGAAAAGAGTCTTTTTCCTCCTCACTTTCTCCTTTTTAATTCTCCAAAATCTTATTTTCCTATAATTTCCTGAAATTTCTCTAAGACTATTGGCAGTTTATTTACTAGACACAGATATTTTTCCCTCCTCTCTTCCCATTTTTCTAGCTATTTTAGTGGTATTTAATATCATTGGAGAGGAAAATGGATTAGAAATCCAAGAGGTGTCTGTCTCCTCCCTGGCTGGGGTAACATTAACCCAGGATTGTCCCATGGGATATGGGCCTGGGCCCGGTAATGCTGTGGAAGGAGCACCTACCTGTAGAGATATTCAGATGTGCCCCCTGCCATTTTTTGGCTATGAGACTTAGGCAAGTCATTTGACTTCTGAGACACAGTTCTATCATCTGTGGAATGGAGAGAATGGAATCTGTTTTGGCTACCATCACAGGTTCATTTTTGAAGGAGATAGTGAAGTACATGTATTCGTGTATACAATTAAGTTTTCCCCAGAGAAGGCCCTAAGAATGGGACGCATTTTCTCTCTCCTAACATGTTGTTTCCCCTCCCATTTCTTCGATTCTGTTAATGTTTCAATTATTACATTTCTCATGCTTGAAAACTTCCTGAGTTTATTCATTTACTTATTCATGCATTCATTGACCCATCCATTTATCCTTGCAGCATTTGAGTTCCTACTGTGTGCAAGTCATCATGGATATTTCCTTAAAATAATGAATGAAGATGTTATCTGCCATTTGGTGAGCATACAGACATTGTGCTAAATGCTTTATTTAAATCTTATTTAATCTTCAAAATGTCCCTGTGAGGTAACATTATTTCTTCCTTTTTGCGGTTGAGGTAACCAGGGCTCAGGAGTTAAATATCTTGCTCAGAGGAGAACCAAAGGTGTATTCAGGTCTGTCTCCAGAGCCCGTGTAGGCCTGCTGCCTCTTTCCTCATGTTTGATCTATTACAGGGCCTTCTTAGGCTTTTTTGGTACTGTCTCTGAATTGGCCTCTTTCTTCTCACTCTCCTGATCCTGGTTCAGGCCTTCCTCACCCTGTGTTCACTATTGCAGCAGCCTCCTTGCTGTTATTCCTGTCTTTGCCAGGTTGCTCCTGCCTGCACTCCATCCTGCAGGTGTCATCAGTTTGATCTTCCTAAAATAATTTTCACTATGCTGTCTCCTGCTCAGGAATAGGACTGTCTTCCTGTGATTATTGGATCAAGACCATCTGTGTCTGCCTGATGTTAAACTTCTTGCCTACCCACAGTTACCTCCCAGTACATTGCAATGTTAAGATGTTTATTTATTCAATAAATATTTGACCATGAGCTGCGTACTGGCTACTGGATCATAAAGAGGAAAAGGTGTGGGCTATGCTTCAAAAGCCTTGTAGTTTGATAGAATAACTCATCTAGAATTCGTTACTTCAGCTAAGCCAGTATTCTTTACTATTCCCTGGTCAAGCCAAGTTATTTCTGCCTCTATTCATGCTGTGTTCACAACTTACAGGGCTTTCTGGGCCTTTCCACATACTTTCTAAAATCCCCATAATTCAAGGCATGCTTAGGTACCCCCTTTCTTTCTAATTTACCTCTCTCTATAATTTCTTATAATATTTATTGTGTAGCTGTATATACCATTATCATGTCAGGTAATTCTTTGCACTTCTATAATTTCTGTACTTTTTACAAGGTACTTTTATTTTTTTTTTTTGAGTCTCAGTCTGTCACCCTGGCTGGAGTGCAGTGGTATGATCTTGGCTCATTGCAACCTTTACCTCCCGGCTTCAAGCGATTCTCATGCCTAAAGTCTCTCAAGTAGCTGAGATTATAGGCATGCGCCACCACACCCAGCCCATTTTTGTATTTTTAGTAGAGATGGGGTTTCGCCATGTCAGCCAGGCTGGTCTTGAACTCCCGGTCTCAAGTGAGCCACCTGCCTCAGCCTCCCAAAGTGTTGGGATTACAGGCATGAGCCACCACGCCTGGCCTACAAGGTACTTGTTTATGCTTTAGCTTTTTTGAACCTCATAATACTGACATAGATATGGCAGATATTATTTCCATTTCATAGGAAAATAAACAGATTCCAAGAAGTTGGGGGACTGTTGATACCTATGTGGTTAGTGAGTTGTGAGGCTATTTTTAGATCTGAGCTCTTTTGAATTTTTGAAGGCAGTGCGGCCTACAGGAAGAGCAGTGTGTTGGAAGCCTAGAGATGTTTGTGGTAATGGTAAGGGGCAGTAGAAAGCACAGAGGGCTCTGGGTCAGGGCGCTTCCAGTTTTGGCTCTACTCCTCACAGCCTGTGTAACTTCAGGGAAGTTGCTCAGTTCTCAAAGCCTCAGTTGTCTTGTCAGCATCATCCCTGGCCAACCTCTCAGTGGGGTTATTGTAATGTCTATATATTATGACATTGTTCTTAGCTAACTTTTATTTAGCACTTACAAATACCAGGCAGTGTTCTGGATGCGTTGTATGGATTATCTCAGCTAATCCTCATGATACCTCTCTGAAATATGTTCTTTGTTACTTCCCCATGGCAGATGAGGAAATTGAGGCATAGAGATGTTAAGTAACTAGACCAAGTTTATGTAGCTACAAAGTGGTAAAGCCAGGAAAGTAGCCTGAGTCTAGAACCAGCACTCAACCATGGTTCTATAAAATGTCTTTTTTTTAAGGTAGACTGTGAAGTGCCCCGAACATGTGAGGTCCAGGCTGCAAGGACGTGCCTGACCTTGCCCACCTGTGTAATGGTGAATAGGGAAAGGAGGGGGAAACATGGAGATTTTGCAAGGAGGAGAGAGATGATTTCCTAGGGGGTCTGGCCAGGACTGAAGATATGGAATTGTGTTTTGGGGCTATATTTCTGAATGTTGGCTATCATTCTACTGTTGGGCTACCTGGCCTATCTTAGGAGGGTAGAGTGGGGTGAAGTCACTGTTCTGCCAGTGAAGTAAGCCCAGTACAGAAAAGACAGGCATCCCTAGGCCCAAGGGAACTAGATCCATACCATACTCAGTGGAGCCATAGGTCAGACCCCAGGCCAACCTTGTTGGCTGTGTAGGAGCAGGGACCCTGGTCTTTTGGTTCCTAGCCCATGATAGATGGGCCAGTGAATGAAAGCAGTATGGTTACATAGTCCCTTGGAGACCTCTTATTAGAATGCATAATCTCATTAAACAATTTTAATTATAAAAGTAATACATGGTTATTGGAGAATTTTTGTGAAATACAGAATCGTAGAAAATAAACCATTTCATCGGGTCTGAGATGCTAGGAGGCAAGGCCAAGAGTACAAGGGGCAGATGGCTGAGGTGGACTGGGCATTGTGCTACAAGAATAAAGAAGGGCTCTCTGCTTTTGACTACTGCCTTTAGTAATGCAGTTGAGTCTGATACTCTTGGGTTTTACAACCTGGCCCCTTATAACAACCATAAAGGGTGAGGAGTGACTATGGCAACCTTTGCCAGCCTTGTGGGAGGGGGCTGGGGTACTTGGCTTGCTTTGCTATGTGTGTGAAGTTGCCTCCATTACTGCCCTTCCCTTGCTGCCTATTGGGCAGGTCCTGTCTCCTCTGGCTCAGTTTGAGATTGAAATCCAGGCCCTAATCGCATGAATTTGGACCTTGAGTCCAGAGTTTAGAGAGGGGAGGGAGAGAGAAGAGCACCAGAAAGGTGAATGAGAGACCCTTATTTTGGCTGTATGGAGGCCCTAGGCAGCTGATCACTTTGAAGTGTCACTTGATGCTTATCGGCCTGCTAAGGCCTTACATCATGGGGGACAGGGGAACAGTGATGGTGAGTGGGTACAGACTAGGACGACCTGTCAAGACTGTTCCCAGCCCTAGGACAGTATACTTAAGAGGTGAGTGCTGAGGATATGTGGCGCAGGCCCGGCCCTTAGTCCCTGGCCCACGTGAAGCAGGGGGGCACTAGGACCCAGAGGCTAGCACGGTTCCTGACAAGTCTAGAGCAGCACTAGCGCAGAGTGAGACTCATCAGCTGGCAAGCAGGATTCTGTGTCTCTGGGTTCAGGAATCCTCAGGCAGCAGAGGGGACTTGCTCCTCAGCCCCCATCACTGTCCCCACCCCTACCCGTGTAGGCCACCGAGTGAGGCCCATGGACTGGGGAGGGCTGTGCCTGACGACTCCTGTGTCCCTCTATGAGGGCCCAGCGCCCTGACCCTCCTGCCTAGGTTTCTACCTTTTTCTCTGTCTTTGGCCAGCTGGGGGAGGGGGTAGAGGCCGGGTGAGCAACATGGCACAGAGCAAGAGGCACGTGTACAGCCGGGTAAGTGGCCCTAATCTGGGATGGCCCTGGAGGGCTGCTGGGGAAGGCCTGGGTGCCTGTGGACATCATTGCTGTGGGGGCTGGGGAGATAGGCTGGAGCTCAGCTGGGGGCACTCAGACTGTGTTTTCTAAGGAGCCCTCGAAGCCCTGGTGGTGTAAGGCTGGACAGGCTTCCCTTTACAGAGTTGATCCCTAAATGGGGACTAGCAAGGCCTGACCTCTGACTCTAATTGGCCCTCATACCAGGGGCTCCTGAGGGGGTCCAGACTATCCTGGAGACTCAGAATGGGGATGATGTGTCAGAGAGGTCTTATAGTAAAGCCTTTCTTAAGAGCTGCTTTGTTATTTGTTACTTTCTCTTCTGAGATTGAATCTGTAGCTACTGTTGTGCCCCCTGGTTCTGAGAGGCTTATTGGGGTTGGAAAGTGGGGGAGTCTCTGACTTTGGGTTCAGCCTTTTATATCACTGGCAATTCCTTTTATTATCAGGTCCATGAGAGCCATCCTGCTGTTCCAGGTGTGATTTGAGATCCTGGAACCTCTGGGAACTATATCCTCACCTTCCTGGATGAGCTCTTTGGGGAAGGGAATTAGGCAACGACAGGTTGGGAGGTGTCCTGGCTCTTCCATGGCTCTGCTAGGGCTCCCTTCTGAAGCTATTATGAATGAGAGTATCAGAAGGGACTCCCATAGAGTCTTTAGGATGATGGTATCACTTCATCATGCCTCATTCATCTGTTTGCTGCAAGGCCCCTGGTTCATGGAGTTGCTATTGCTAAAAATGACAAGTGTGATTTTCTTCTAAACCATGGGCCTATTTGGGACCTAATTTTCTATTGTGTTCAGTCATCATGGGTGTGCCAGAAGCTGAGAGCTGCCCAAGGACAGTGTCTTAGTCTATTCTTTTGCCTTGCCCATCTGTGGAGTGATAAACCATTCATTTGGACCACTGAGCAGAGTCTTGGGAACAGAGTGAGGGGTAGATCCACCCCATTTACTTGGCCTGTGTTTTCCTTTTTATAGCAAAATAGCATGGAGAAGAATCTCCAGAACTTGGGGATAGAGAGTTGACCAAACAAGACTCAGGCCAGGTAGAAAGGAGTTGAATGGTTGAATGGGCTGTGGTGAAGCATCTGGGGTTTCATGGTGGGTTGTGGATGGGGATGGGAGGAGTCAGATCGGGAAGGAGAGGTGGTGACTTAAGGGTCTGGAAGGAGGCACAATTGTGTGCCTCTGAAAGGATGAGGCCTAAGAAAACCATTTGAAACACAGAGGAGACAAGTGACAGTGGAAGGGGAAAGATGATTCTGTAGGTTCACCCACTGAATTGCCTGTCTTCCCAGCTCAGACTCCTGAGTCAGGGCATTGGGTTGTGGGGAGCCTGGTCTAAACTGAGTTATTCGCTTGAGCTTAATTCCCTTCCTGAGAGGAGAATTAAGGAGGCAGTGCTCCTGAGAAAGCAGCCATGTGGTGACATTCACAGACTAATCAATGCATTCCGATTTGTTATAAAAAAATATAAACCCTTAAAAATTCTAGCAGATTCCAGAGGAATTTGGAGAAATCTTAGAAGAGAATATCACTGACATTTTTTCAGAGGGGAGTTTGGGGTTCCACCCAATTCTGCAAATGGGGTTTAAGAAAATGATTCTGGTTGTTTTTCAGTCCAGCATCTTGGCTGAGGCATTTCTTATACATGAGAATGCCACCTTTGATCTGCGGCCTCTAACTGTCTATGTTTACCTATGTCTTTCTTTCAGACGCCCAGCGGCAGCAGGATGAGTGCAGAGGCAAGCGCCCGGCCTCTGCGGGTGGGCTCCCGTGTAGAAGTGATTGGAAAAGGCCACCGAGGCACTGTGGCCTATGTTGGAGCCACACTCTTTGCCACTGGCAAATGGGTAGGCGTGATTCTGGATGAAGCAAAGGGCAAAAATGATGGAACTGTTCAAGGAAGGAAGTACTTCACATGTGATGAAGGGCATGGCATCTTTGTGCGCCAGTCCCAGGTATTCACGCCCTTCTATGTGTGTGCATGTGTGCACATGTCTGTTGCATGTGCAGCTGATGTGTTGGTACTTCCTTTTCCTGAGCATGGGCATAAGCCTCTGGTTGGGAGAGTGGAAGGTAGTGGGGGAGGGAAGATTGGAGATCCATCCTTAGGGAAGCTGCCCTGTACTCTTGATTTGCTTGGAGCCTGGGGAGGGGCCCATATTACAGCCATCCTTGATCTGGCTATATTGAATCTATTGATCTGGCTATATTGAATCTATTGATCTGGCTATATTGAATCTGGCCTCAGATCCAGGTATTTGAAGATGGAGCAGATACTACTTCCCCAGAGACACCTGATTCTTCTGCTTCAAAAGTCCTCAAAAGAGGTAACAACCACCCACTTAAAGTTGCCTCCTCATAGTCAGGAGGAGTCCCCAGGGCTTCTCCTGGTAACATGGGGCCACAGTAGATCCTAAGATGTTTTTTTCCATCATCACTATATTCCTTTATTATATCTCCCCCTACCTCTCTATACAAGTACACACTTTGTTTCTGTTTGCTTTCTACAGAGGGAACTGATACAACTGCAAAGACTAGCAAACTGGTGAGTGGTTTGGGGGTGGAGATGGGGAGTAATAAAGGGAGGGGAAGGAGAAATATGGGGGATACCCAGTGCTAGGCAGGTAGAAGTAGTAGGTGAGTCTGAGTTGCCTTCAAGTCTCTCCAGCTTCCCTAAGAAGGAGGCTTTCTGGGGATTAATTTCTGCATTAGAGTTATAGTAAAGTTGGTAGCAGGGAAAAACTCATAGGCTCCATAAGTTCAGGGTCAAATGAGATTGAGCTGAGGGTGATAGGAAGGACAGGTCTAACCCTAGTAGTGTAGCCAACTTCCTACCTTTTGGAACCCAAAGATGCCAACATCTAAAGGATCTGAGGGTAAGGTTAAGGTAGAAGATAGAGGAAGAAGCAATCTCCTATTCACAAGTGAATGGCAAGGAGTCGGACCCTCTACCTCCTGTTTTAAGCTGGATGCAGAGGGTGCTTCCTAGTTCCTCTCTGCTACTCCGTGCAGGGTGTGTGAGGTGGGGCTGTAGACTCTGCAGCTTCTCTGGGCCAAGGGGTGAACATCATGGAAGCTGATCTTTGAGGGACTACTCATTTCACCCTGACAACCCCTTACCCCAACCTAACCTGTGTATGCCTGAGTTGGTCTTAACACCTATGCCCAGGACATCTGTTCTCTAACTCTGCCCTTTCCTACTCCTCATGCAGCGGGGACTGAAGCCTAAGAAGGTGGTGTGTTTACTATTTGTGCCTGGGTGGATGGGGGCCATGAGCCCCTTCCCCAGCTGTCCTGCATGTCCTTGGGTTGCTGCATGCCTGTGTGTGTATGACCTTGGGCTGGGATGGCCAGAGGAAATGGTGGCCTTGGCTTTCAGAGTTCCTTTGAAGGGTGCAAGAACTTCAGGCTCAGTGTCCACGTCCAGGTAGCATTCATTAGGGATGATTCTCTCTGCCCCAGGACTCCAAGTCAAAGATTCCCCAGTCAAAAACTATAAGCATTTGACTGTAAATAGCAGCAGTGTGAAATAGATCATTTACTGGGTTACAGTGGGTTCTCACTTAGCCCAAGCTCGGACAACCATAGAAAAATAGACTGGGGGAATGGGACTGAGGAAGATACCAAGTGACGGGTTTTTTTGCAAGGAGATGGGAGGTCAGGGAACAGAGCATAGGGTAAGAACAGTCCCAAGCTGGAAAACCTAAGAGCCTTCATGTGCCTGCCTCTGCATGGGCACTGCCATAAATATCCCCACAGCCCGCAACTCTGCCCCATCAGTCTGTCCCTGCCTCCTTCCTCCTCTGGTGGTGTGCCTGAGGCCTACCTCCTACCCCTTGCAGCCTTTCATCAACCATCATTGGAGTGGGGCTCAATCATGTCACCTTCCCTCCCCTCCCCACCACAGACTCTTTAAACTCTTAGATTTAAACTCTTAAACTGCCATAACCACTTCCTCATACCAGCCCTTGCCTTGGGACTCTGCTCAAGCTCTTTTTGACCTGCATGTGCCTGTCTGGCCTGTATGTACTGTGTTGTATGTACAATTCTATGATTTCCTTATTGTCAGCCTATCTCAGGCCTTTCTGACATTGCATGGAGAGCTGCTGGATTGGGGCTGTGGGAGGGGAGAGGAAAACATCGCCTTTTCCAGGAGGAAACCAGCTCCTGGTTGGTGATGAGTCCTCACTTTGAAGTCTTGCCATGGTAGAGACCACATGCCAGTACTTGCTTTGGTTGGAGATGGGGATATAAAGGAAATAGTGCTGTGAAGGATCCTGGGCCCATTTCAGAGTCATAGAAACTTGGCTTTGTCCTTTGATTATTGTCTCCTGGTTAGGGTTTCCATTTCACCTCAGGCCTTGAATAGAGAAGAGCACAAAACTATGGTCTGATATTTATGGAGTTCTTTCCACAGCCTGGTCTGACCAGGGGCTTTGGCAGCTGCCTGGGGAAATGTGGGAAAGCCCAGGCTAGGCCACCCATGCTGCCCTTCTGCACTCATGTTGGAAAGTGTCAATCAGACAGTTGAGTGCCCCCACCCCGGGGCACCCCAGTCTTCCGCTCCAGTAGTTTTTTCAAAGTGGATCACTTAGCCTAGGGCCCCTGCTCTCACCCATGTGGATCAGGGAGCTGGTTCCAGAGCAAAAGAATGTGCTTTGAAGGAGAAGGCAGAAGAAAACTCAGATGTCTCTGCAAAGTGCTTAGTTCTTTTTGGAAACCCTTTAGAGACAAGCTTTAACCTGTCTACAACCAGGGGATGGTTGGAGAGGAGCCCAACAGTCATTAGAGCTGCTACTACCCAGATGCATGTTCCCCAGGGTTTCTTAGTCACTGTGTGTGCTCCTCAGAGCTGAGTTCTATTGCTGGAGGGGCACTCTAGATGTGTGTGTGCGCCAGATGAGAGACTGTAAGGATGTTGCCAGGTTGTATAAGAGACAGAAGTGGAGTTAATGGGGCTATGGGTGGGTGGGTGGGGGGTGGGGCAGAGTGTGAGTATGATGAGAGAGACTGCTGGAGCAGAGAGGCCCTGTGTCCCTGCCCAGTGATGCCCTGGCCCCATAGAATGCCATTTCTGGGATAGCCTCTGGCCCAGTTTTTGGGTGCACGCTCTTGGGGGTGGGCAAGGGAGGGAAGAGAGGAGCCAGAACCCGTTCTTTGGAGAAAGAAGCAGGACAAGCTCTGCGCATGACCATCATGAGGAGGAGGAGGAGCCAGCAAAGCCCTAGACGGTTGCTAGGTGACTGAGGAGCAGTGGCTCCACCCCCATGGAGCAGAGGAGGGTGGGTGCATGACGTCAGGTGGAGCTGGTGCTGCGGCCACTGAGGCTGCCATCAGCCTAAGCTGGTGAACTGGGCCAGGCACCGCTCTGGTGCCTGCCAGAGCCTGGCGATCTGGCTGCACATCTGCGGGGGCCTCTGTGTCAGAGCGGCGGCCGTTTACAGGCTGGGAAGCTGCGGCACCGGGAAGCTGAGGCTGCATTGTTGGGATTTGATGCACTAATCTCCTGTCTCCGCCGCCTTTCCCTCTGTTCGGTCTCTTGCCCTCCCTCCCTTCCTCTGTCCTTCCTCTGTGTGTTTGTCTATCCTCCTCTGTCCCTTCTCTTTCCTCTCCTTGCTTTCTTTGGTTTTCTGCAATGATGAGACAGGCACCGACAGCCCGAAAGGTACTCTTGCTTGCTCTCGTCCTGCTGCTGGGTTGCCAGGGCAATGGTGGCAGCAGGCTGCTGGGGTGGGGGTGGGGGCTGATTGACTTCATCTGTCTACCTGGTCAGGGGAGGCGGGTAAGGACGAAGGTGGGTTAGGGAGAGGCGTGTGTCACCACTATGCCCCACACCCTGGGCATTTGCTTACGGCCTTGCCTGCTTTTGGCTCTGCCTGTGTTCCAGGCCTTATACCCAGTGGCCTCACAGGCTTGGGCTTCAGGCAGCCTCTACTGCATACTGGATCTGGGAGGATTTCCTGTGGTAGAACCTAGGGAAGCAGGCCCAGGTATCTCAGTGCCTCTAGCAGGCCTGCCTGCCTCACCCAGCCTTTGCTAGAATACCTCTTAGTTCTCCCCGCATCCCCCAACCCCCAGGGTTTGTATCAGGGTACTTTACCAGGGTGGGATGGGAACCCTAGAATAGTTTTTGACCCACAGCTATGGAAGCTTAACCCAGGGTAGGAGGGGTGGGAATTGGTTTTCTTGGCCTCAGTGTATCCTGGAAATAAGGCCCAAGCCAAATCTTACCTTGACTAGAGCAGTGAGATACTGGGTAGCAAGAACACTATTTGGAAATTGGAGTTAATTGTCCTCTTACCATTTTGCAGTAACCTGAAGGGTTTCCAGATTTGATTTAGGGCTGTAGTTCTTCTATGCTGCTGCCCACCCCCACCTCCTTTCCTACCGCTGGGTGGGGTTACTTTGCTGAGCTCTGGGCTTCTGCTAATGCAATATTCATGGTCCTGACACCTGAGCCCTCTTCCCTAGCGATCAGGACTGCTGCAGGATCTGATTCTGGGGAAGGGGGTTAGGGGGAGGGAGGACAGCAGCATTGCTCTGCCCTAGGGACCTGATCTCCCATTTCTGGGCTTAGATTACTTTTGTCACATGGGGTTTCTAGGGAGTTCTGTATAGAGTCTAGCACTTGAAGGAAGAGGCTGACCTGGGAAAGTCCTTGGGAGTGGTGTCTGGGTGGGGCCTCTGGCTCTGGACTGGAGTGGGAGAGATCGTTTGCAGGAGCACTGGTCTCTTGGGACCTTCTCACTAGCTGCTTCCTTGTTCTATGGCTCAGCCTAGAGATGGACTTCTGGGATTTCCGGGGTGTCTGAAGGGGTGAGGCCTGCAAGGATTGGACAAAAGTGGGAGCAGGAACCAAGGGGAACAGGAATTCTGGGTTCCTGAAGTAGGAACACAGTGATTCACTGAAGGGAGAAGGGGATGGGATTGAGGGGAGGGTGGCTAACTGTAGCCCCATTCCTGTTACTTCTTCTGCTCTCATTGCTGTCCCTTTTGCTCTCTGTCTTTCTCTCATTGCCCTTTCTTTCCCGACTACTTCTCTTCTGGCTCCTGTTGCCTGTCCAGACCACAACTCGGCGGCCCAAGGTGAGAAAACAGGCCCCTGTGTGAGCCACTGCTGAGTAAACACACACGTTTCAGGCATGTGCATGTATGAGGGCACATGTATGAGCAAGTGAAAGTTGGTCATAGTGCATCCTGGGTTCTCTTCAGAGGAAAGGGGGGGATCGCGGTGCTGGCAGGCACCTCCTAGGGAAAATGGCTTTTGGCTTTTAGGAGGTTGTCTAGGCCAGTAGCTTCAATGCAAAAGAGAAATGAATGGGATTGTAGTTAATCAAAGCAGGCTTTCTTGAACAAGGGAAATTTGACCTGTTTTGAGGGGAGGGATTGGAAGAAAGATGAAGAACTTGGCCATGTAAAATGTCAGCGGATAAGGAGGTGAGTGTGTCTGTGACAGGCTTTGGGTGGGGACTTCTGAGGATTGCACATGGTCTCTGAGTGTCAGCCCACTGGGAGACCTTGGGGCTCAGCACTTTGAGTACCTTGGCAGGCCTGTCTGCTCCAGGACTTGAATTTCAGGTCAGCTTCTCTGCCCACCTCCTCCCCTGCCCCACAGGGACCTGGATAGTGTTGCCAGATCAGGGGAGATGACAGAAGGGTTGTTTCAAGATAGAGTCTAAGGGTACAACTTTCACCTTGGCCCTTTTACCTGCAGGGTCCCCTGAAATAGACTGAGAGAGGGAGATTCAGCTTGACTCCCATAGAGGGTTTAGCAGGGGTAGAGAGCCTGGCACCCCCACTTTTGGCCCTGCCTTCTCTGGAAATTACATTGTACTTTTTCCCTCTAGGGGTGGAGGGCATAGACCTGGAGCAAGGATGGGACTGAGAGTATTATGAAGTTGCTAGAATGATCACAAGTGGGTCATAGACGGGGGTTCTAGGGAATAGTGGATTCTGCTCTTACGGGTAGTGCCAGAGCTAGGAGGAATGTGGAGTCAGTGTCAAGCGAGGAGCCTTATAATCTTATGATGTCTTTTCTCTTATCTTTTACTCCCTCTCTCTTCTGCCTCCCTCCTCCCCCTGTCCTTTGTCACTATCTCTCTCTGCCTCTCTGTATCGTTTTCCTTGTCCCCTTCATTCTTCTCTGTTCTCACTGTGCTTTGATACTCTCTTTCTGCTTTTTTCCTTCTCTGTCTCCTTCCCTTGCCATATTCTCATATTCTGTTTCTGTTCCTCTTACTACCCCATCCTCTGCTCTCTTTCTGGTCTGCCTCTACCCTCTCTGAATAGCCCACCCGCCCAGCCAGTACTGGGGTGGCTGGGGCCAGTAGCTCCCTGGGCCCCTCTGGCTCAGCGTCAGCAGGTGAGCTGAGCAGCAGTGAGCCCAGCACCCCGGCTCAGACTCCGCTGGCAGCACCCATCATCCCCACGCCGGCCCTCACCTCTCCTGGAGCAGTCCCCCCGCTTCCTTCCCCCTCCAAGGTAAGGACTGGGGTAGGGATAAAGGAGAATCAAGATACCCAGAGGCTTGTGGCTACCTGCTGTGTCTTGAAAATTTCCTGGGGTTGGCAAAGACCCAGAACTTGGATCAGAAAGGGAGAGGACGTAGCCTATGGATATCTTGCCACTGACTGAGTCACCCTTTCTTTTCTTGCCGTTATGCCATACTTTCCCTGTATATACTGTGCCACGGTTTCCTCTCAGATGTTCTTATGCCACTGACTTTTGGCCACCCTGGGGCTGGGTGATGTTTGCACACTTTATTGTGTTCTTTGCGCCAGCTCAGTGTTGGTGGAGAGGTGGAGTGGGCTGTGCACAGACCATGAGGCCTGTCCTTTGCAGGAGGAGGAGGTACTAAGGGCTCAGGTGCGGGACCTGGAGGAAAAACTAGAGACCCTGAGACTGAAACGGGCAGAAGACAAAGCAAAGCTAAAAGAGCTGGAGAAACACAAAATCCAACTGGAGCAGGTGCAGGAATGGAAGAGCAAAATGCAGGAGCAGCAGGCCGACCTACAACGGCGCCTCAAGGAGGCGAGAAAGGTTTGACTCTGGATGAAGAGGGTGGCTAGGGTGGCCTGAGACCCAAGAAAGCATGCTGGAAACTAGACTGAAACTGGAGCCTGGAACACCCTGTGAGAAAGGGAGGCACGGGGCATCTCTGTGCTTGTACCCCCTCCCACCTCCACCTCTTCCTCAGGAAGCCAAGGAGGCCCTGGAGGCAAAGGAACGTTATATGGAGGAGATGGCTGATACTGCTGATGCCATTGAGATGGCCACTTTGGACAAGGAGATGGCTGAAGAGCGGGCTGAGTCCCTGCAGCAGGAGGTGGAGGCACTGAAGGAGCGAGTAGACGAGCTCACCACTGACTTAGAGATCCTCAAGGCTGAGATTGAAGAGAAAGGTAAGGGGCCCAGAGCTGCTGGGGGCCAAACCGTCGGGTGAGAACCATGTCTGAAAGTGTTAATGGTCTTCTCCAGGTTCAGATGGCGCTGCATCCAGTTATCAGCTCAAGCAGCTTGAGGAGCAGAACGCCCGCCTGAAGGATGCCCTGGTGAGGTAGGGTCTTCAGTGCTTGGCTCTGATGCTTACTCTTCTGTCTCCAAATTCATTAGAGCACCCATCGCCAGAGACTCTGACATGTGCTTTCCTCTTTCTATCTTCCTAATGTCCCTGCAGGATGCGAGATCTTTCTTCCTCAGAGAAGCAGGAGCATGTGAAGCTCCAGAAGCTCATGGAAAAGAAGAACCAAGAACTGGAAGTTGTGAGGCAGCAGCGGGAGCGTCTGCAGGAGGAGCTAAGCCAGGCAGAGAGCACCATTGATGAGCTCAAGGAGCAGGTCTGGGGAGCCTAGCCCCTCACCCAGAATCCCCCACCTGACTCTCCTATCAGTTGGTGCCTCTTCTTTCTAGGTGCCTTCCAGCAGCTCTTCTCCCCATCCTCCCCGTAACACAGGTGGATGCTGCTCTGGGTGCTGAGGAGATGGTGGAGATGCTGACAGATCGGAACCTGAATCTGGAAGAGAAAGTGCGCGAGTTGAGGGAGACTGTGGGAGACTTGGTAAGAGAAGAGCAGACCCCTGACATCTGACCCCGATGGTGGGTATTTGGAAGGGACCTGCTGAGAAAAAGATTGACATGTGACCGCTAGCCTTTTTTGAGCAGGGTGTGCGGTGAGGGACCCAGCCTGGGCTTGCTGCACTGACCCTGCCTATTTTTTTTTTTTTTTTCCAAGATGGCATCTCACTCTATTGCCAGGCTGGAGGGCAGTGACACAATAATCTTGGCTCACTGCAACCTCCGCCTCCCAGGTTCAAGTGATTCTCCTGCCTCAGCCTCCCAAGTAGCTGGTACTACAGTCACGCGCCACCACACCCAGCTAATTTTTGTATTTTTAGTAGAGATGGGGTTTCACCATGTTGGCCAGCATAGTCTTGATCTCGACCTCATGATCAGCCCGCTTCGGCCTCCCAAAGTGCTGGGATTACAGGTGTGAGCCACCGCGCCCAGCCAACCCTGCCTTTCTTTTGCCCCAACTGTGGTGTGGTGTCCTAGGAAGCGATGAATGAGATGAACGATGAGCTGCAGGAGAATGCACGTGAGACAGAACTGGAGCTGCGAGAGCAGCTGGACATGGCGGGCGCGCGGGTTCGTGAGGCCCAGAAGCGTGTGGAGGCAGCCCAGGAGACGGTTGCAGACTACCAGCAGACCATTAAGAAGTACCGCCAGCTGACCGCCCATCTTCAGGTGCATGCCTACTGCTTGCTGTCTGCCCACCATCACCCCAGGGCTTCCTTATGACCCAGGTATGCTTCATTGTCTCTCCTTCTAGGATGTGAATCGGGAACTGACAAACCAGCAGGAAGCATCTGTAGAGAGGCAACAGCAGCCACCTCCAGAGACCTTTGACTTCAAAATCAAGTTTGCTGAGACTAAGGCCCATGCCAAGGTCAGGAAAATGGGTGGGTCTGAGGGAGCCCTGCCTGGGTTGAACTGGTATGGGGTTCTGGGCTTCAGATTCCTGGGGGAAGGGGTGCTTTGTGTAGTGGTTTGGAAGACTCTGGCCTGAGCTTGCCCTCGAGGCAAGGCATCTCCTGGAGCAAAGCATGGGAATTCTGGGGCTCTTTCAACTCTGGCTAAGAGTCTTCCTCCCTGTTCACCTCACAGGCAATTGAGATGGAATTGAGGCAGATGGAGGTGGCCCAGGCCAACCGACACATGTCCCTGCTGACAGCCTTCATGCCTGACAGCTTCCTTCGGCCAGGTGGGGACCATGACTGCGTTCTGGTGCTGCTACTCATGCCTCGTCTCATTTGCAAGGTATAGCCAATCAATCACATGTTCCACAGAAATCTAATGAACTTGCCATGAATCAGGCATTGAAGATGCTGAGTGAAGACAACAGAGTCTCTGCCCACAGAGAGTTTATGGTGTAGTGGAGGAACACAGCAAAGTCACTGATGAATATATATTACAAATGGTGTGCTTTCAAGAAGAGAGAGGTTCTGCGAGAGAGCACAATTGGAGATTTAGAGGCGAACAGGGTGTGACTGAGGGAATAACATTGTCTGAGGGCCACGAGCTGCCTGGGGGTTAACGTTGGGGGTGATTGGCAGGATAGCATTCTAGGTGGAGAGATAGCAGGAGTGGCAGCTTTAAATCAGGAAGGATCCTTGGTTCCACCGGTCCCACTACCCTTTCATTTTCATATCCTGACTCCTCACAACCTCCAGTAATCACATCACTACCCTTTCCCCATGCGAGATTCCCCACCCAGGTAAGCGCTATTTCTGCTTTCTCTCCCGTGTGTGTCCATGCTCCCCACATAGTTAAGTTCTGAGTACTGTATTCCTGAGTCTGTGTTCTCCATCCTCTGCTCTGAGGCCCAGGTTCCTGGTGTTTTTTCCCACAGGCAGAGCTAATCCGGAAGCAGGCCCAGGAGAAGTTTGAACTAAGTGAGAACTGTTCAGAGCGGCCTGGGCTGCGAGGAGCTGCTGGGGAACAACTCAGCTTTGCTGCTGGACTGGTGTACTCGCTGAGCCTGCTGCAGGCCACGCTACACCGCTATGAGCAGTAAGTGACTCCTGACTCCCTCACCCCAGGGTCAGGGTTCCAGAATTGGCCGGAACTGAGATTGCCTGTCAGACTCTAGCCTCACAGTGCTCTTCTCTGGTCTCTAGTGCCCTCTCTCAGTGCAGTGTGGATGTGTATAAGAAAGTGGGCAGCCTTTACCCTGAGATGAGTGCCCATGAGCGTTCATTGGATTTCCTCATTGAACTGCTGCACAAGGATCAGCTGGATGAGACTGTCAATGTGGAGCCGCTCACCAAGGCCATCAAGTACTATCAGGTGTGGGGCGAGAATTTGGGCTTGGGGCAGGAGGCAGGGAAGCTTTCACTTGATGAGGGCTCTTACTAATATTATCAAGGTTGTATGTCCCATGCTCTCTGCTTGAGGCCTGGTTTGCTCTTAGATGATCTCTCCATATGATGCAGCTGCTTGAGGGCTTTGGATTCTCTTATACCTCCAGAGACTCATGATGACCAGGGCTCAAACTACAGTTTGGGAAGAACTCCCCACCCCCTCCAGGGCCTAAAAGTTGTCTGTTTCTTTTGTTATCTCTCTGTACAGCATCTGTACAGCATCCACCTTGCCGAACAGCCTGAGGACTGTACTATGCAGCTGGCTGACCACATTAAGGTGAAGTGTCTGGGCCAGTGATTCAACCCCTGTGGAGATCAGCAATGGAGGGCGTCAGGTCAAGAGATCAGGCACCCAAGGAGTATCACATAAGACTAGGGCAGAGTTACCAAAGCCATATCAGGGAAACTAGAGGACTACTTATGTATGGGGGTCAGCAGAGGATGAGGACTTCTTAGAGATGTCGATAAGTCAGAAGGGCTCCTGCTGGGGGCTGATGATTGCATGCATCTGTCCTTACAGTTCACGCAAAGTGCTCTGGACTGCATGAGTGTGGAGGTAGGACGGCTGCGTGCCTTCTTGCAGGTGAGAACATATCTAGATCTCTGTGAGCTCCTCTTCTTTCTTAGTCCTCACTTCCTTACTCCCAGCCTTAATGCTAACTTGGTTCTCCATCCATTTTCTTTTTCCTGAGTAGGGTGGGCAGGAGGCTACAGATGTTGCCCTTCTGCTCCGGGATCTGGAAACTTCATGCAGTGACATCCGCCAGTTCTGCAAGAAGATCCGAAGGCGAATGCCAGGGACAGATGCTCCTGGGATCCCAGCTGCACTGGCCTTTGGACCACAGGTTTAGGGCTGCAACTGGGGAAGGAAGGAAACTGAGTAGAAACAGGAGGGGCATAGCACTTGAAGATCTGGATCTGGTTAGGGGACAAAAATGGTTTTGGGGTAGCTGGAAACTGTGGTGCTGAACCCAGGGTTGACTCCTGATTCTGGCCCGTCACACAGGTATCTGACACGCTCCTAGACTGCAGGAAACACTTGACGTGGGTTGTGGCTGTGCTGCAGGAGGTGGCAGCTGCTGCTGCCCAGCTCATTGCCCCACTGGCGGAGAATGAGGGACTACCTGTGGCTGCCCTGGAGGAACTGGCTTTCAAAGCAAGCGAGCAGGTGGGCCTGAATGGCTGGGCAGAAGGTGTGGGGAGAATCAGTGACCAGTGTGGGGCTTTCACTTCTGACCTTGGCTCCTGCAGATCTATGGGACCCCTTCCAGCAGCCCCTATGAGTGTCTGCGCCAGTCATGCAACATCCTCATCAGTACCATGAACAAGCTGGCCACAGCCATGCAGGAGGGGGAGTATGATGCAGAGCGGCCCCCCAGTAAGGTAGGTGGAGATTTCCTTGGAGAAGTTGCAGAGGCCTGTAGGAGTAAGACTTGCAGAGCTACTGCCAGTTGTGGGAGGACAGGGAGACAGGAGGAAGGCATCTGGAGAGCACCATCCTGCCTAGAAGGCAGGGTTTCCCTGTAACTGGATCTGTGAAAGGAGTACGTTGATGATCTCTTCTCTCCACCCTCACTTTCTCATCCGCCACCAACCATTCCTTAGCCTCCACCAGTTGAGTTGCGGGCTGCCGCCCTTCGTGCAGAGATCACAGATGCTGAAGGCCTGGGTTTGAAGCTCGAAGATCGAGAGACAGTTATTAAGGAGTTGAAGAAGTCACTCAAGATTAAGGTGAGGGTAGTGTAGGCTCAGGATCTGGGGGCCAGGAAGTTGGTAGGACCCTGGCAAGCAGTGAATGTTGGGGATCCGGGACTAAGATGGCTTGGGAGTTAAGGGGAGAAGTGGGGCCTGCAATCAATGGGAGCTCTAGTGAACCCTCAGAGAGCCCCCTATCTCATGGTCTAGCCCCCAGTTTCCAGGGACTGTGGGGAGGATGTCAGGGATCTAGAAGTTCTGTCCTTGTCCAGGGAGAGGAGCTAAGTGAGGCCAATGTGCGGCTGAGCCTCCTGGAGAAGAAGTTGGACAGTGCTGCCAAGGATGCAGATGAGCGTATCGAGAAAGTCCAGACTCGGCTGGAGGAGACCCAGACGCTGCTGCGGAAGAAGGAGAAGTCAGGCACTTTCCCTGGGGCCTTGCTTCCTCTAATCCTCCCCACTGCTGGAGCTCTCTGCCTCATAACCCATACCCCTACTCAGGTTCTCTTATAGTGAGACTCCCCATTTTCTTTACCCACTGCCAACCCCATTGCATCACCCCAGGCTCAGCCTGTGCTGCTCTGCTCTGGCTGCGCACTAGCATGGCTATTCCAAGGACCTCTCAGGACTGAATAGTCAAGGGGTGCTTTGGAGACGGGACACTGCCAAAGCCCAGATTCTCTTTCACAGAGATTTTGAGGAGACAATGGATGCACTCCAGGCTGACATCGACCAGCTGGAGGCAGAGAAGACAGAACTAAAGCAGCGGCTGAACAGCCAGTCTAAGCGCACGATTGAGGGGCTCCGGAGCCCTCCTCCTTCAGGCATTGCTACTCTGGTCTCTGGCATTGCTGGTGGTGAGTACAGTGGAATAGGCAGCAGTAGCACAGAGGAGATTGTCCTCTCTCCTGTCCTTGGCCTCAGTTTGACCTCTGCCCCCCCACCCTTTACCCCCAGGATATTCAGCCAAGAATATGCTTGCACAGTTTCACTCCGTGCCAGTTTTCACCAAGTTTTCCCTTTCCCTGAAGATATGTGCTGAGTTCCTTTGGCAAAGGAGGGCTTTACTAAATTGTTAATGAGGCTCAGAATAATGATGACAGTTGGTCTCTAGTAGATGTCCTTTCTGGCTCTGTAATCTGACCTTTCTGCTCAGCCCTGTATCCCAGAGGGTTGTCAGCCATCAGCAGGCTGGGCTGACTCTCCTGGGGCATCTGGCCCTGCCCGATACCTGCTCTTGATTGCTTCTCTGCTTGGGCACTGTGTTTTCTCACTGCGTTCATGGGGCTTCATTCTATGATGTGGCCATATCTTCCGCTGCTGAATTCTCCCAGTTTCACTTGAGGCTTGTGTTTTGACCTTTGTCTAGTCACTCAGTATAATCAGGGCTCCTCACCTAGCATTTTTCTGGTTACCAGTTTCAGCCTCCCCAGTTTCCTGACTCAGGAGGTGGCTGCTGCTGTCTTTGTTCTCCTCTGCCCTATAGTTTTTGTTTGCTCTCCAGTTTCTCACTTACCCTCCAGAAGACAGACTCTTTGCCCTGGAATTAACCCTTAGGGCCTCCAGACTTTCCCAGCTGCTCCCGTGTCTTGTCAGCTGACCTTACCTACATAGAGTCTTCAACAAAGTCTCTGTCACTGACACCCCTTGATCTTGCGAGGTGACCAAGTACCTTCTTGACTTTAGGCTGTTGTGGTACAGACAGCTCTGTGTACTTTGGAGAGAGTCTCCAGAATTACTACTTTGTGTTGTTTTTAGCACTCTTGAAACAAACATTAGCACTCTTTGAACAAACGTGGTTCTGAATTTATGAAACTTCCCACCAAAAAAGAAGGTATTTTGCCTCAGAGCAGTGGAGAATCCTGAGGAGCAAGGGAGTGTGTGTGCTTCCCCAACTTAAGCTTTGCTGCTGGTGAGTGCTAAGGATGCAGACATATTGGGGTCTCTGGAGCATTCTCCATGCCCTTCTTGGAGATGGCGTCTGAGGCAGGCAGGCAGGAACAGCCTCGTGTTCCGAGTGCTTTGTGCAGTGCACACTCCCTTTGCCACTGTTCTTCAGACGTACCCTGTCTTATGGCCTCACTCCTGTTTGGTGTCTTTCTTTCACACAAATCTGCTTGTCCACAAAGATAGATGGCAGAGGGTCTTGTTAGAGAAAGTATGATGATTAGGAAAAGGGTTTTCCTGCAGGTTGTGTCCAGGATCCTCTGGTGTGTCCCCCTAACCGCAAATCACCTAACTCCTCTCTCCTCTTTTCCTGCTCCCCCATGGGCTATCCCGAGCACAGAAGAACAACAGCGAGGTAGAGACCCACTCAGGCTGGGGGTTACCAGGGCTGGTGGGAAATGGAGCTAAGGGAGCAGGGTGAGGGGAGAGCCAGGACTGGAGGTGGGTAATGGGGGGATGTAGAAAGCGGGAAAGAGCAGGAATGGAGCCCAGTGTTCAACCCTCTCCACTTGGGGCTGATGACATTTGTTGTGGTCCCCACAGGAGCCGTCTCTGGGCAGGCTCCAGGGTCTGTGCCAGGCCCAGGGCTGGTGAAGGACTCACCACTGCTGCTTCAGCAGATCTCTGCCATGAGGCTGCACATCTCCCAGCTCCAGCATGAGAATAACATCCTCAAGGTGAGGGAGCCACAGGGAGGACTGGGATGGGGGATGGAGCATATTCGCCCCATTGATGATAGATGGCAGGGGCCTCCTAGCACCTCTTACCACTACCCTTCTTTTTTCATCCACAGGGAGCCCAGATGAAGGCATCCTTGGCATCCCTGCCCCCTCTGCATGTTGCAAAGCTATCCCATGAGGGCCCTGGCAGTGAGTTACCAGCTGGAGCGCTGTATCGTAAGACCAGCCAGCTGCTGGAGACATTGAATCAGTTGAGCACACACACACACGTAGTAGACATCACTCGCACCAGCCCTGGTATGTACCTGCCAACCCCCAAGATGAATAGAACCACCCCCTCTACTTGGCCCAGGGATTTAGGCCCTGCTCAGGTGGTGCCCCTACCACAGAAGCTCTTCCCAGCAGTGTTCTTTGGCTTCACTGTTCAGTTTTCTTTCACCCACTCTCTCTCAAGTACTTGTTCTGTTAGAGAATCTCATACCTGTACCCCTAACCCTTAATCCAGTACAACTGCCTGCCTGCGCCTTGGTGGGCCTCACCAGCTTTCTCTCCCCACAGCTACCAAGAGTCCGTCAGCCCAACTTATGGAGCAAGTGGCTCAGCTTAAGTCCCTGAGTGACACCATTGAGAAGCTCAAGGTCAGCTCAGACTTTGTCCTGCAGAGCTCACGTCACAGTGGAGCCAGGCATTTCTGGAGTTCCTCTGAGCCTGGCCCTATGCTAGATAGCAATTGGGGAGGAGGTTGAAGGGAAGGCAGGGTTCTTGCCTTGGAAGCTCACTGTCTCAGTGCAAACAGAAGATAGATTCTCATAATAAAATGGATTAGCTAGGATAATCTTTAGCATGACTGGTTCAGGCTTTAGATTCCATCAGGGCTGAGATCATTGTGGGGTAGAATGGTTGGGTGTGGCTTCCCAAGGGCGGTAGAATGTGAGTTGGACCTTACAGGATGAGGACTTGTAAAGTAAGGAGGAGTGTTGGGGAGGGGGGATGGGGTTGGAGATGAGAGCAAAAGTATGGTAATATAGAGGGCTAAGTTCCTGCCCCCTTGGTATTAGTGTCTCTGTGAAACCAGGCGGTCTTGTGCTAGCCTGTGGGGGTCCCCTAAATGAACCCTTGTCTTTCTCACCCCTTCCCTAGGATGAGGTCCTCAAGGAGACAGTATCTCAGCGCCCTGGAGCCACAGTACCCACTGACTTTGCCACCTTCCCTTCATCAGCCTTCCTCAGGGTGAGGGGGAGACGGGGTGGAGGACGGGACAATGTGGAGAAGCTCAGGTGGGCCCCCCTCTCCTCCAGAATTGGAAGAGGCCTTTGGAGTCTCAGGTCTAACAACTACATACCTTGGGTTATCTGGCCAAATCTTACTTACAAGTAACTCAGAAGTGCTTATGATGCTTTGAAATTCCAATATTTTAGCACCTAAACACTTTCTGTGACTTTTGACACCAGGAGAGGCTCAAAACTCCCTTGTCAGATTATGTATCTCCATTCTGATTTGAAAAATGTGGTCACCAAAGCCCAGGATCTCAGAAGCCCCAGCCACCTAGGAGCTGCCTTGGTCTCAGTGCTCAGGGACCCCTTCAGTGGCCTACAGCTCAAGTGAGCCCCTGACCTGGAGTCTTTTTTTCCTCATCAACCACCAGGCCAAGGAGGAGCAGCAGGATGACACAGTCTACATGGGCAAAGTGACCTTCTCCTGTGCGGCTGGTCTTGGACAGCGACACCGGCTGGTGCTGACCCAAGAGCAGCTGCACCAGCTTCACAGTCGCCTCATCTCCTAAGCACTCCTTTCCCCTGCTGTCCCCTTCGACCCTCAGCCCTCTGGTGCCGCTCTGCCAGATGCACAGCCACCTCAGCCAGCCCCCAGGTAGAAACATGTGGGTTAAGCTCTTCCTGCCCCATTCAGCTTCACTCCCACCCTTTCAGCATCCTGCCCCTTCACCTTGACCTGGGTTCCCCCACTCCCATTCCCTGGCCTCTGCCATAATTTGCTGTTCAATTGCTCCCTCCTTCCTGAGGGGCCTCAGGGCATGTGGGGGGTAGGCTGAGACCCCACCACCAAAGGTTGAGTGAGGTCCTCTTGATTGAGAACTTCACCCCTTGATTAAAGCAACTTCTGCTTCAGTGGTTCCTGTGTGGTGTTGAGAATGGGACTTGGGCCATTCAGCTCAGAGCAGGAAGGGAGGAGAAGCGATGCTGAGGAGCTTTGGCAGTATCAAATTTGAGGGCTCCTCTCGTAGTGACCAGCAGAATGCTGTTCCTAAAATTCATGTGCAGTAAGTTACTCTAAGCAAGGAGGAAAGGGCTAGACTTAGGACTAGGTACCTAAGTTCATTTATGGAGTTAGGAGGGCTGGGAGGGTGTAGTCTCTGCCAACTCTGCCTCTGCTTCGTGTAGCTTCCACTGCTCTTTATTCCAGTTTTTGGAGCTAGAGTAATGATATGATCACCACCCCAGCCAATTTTCTGATGCACTGGCCAGAGTCTTCCCATAAGACCTGGGGCCTCTCAGAGGGAATATTTATTAAATAAGGGGAAACTAAAGTGGCGTACTAGTAAAAGATAGAAGGTACAAAAGCTACTCCCAAACCCACTACAAATTAGAATCACCTGGGGAGTTTCTTTTAAAATGTAACAGATTTCTGGTTCTTGACCCAGACCTGCTGAAAACATTTCCAGAGTTGGGACTCATTAGGCTGGTAAACAGCACCCCAGCATTGTAGATATTAGTCCCGTTTAGATTAGTTGGCTAGCTCCTTTATACTCTTTTTTTCCCCACTTGGGGAGAGAAGTCCAGTCCAGACTCCCAAAAGGCTCTGATCTAGATGCAGAAAGAGACCCTTGGCCCTGCAGAGTGCCAGGCCTGAATTAGGCCAGACCCTTTGCTTGTGTGCTTTCTGTCTCAAAGGGAAGGGCAAACAGGAGGGTGGTTACTCCAAGGTGGGCGTCCAGGGGCCGTATTCTCAACAAATATACTGTCTGGGAGGTCAGCGGGTTATGGTATTTGAATGCCTGCTCTGTACCTTGGCTCTTCTCACCTGGGAATCTGAGAGAAAATGATTTGATCACCTTTCCTCAATACTCTCAATGATGGTACACAACCAGTATCATTCTAGATGCGTAGGATATGTTGCATTACATAATGAGGGATTAATTCTCACAGAAGTGGTTGAGAAGGGTTATTGTGTCTTGAACCAGAGAGTCTTCACCTCACGTCTCCAAATTGGGCTCTGCTAGAGCTAAGGAAATCACAGACCACACTGTCCTTTCCTTGGGATTGGATTCTACCCAAGCTGCTGACCTACCTTCTGATTGGTGTGGTTAAGACACTGAGGCCAAGCAACTTCTGGTGGCACTTTGAAAGGAGAACAGGGCTTTTTGTTCCATCCTTTTCCCTTGGTGGTGGTTTCTCACTACTTAAACTACTGCTCTCTTGAATGCCGAATTCATTCACCCAATTATTTGTTGGCTGTCTCCCCGTGAGTGCCCCACAGGTATCTAAGAGTCAGCGTGTCCAAAACTGAAATCATCTCTTCTGTGTCCTACATGTGACAAGCCACAAACCTGGATATCCTTGACTCCTTCTTTGATCTCCTTAGCTAATTTAGTTATCCAGTCCTGTTCAGTTTGTCCTTCATTACTGTCTCTCAAATTTGTCCACTTTTTTACATCCACGAGCTTTGTCTATAAATAACTTCTTGCCCTGGGCACTTCAGCAGTTTTTAAACTGGTTACCCTACCTCCATTGCCTCTCTTCAACCAGTTCTACACATTGATATGAGGGATCTTTCCAAAATGCATACTGGGCCAGTTTAAATGTCATTACCCAGTTTAAATCCTGAAATGATTTCTTCAACTAGATTTAAAATTTACATAAGATCTGAAATGGTTCCTCTATGTGTCTCGATTTTAAAATTTAAATTCACTAGAATGGCCCAAGAGACCATCAATGATTTGGGTCCTGTCCACCTCTCCAGCCTCTCCCCACATGCCAGGTGGTTCAGCTTTAGTGAACTCCTGCAGTTTCCTTGCCACCCTGTGCTCTCTCAGGCCTTTTCCCACCACCCAGAATGCCATCTATCTCCTTCCCTCCACTGTACCTTTCTGCCCCCGCCCCATCCCCATTCCTCAGCTGACATCCTGTCAATTTATTAAGATAGCTCTGGCATTGCCACCTCAGTAAATCTCCAATCCCTGTGACCTGTTAGGTGCTGCTCTTCTGGAGGCAGCAAAAGATAATAGACCTTTTTTTCAGATGTGCTTGGATTTAGTTGCTTTGTGACTTTGGCAAGGTTTCTAATCTCTGATCTGTTTTCTTACCTACAGAATGGAAAAATTATATCTTACAGGGTTGTTATGAAGGTGAAATGAGATAGTGCATGCAAGCATCAAGCACTGTGTGGGCACACAGTAGGCTTGCTTCTCTTCTCTAGTACGTGCTCCTACTACGCTACTTTATGCCAGTAAGCATCTGTTTCTATTTTAAGTGTAGTTAACTCCTCTCCCGATTTAGACAGGAGTTCCTTTAGGATGTCTTCCATCTCTGTATCCCACCAAATACAAGTAAAGGGCACGTATTTGAGGAGGAGGAAGATGAGGTGTTTTGTTTTTGTTTTTGTTTTGTTTTGTTTTTGGGACAGAGTCTTACTCTGTTGCCCAGGCTGGAGTGCAGTGGCACGATCTTGGCTCATTGCAATCTCCACCTCCCGGGTTCAAGGGATTCTCCTGCCTCAGTCTCCTGAGTAGTTGGGATTACAGACATCTGCCACCATGCCCAGCTAATGTTTGTATTTTTAGTAGAGAGAGGGTTTCACCATGTTGGCCAGGCTGGTCTCGAACTCCTGACCTCAAGGGATCCACCCACCTCCGCCTCCCAAAGTGCTGGGATTATAGGCATGAGCCACTGTGCCCGGCCAGAAGATGAGTTTTATTTTGGACGTGAGTTTGAGGTGCCTATGAGAATGTACAATAGAGATGTCCATTTGGCAGTTGGAACCTGCTGGGTCTGGAGCTCAGCAGAAATGTCCAGATTGAAGATAAAGTCTGGGGAGTGAGTTGGGAGCGTGTCAATGGTGGTCAAAGGCATGGTTTGGGTGAGGTTACTGTCTGTATTCAGGTTACTAAGAAAACCGAATCTTAGGCAAAGCTAGTGGTTAGCACTTTATTGGAGGGTGAAGTCTCAGAGCAGTGAGAGTGAGGGAAAGGAGGAAAAGAAAATCAAAGGTTAGTGTTAGTGAGTTGGCTCCTGGTCACTTTCACACACAAAGACCGCTGGTCACTTTCCCATGTTGGATGTCTCTGGATAGGCTACACAGAAACACCTTGACTGGCTGGAACATTGTATTTGGATTGATGGAGGGATGGAGGAGAAATTCACCTGCTCTGCTTCCCGCCCATGCTTTACTGCCCAAAGTTTGCCATGGAGCCAGTGTTAGCTCCCCACTTTCTTGCTGGGATGATATTTCTTGGCCACTGGGAAAGCCAGATCCCATGCCTTGTGGCATGGCATTTAATCTAAGTCCTGCAATGGCAAGGGGAACAGAATGTGGTCACCGGCCTGTGGGAGTTGGTCAGCACACAGCAAGCAGCTGGAGACCTGGGAGTCAGGTGAGGCTGAGAGAATGTGAAGCAGCAAGTTACCTCAAGAGAGTATACAGAGGGAAGGGAAGATAGAGCCCTGGGAAGCCCTGAGAGTTAAAGAGCCTGCAGCCTGAATGGGCATCCACTGCAAGCAGAGGGCCCCCGTAGAAAGCATTGTCACAGAGCCAAGGGAGGAGAGAGATTGAGCAACTCAGAGGGCAATCAAGTTCTGGGAAGTGGCCATTGTGATTCAGAGATGCCTGATGAGCTGGCCAGAGCAGTCTCCATGGAATAGAGGAAACAAACTGGGTTGTGGTGGCTAGAAAGGGGAGACAGCAGCTCATGCTCACTGTGTGCCCTGGGTGGCATCCATTCATGGGGATTGTGGAGAATGGATAGCCAGGCAGATGACCAGGGAATGATTTCTGGAAACTCGCATGTGATGGTAGCGGAGAGGCCTGGCGAGGTGCTCTGTATACCAAGGATGGAGCATAGCATAGTAACAGCCACCTTTGATTCATCCAAAGCCAGAAATGCCAGTGTGACAGAACCAAGCAGACTGGCTGGCAGTTGGACAGGATATGAACATTCTCAACTCTGTTCCCTGGGAGCTTCTCTCTTTTGGTGGGTTTTGGGAAGTTTCCTAGGGTTAATGTTACCTGCCCCAGCATGGAGGCACCTTTGTGAAATAAGAATAGGGCTTATATTCCATCTCTTCCACTATTGAGCTGTCTGAATGTGGGGAAGGTGCTTAACCTTTCAACTTCAGTTTCTCTATTTGTAATAGGCCAATAGCACCTTCCTCAGGTGATATTCTTAGGTAATCTTCAGGGAAAAAATTAAATGACATAGCATGCTTGATACAGATGCTTAAAAAAGGATACCTGGGAGAGGCTGATACTAAACAAATGGAAAGGAAACAAAATAGAAGCAGTCACATTCCCAAGACGTACACTTGTGACACACATAACCATCTTTTGAGCCCCAAAGGATAGGTAGCCATGGCCAAGTGCGGTGGCTCACACCTGTAATCCCAGCACTTTGGGAGGCCGAGGTGGGCGGATCACGAGGTCAAGAGATCAAGACCATCCTGGCCAACATGGTGAAACTGCGTCTCTACTAAAAATACAAAAATTAGCTGGGCATTGTGGCACATGCCTGTAGTCCCAGCTACTTGGGAGGCTGAGGCAGGAGAATCACTTGAACCCCAGGAGGCGGAGGTTGCAGTGAGCCGAGATCGCACCACTGCACTCCAGTCTGGCGACTGAGTGAGACTCTGCCTCAAAAAAAAAAAAAAAAAGGAAAAGAAGTATAGGTAGCCCTTTGTGCCCTAGCTTTCAGCTTGTTTCTGTGGGTGGCTACTGTCTTATTTTCTACCATCCAGGCACTGTTTCCTCGTTTTAGCAGGCCAAGGCTGAGAAGGAGAGTCTAAACATGGTGGCACCTCTCTCACTCCACTCCCACAATTTGAATTCACCTGCTTGGTTCACATTTTCAGTGCTCTACCTCAGTGGGGAGCAGGGGTGGGGCAATGCAAAGACCCAAATCTGGTGCTGGGTAATCCTAGGGAATGTACAAGGCCCCAGAGCTGAGTCTACCCTACACAGCCATGAGGCAAAAAGTGAATTAGGAACAGGTATGCTCTATAGCCTCGGTACTGTGGAAGTTTTCCTTGGACCCTGTCAAGTAGGCCCAGGGCACCTGCAAAACACTGAAGTCTGAGGGTGAGTGGTCCCTCCTGCTTCTCTGTGGTTATTGTTTCATGTAGCCAGCTCTTCTATGTGTATGGGTAGCATGACCATTCACCTAGCCTCCCTCCATCTGTATTATCTGTGCCACCCGAAACAGGTATCGCTACTCCCAGGGACAGAGGTCCTCAGAGGGGCAGCCTGGGGCGTTTGGCCTACATTCCTTTTCCAAAGACTGGGGAGTTTGGATGTGGGAATTGGATTCTTCTTGCTCAAATAACGGGTGCCAGAGTAAATAGATGTCTCTCACCCTGTGTTTTGTTACTTTTTATTATGGAAAATTTTAACATACAAATGAGAGGAGAGTGTAATGACTTACATGTACAATATATGTTCATTTCATGGTTCATCTTGTTTCGTCTATATCCCCTTTCCCATCTACTCCCAGAATGTTTTGAAGCAGATCTCAGACATTACCTTATTATTTCATCCAAAAGTCTTTTAGTATACCTAAAAGATACAGCTTTTCAAAAAAGGAAACTACAATACCGTTATCACACCTGAAAAGTTAATTCATCAACTATCCAGCATTCAAGTTATCTTGGTTGTCTTATAAACATTTCATTTTGTTTTACAGTATGTTTATTTGGATGAGATTTAAGACAAAGACAATATACTACAAATAGATGTCTTTTGAGTCTGCTTCCCCTTATTTTCTCATTATTGTACTAATACAGTGTTTTTTGTATGCATTCTTCTTAAGCTTCATTTTCAATGTGTCAGCAATTCAAATACATAACATTATCACCTTGATAATACAAATAACACAATATGGAGGAAGACTGAGAACATAGGCTCCCGGTACTTAGTCACTGGGATTATAGAGATTTTCGTTTTAGTATTTTCTGTTTAAATTTAAAGATGTCCTGCCATGGCTGTGCAAGAATAGAGCTATCTAGAATGGAAGTGCAATGGAAAAAAAAAAATGGACTCAAAATTAGGAAAACATGAAAAGACATAAGTCAAGGAGAGAGAATATATTTTGAAACTAAATAGAATTTCCTGGCCGGGTGTGGTGGCTCATGCCTGTAATCCCAACCCTTTGGAAGGCCGAGGTGGGTGGATCACGAGGTCAGGAGTTCAGGACCAGCCTGACCAACATGGTGAAACCCCATCTCTACTAAAAACACAAAAATTAGCCAGGCACGGTGGTGCACACCTGTAGTCCCAGCTACTCAGGAGGCTGAGGTAGGAGAATCGCCTGAACCCAGAAGGTGGAGGTTGCAGTGAGCCGAGATCATACCACTGCACTCCAGCCTGGGTGACAGAGCAAGACTCCATCTCAAAACAACAACAACAACAACAACAACAACCACAAAAAACTATTTCCTTCATTCAGAGTGTAAGCATCCAAACAGGTGCTAAGGAGAGAAGTTGTATCTTATTTCTTCCTCAAATTGCCCTTATCAAACCAAATAGGTAATGCCCATTGACCTAGAAAAGGGAGCTCTCTTCAAGCAGTGTATAAGAAAAAGCAGGGCAGAGGGAAAGTAGTGAGAGGGTCACTTGCTTTGAGGTACTCCAGGTCAGGGGTCTCCAGTTCCCGGGCTGTGGACTGGTACTGGGTCCATGGCCTGTTAGGAACCTGGCCACACAGCAGGAGGTGAACAACGGGCAAGGGAGCATTACCGCCTGAGCTCTGCCTCCTGTCAGATCAGCAGCGGCATTAGATTCTCATAGGAGTGTGAACCCTATTGTGAACTGCATATGCAAGGGATCTTGTGGGCTCCTTATGAGGATCTAACTAATACCTGGTGGTCTGAGGTAGAATAGTTTCATCTCAAAACCATCCTCCCCCTCCTCCCCATTCCATGGAAAAATTGTCTTCCATGATCCGTCCCTGGTGCCAAAAAGGTTGGGGACCACTGCTCTAGGTGATGGATATCAAAGCCTTCACCTTGAGAAACCTGTCAAAAATGGCTGAAGCTGTGACTCTCCATCATTACAAATGATGAAAGATGTAGCAGATTTTTACTGAGGTGCTAATGGATTGAAAAAAACTGTCTATGAAAGGGGACCAGACAGATACCCAGGCAGCAAGGCAACATGGGTACTGAGTGAGAGTTAAGTGCTTGCAACCTCTCTGCTCCACAAATCAGGTTAAATTCTAAACTTTTTAATTTTAGATTAAATAATGGGGCAAATACAAAGCAAAGCCTCCCATCAGTTGCAGCAGCTGGATGGAGAAAATAAACACTTCTAGAATATAACTTAGAACATCCCCTTGAACTCCCATCATCTAAACCACACCCACTGGCTGAAGATGTTGCACTTTTTGACCAAAAAATGGAGGTGCTACCAACACAACCTTTGTATCATAGGAAGAGACATGTAAACACACGAGAGCGATGGAGCTGCACTCAGCACTGGATGTGGTGAAGAAGGGTATATAAGAGATCTTTCTCCATACCCATCAAAATTTGGGATCTATAAACACTGGAGGTAAGTCTATCCATTTTCAGAGAATTGGCTTAGTGGAGTGGGAAGTAGCAAGGGTTTTGTTTTGTTTTTTTGTCCCCTGAAATTGCTAAATAGGACTTCACAAAGGGTACATGAAAACCATGAGATGACTGAAATAAGTTATGGAATTTAAAAGGTGGAGAAAAATTTTACAATATTAGGGGTCTTTTCCCCATAGTCAGCCGCAGGTATGGTAAGACCCATTAGTTCCTGGCTTGTTAGTGAGTAGGAGATGGCAGACGCTCTTGGCTGCGCAGCAAGTGACTGCAAAGGGGAGTGACATAAAACAACTTGAATATAATGGAAGCTAAGAAAAAGGTTGTTTAGTAATTGTAGTTCTGGGAAGGGAAGGGGTTTCTAGCCTCCTAAAGATTCCTGCTCCCAAGGTCATTTTATTTCTGTTTAATTTTTCATACATTATTCCTGGTATCAATAGGTTAAGTAGAATTTTCCCAAGTATTGATTTATTGATAATGTTTATAAGTGGCACACAAAACTTTCCATTTCACAAACTAACATTCATTGATCCCTTTAAATGCAAGTTCAATCCTTATAAGCTAAGTGCGGGGATGATTTCATGTAACATAGCTAAATGCACACAAAATCTGTATATTCTGAACTACAAAAGTGGTTTCCATAGCCACATATGGTTTTAGACAAGGATGCATTTTCATAATGAATAGTACTAACAAATATGTTAATCAAACAATACTTGTTTAATACCAAATGCTTGTTCTGTCACCAACTTTTAAAGCAACACCATTCCAACTACTACTAAAATAATTTAGAAGCTTTAATCTGATCTGTGAAAATAAATTCTCCAAAAACTTGACGAATAGTATGGATAAACCTCAAAGCTTTTAAATTTAAAAAGCCTACCAAAGGCTGGGCACAATGGCTCACGCCTGTAATCCCAGCACTTTGGGAGACCAAGGCAGGCAGCTCACCTGAGTGAAGGAGTTTGAGACAAGACCAACCTGGGCAACATGGTGAAACCCCATCTCTACAAAAAAAATACAAAAATTACCTGGGTGTGCTGGGATGCGCCTGTAGTCCCAGCTACTTGAGAGGCTGAGGCGGGAGAATTGCTTGAGCCCAGGCAGTGGAGGTTGCAGTGAGCTGAGATCCCACCACTGCACTCCAGCTTGGGTGACAGAATGAGACTCTGTTTCAAAAAATACAAATAAAAAGCCTTCCAACATTGAAACCTTCACATGACACTTAGTTTCTACAAAAAATCACTTGCTATCGGAAGAAAAGAATATTAAATTACCTTTTAATACAAACATTATTAAAATAGACTTTTCCTGTATCTACTTAAGAGAAACATAAAACAGCTCACAATCTTTAATAATTTGTCTGATATTGTCTAGAAACTAAAGACTACATGATACAGCTGTGTCTCAGCTATGGTGAGTCAGAGGTACCATTTGGACTGCATATATTAAAACAGCTGTAGTGTAGCTTACAGTGGCACAAAGACTCGACACAAATATTGTGTTGTTTCATCATTTAGGTAGTCAAAAGTCGGAAGGAACTGCACAGTTTGCAAGGTCCTTTACACGTGGTCATTAAAACTGAACAAGTATGGTAATATAAATGCAGGCGTTAAAGTCTCAACATTCTAAAGTTGAAAATATGAAAACTTTGTTTCTTCATCTTTCATTTACATGGTTAGATATCGGGACCTTACCATAGAAATATTTAGTTACTATGTATGGTTGTCCCAGAAAATAATGGAGCTTCAGAAAGTACAAAAGGTGTCAAAATCTGTAGTTGGCTTTGTCAGATGCTTTTCTAGCTTATTTCAATTCTTCATCCATAGTAACCAAGTCTTTTAACCCTAGCAAACTTTCTTGAGTCCTTTCAAATTAAGAAGACAATATCATCAACTTGTACTTGATCTGATCGTCCAATTGGTGTTGGAAGTTCATAATTGCATTGATGAACTCTATAACAAGATTTTCAGGAATATCCATCGGCTCAGTGTAAGGATTCTGATAATACCCAAGCCCATACATCAAACATCATAATTCTTTAGGAAACAGTCTTTCTTTTACAAGATCCACCTTCTGCTCCTTCTTCATTTTCTTCCTCAGAGAAGTGATTTTCCGCCCATTTTCTCGAGGTCATTTTTGTTCTTCAAGTCTGTCCTTGATGTCTTGCCAGTACTATTCAGATCAGGAATCAGTTGGCTCTGATGCCAGGTTTGGGACAGAATGGTTATAAAGTCTCTCCAAGTCATTGCTCACAGAGACTGCAGCTGGTGCTGGTGTCACGACAGGAGCAGAAGAATCATAGCCTAAAATGATATCTGCGTCGCTCCCTCCATGGTTAGAATTGGAACAGCTGGTGAGGCAACATCCTTGGAGGATGGAGGGGAAGAGTAACTTGCCTCTAGATGGGGTTGGGAGTAAATTGAGACCTCCAGTCCTGTCTCTTGCAGTCCTGAGCTTAGAAACCTCTCCTCCTCCTCCTCCTCCTCCTCCTCCTCCTCCTCCTCATCATCATCATCTCCATCATCTCTTTCTCTCTTTTAGAGAAGAGCTTCGCTATGTTGCCAAGGCTGGAGTACAGTGGCCATTCACAGGCATGGTCATGACACACTACAGTCCCCAACTCCTGGACTCAAGTGGTCTTCCTGCCTCAGCCCGCAGCTGGGACTACAGGTGCATGCCGCTGCACCTGGCTGAAGCACATCATTCTTTGGTTGTAATGTTCCCATTACTCAGCTTGATGGTCTGTCTTTCCTTAAAGCCCAGATCCAACTTGGGATGAGTGTTCATTTCAAGAGATCCTTTGGCCATCTCAGATACCTGTTTTATCCATTTAAGGTGCTTTTTCAGGAAGAAATTAAAGTCAAGGCATCACCCTCATCTGTGAAGCCAATGCCAATGAAAGCACTATACCTGCTTAGTGTCGTCCTAGAACCACATTACAAAGTAGAAGCTGTAATCTTTCACTGTCTCAGCAGTGTCAGCATATTGTTCTACTGGTGCCTGAGCAAAGAGCTCTCCTGATATTTTATACTTGAGTTGACATAGGCAGTCTTCTCTTTTGAAGACTAAGCAGGCTGGTCCACATTCCAGCCTGTAGCCATTGTTGGAGGCCTGGGGCAGAATCTAGCTGACATTGACACCAGCTAGGATAGGCTCGTACTGTGCCTTGGCCGCCATCTTGGCTCTGCCCTTTGTGCCCTCCAGATGACGTTGGGCATAAATTGAGGCCTCCAGTCCAGTCTCTTGCAGTCCTGAGCTTAGAAACATCTCCACCTCCTCTTCCTTGTCATCATCATCTCTTTCTGTCTTTCAGAGAAGGGCTTTGCTATGTTGCCAAGGCTGGAATGCAGTGGCCATTCACAGGCAGTCTAGGTTCTTTCTTGCTTGATTTTTCCTTATAATTTATTTGTGGAAAGAACTATTTCTCAGAATCTGAATTTTCTTAAAATGCATCCTTATGGTGTTAATACATTCCTCTGTCTTCTCCATTTTCTGTAAATTGTTAGTTGGATTTAGAGCAGTGATTTCCTGACTAAAACATCAGCATCACCTGGGAATTGCTAATTCCTACTCATCCCAGAGAGGCTGGCCATAAAAGTCACCATCTTGGTGAGGCCTAGCATCTCAATTCTGTGAAGTCACCCATTGAAAGAGATCAAAACAATTGGGATAGACAGGGGTGAAATATTGGATGAGGTAGTGGTTGGTCTCTTGATGGCATGGCATGCCTGTTATTTCTACGTTTTTATTTCATATCAATGAAAATTTGGGGGTTTTGTGTAACAGATGGAATGTAAAAAAGAAAAAAAGATGGTGAACTTACGATTTGACAGTTAACTTAGCTGATTTAATGTACTTTAAAAACTACATCATTACTAATGGTTTAGTGATCCCTGCCCTTGACAGAGACACGAGGAGAAAAGTGTTCACTCTCCCCCAATGCTTAGACTACTATTTGACCCTTTCTAAAAGACAAGGGAGTTCAGATAGGGCAGACTGTCCTCCCTCAGATATTGGAGTTTTAGTTACCTACACATTTGACAGCCAAAGGCACTTGGTTTGGAAAGATCCTTGGCTGGATCCTCTAGCTGCAGCCATGGCTAGTCAAGTTTCCATAGAGAGTACAAGCCAGGCTTGCCTTGCCAGAAGAGACCCTTCTGATCTTAGTAGAAAAGATCAGCCCAGGACTGGCCATCTGGCAGGTAATCAGGACCTACTCAAACAATTGAGCAAGGAACAATAGGTGGAACTGAACCCTTATGAACTCATGGGGTAAACTCTAAGCCTCAGTGAACAAAATCTGAGATAAATCACTTTTAACTCATCTTGGTACTCCTTTATAAAAAGCAAAAAGCAAAGGATAGACTGTATGCATTTGACAACGTAGAACTGAAAACCTAGATATAATATATATTTAAATTTTAAAAAATACCACACCATTTAACAAAATTTTTATACTTTTTTTTTTTTTTTTTTTTGAGATAGTCTCGCACTGTCGCCTGGGCGAGAGTGCAATGGTGCGATCTCGGCTCACTGCAACCTCCGCCTCCCAGGTTCACGTGATTCTCCTGCCTCAGCCTCCCGAGTAGCTGGATTACAGGCGCACACCACCACACCTGGCTAATTTTTTGTATTTTTTAGTAGAGACGGGATTTCACTATGTTGACCTAACTGGTCTCAAACTCCTGACCTTGTGATCCACCTGCCATGGCCTCCCAAAGTGCTGGGATTACAGGCGTGAGCCACTGCACCTGGCCAGTTTTTATACATATTAACATAGTGATATTGGAAATTTATTTTTCAGTGGAAAAAAATGCTCTCTATTTTGGAAAGTAGGTAGTTGGGCTCCTGTTTTAAATGAAGACATATTTGAAAAATTGCCGTGTAAGTTCAGTGAGGAGGCAAGGGCAGTGAAGGAGGGTGAAGAGACCAGAATGTACCCATTCCACCACCAGTGGACATTTGGGTTGCTTCCGAGTTCAGGTACCTCCAAACCATGCTATATAAATATCCTCCTTTGTTCATGTGCTTTGGCGCACATATGCAAAAGTTTCTCTAAGGAGTTAAATTGCTTGGTCATTCCTCATGAGTATTTTCATCCTTATTAAATATTGCCACATTGTTTTTGCAGAGTGGCTGTACTGGTTTACAGCCTCATCAGCAGGATGGGTCCCCTTGACAGGATTCCAGTCTATCCCTTTGGGGAGGAAGGTGTAGCCGGGAGAGAAATAAGGCTGGCAAGGAACAAGGAAGCCAGACAGGAGAACACTGTTAGTGCCAATCCAAAGAGTTCAGACTGTATTTGACTGCATTGGGAAGCTACTGACAATTCTGGAACAGGGAACAAAATGCAAAAACCGGGTTTGGGAAGGTGAGTCTTTAAAGCTCTCTCTTGGTTTGTGTTGGGGGTTGGTAGTGATAGTGGTGGAGTTGGCTTAGGCCAGCAGCAGGACTCAAGCTCACAGGAGAGAGGAGATCTGTGGGGTGACAGTACAAAGGGGACACTGAGCACATGCCTGGGGGCAGAAAACCAGAGCGTCCCAGGTCTCCCAACTCTTATCCTTAAATAAGCCAGTTAGACACTCACACACTGCTGGTAGGGGTGTGAAGTGCTACAGCCACTCTGGAAAACACTGTGGCCTTATTTAACAAAGATAAATATGCACACACTGAATGGGCCACAAGTCGTAAAGTATACCAAGCAAAACAAACAGGAAGAAAAAAAAAAGAGGAAGGCCGGGCGCGGTGGCTCAAGCCTGTAATCCCAGCACTTTGGGAGGCCGAGACGGGCGGATCACGAGGCCAGGAGATCGAGACCATCCTGGCTAACACGGTGAAACCCCGTCTCTACTAAAAATACAAAAACTAGCCGGGCGAGGTTGCGGGCGCCTGTAGTCCCAGCTACTCGGGAGGCTGAGGCAGGAGAATGGCGTAAACCCAGGAGGCAGAGCTTGCAGTGAGCTGAGATCTGGCCACTGCACTCCAGTCCGGGCGACAGAGCGAGACTCCGCCTCAAAAAAAAAAAAAAAAAAGAGGAAAGAATCGTCAATAACATCAGATGTAATAGAGAGGTCTATCAAGCAAAGATCTGAAAAGTGTCCACTGTCTAATTGTCCACTTGGCAATTAGAACTTTGATGATGAGCTTTGCCACAGAAATGTTTGTAGACCAGTAAAGAGCAGAAATCAGAACACGATGGTTTGAGGGATGAGTGAGTGGTAAGAAAGGGAAACTAGGTGCGGGGCCTACTGTCAGGATGGTTGGTTGAGAACAGACTCAAGCACACAGAAACGTTAGTATGTGATCAAGCACCATGGGTCCCCTCAGCTGGATTTCAGTCTGCCCCTTTGGGAAGGAGGGGGTAGAATGGTGGTTACAGGGTACATAATTTTACAAATGGTGATTTAACACTTGGGAAAAACAAGTTAAATCCTCATATTACACCATATAACAAAGTCCAGTTGGATTGAATATTTAAATATACAAAGCAATACCGGAAAATAACTAGTAGAAAATTAGAACATACAGACTTTCTACATAAAGAAAATTTATTTTGTATATAAAGTTGGGGATGGCTAAAACTTTTCTAAGATTGACAACAAAACTAGAAACCTTAAAGGATGATACAGATAAATTTGACTTTATTAAAATACACACACACACACACACCATATTAAACCTTTCTGTAAGAAAAAGAAAAAAAAGGCTGTAAACAAAATTGGATGACAAATGACAAACAGAAAAATATTTATAATTGGGAGGCTGAGGTGGGAGGATTGCTTGAGCCCAGGAGTTTGAGATTTTAGTGAGCTGTGATGACGCCACTGCATTCCAGCCTGGGTGACAGCAAGAACCTTTCTCTAAAAACAAAAAAATAAAAAGAAAAATATTTATAACATATGATAAGTAACATTTACAAATAAATAGGAAAAAGAAGCTGGGCGTGGTGGCTCATGCCTATAATTCCAGCACTTTGGGAGCCTGAGGCAGGTGGATCACCTGAGGCCAGAAATTTGAGACCAGCCTGGCCAACACGGCAAAACCCTGTCTCTATTAAAAATACAAAAATTAGCCTGATGTGGTGGCGCATGCCTGTAATCTCAGTTACTTGGGAGGCTGAGGCACAAGAATCACTTGAACCTGAGAGGCAGAGGTGAGCTAAGATGGTGGCCAGTGCACTCCAGCCTGGGTGATAGAGTGAGACTCTGTCTCAAAAATAAATAAATAAATAGGAAAAAGAAACACATCAATAGAAACATATACATGACTAGGAAATTCACAAAAAATATAATTACCATGTTAAATCAACCTTAAGTAAAAAACTCGTTTAAGATGGCAAAGTGAACTGTTACATTTACCTCTCTTTCCTCCCTAAGTCCAACTGGAATTACGTTTTTTAAATGAAAAAAAGTAAAGTATGCAACCTCATGAGAGAACTGGAAAAAAAAAAAGTAAAAAGGAAAAATATCCAAAGCCAAACAAACAAACAAAAAAACAACATTCCAAAACAGTGCTGGAATACAAGGAAGGGTTTACAGTACACTTATTTGGACCTGACGCCTAGAACTTTCCCTTCTGGGAGAAAATCTGCCATCCCCACTTCAGTCGCCTGGTTCATGTGGGACACTGAGGCTCAGAGACAGCAGAACTGGGGAGTGGCAGCAGGATGTTGTAGCAGGTGGTGGCAATCAGGGGACTTCAGGCTGTGTTCTCACACCACCACCCTGCCTTTTCCTTTGCTCACAGAGAACATTCAAATGACTGTCTTTCTCTAGCAAGGTAGAAAGGCTCTCAAAGAAGTAAGGAACATACTTTGGTTAATGGCTAACCAGGCATTAGGGCTGGACAGGAAGACAGGCGGTGCAACAGCCAACTCCCAGTAGACACTACACACAAGGAAGAAAGCACAGTGCTGCCAGGGCAGATCCTCTTCCCTATTCCTGAGCCTGCAAACCTGTTCCCTTTGTGCATCCTGGAAGGACAGCCCCTGCCCCATACCTTCCTATATCCTCACCAAACCAGATGAAGCTCACCCTCAAATTCCTGTATGAAATGAGAAACAAAAAAACCCCAAACCTAAAGTATCTGAAATAATGTCCAAATGATTTGAACAAAACCTTGGTAGGGAGAAACCAAAAGGTTTCACTTGAATGCTTGGCAGTAACATATCAACTGGTCTTTCTACCTGTGCTACAATCCACTGTGAAGCCAATTATTCCATTCTTGTACCAAGTCCCATTCCACATTCCTTTCACTTCAGACATGTTTGCTGATGTTTACACCTCTCCATAGAATACCCAGCCTATCTTCGCAGGCCCAAACCTTCATTTCCCCACACCTGCCCTGTGCTAGGGAAACAGCTCTCTAGTTCTCAGGATACTTATGCTATGTTCTCCCACCTCTTACATCTTTATTTTTTGTGGCTTCTTCCGTCTGCTTCAGATACCCCTTGGTAGTTCTGGGGTTCTAAATCCTACCTCTATCCTACCCCTTCACTGCATCTCCAAGGCCATTTTCTCCACGAAGCTTTTCCTTAACACACAGGGCCGGTAGGTAAGCCATGAACATTTGTGGAACAAAGTAATCCTCCAAACAAGGGTGATTTTTCTTTCACTGAACCCTTCCCTCACTTTATGCTTCTTTTTGGAGCCTCACAGTCTTCTGAATTTGTTGAATTCCCAACCAGCTGGAAATTCCCTAAGGCCCTAAACTGTTTCTGGCCTAGGCTGTGCTGCTCTTCCTGGGACTAAGGGGTTTCCTGAGTCACAGATCTTCTGTGCTAAAACCAGGAATACCTCTGGTGACCCAGCATGTGTTGATCTCCCTAGTCTTGCTTGTCTTTGATTCCTTGGATTATTAACAGAAACTATAATGTTGGGTTAATGTGTTGTCTTGGGCATGGACTCCAAAACATATTCTTTCACATGTCTGCCACCAGCAGGCCCTAGATCCAGGAATGAGGCTTTTCCACTAAGGGAAAACTCCACGTGATCTAGGAAGAAAGTGATGACATCCAACCAGAAGATAAATTTCTTATCTGAAACAAAAGGTCAACCCTGAAATAAGGAGGCTGAAGACCCTTAGAGAAGCCACAGAAGAGACTGTGGAAGAAGAGGGGCAGAGTTGCTTTTTAAATGGGGCTTCTAGCTCCTGCTTTTCTTCCTGTCTATAAGTCTCTGAGCTTCTGTTCCAGCCCTGTAAGGTTGGGGATGAGAGTGTTCTCCCTGCTGGACTGTTGAGAGTTCAATGAGGGGAAATGTGTGCAAACACCAGGCCCCATGCTAAGTGTCCAGAGACGCTGCGCCTTCCTGGCATGCTCCTCTTCCCTGTCCCTCAGCACTGCGTCCCTCACTCCCTCCACTCCCAATTCTCACTTCCTACTCACTGACTCTCTTCTTCCTTCCCATCTTCCTCCAAACTTTCCATTTTCCACTATGTCTCTCTCAATCATATCTTTCTCACTTAAACAAAAATGGAATTCATAAAAAAAGAGGCCAAAAGTCAGGATAAACCTAGAAAAATCACTGAGTATGCAAAGTTTTTCTTGCAGGGTTTGGTTTGTTCAAATGCCTTCTTTTTGTCCTTGCCCATATCCTTCTCCAGAGAGTCAGGATTTGGGGTTTGCAGAGCTGCGTGGCAGTGGAATGTGGAACGTTCTCCTGAATCTCAGGCCCATGGAGAAAAGAGGCAAAAGTGCTGACATCTTTCCTGAGGATTACCTGATTTAAAAGAGCTGATTCTCCCCAGACAAATGCCTTAGCTTTATTGTGCTGGGACAAGCTGAACAGGCAAGGAATAAACCTCCCTAGAACACACTGATTAGATTAGCCAGTGAGAACCACTGAAGACGCAGACATTAGATTAAAAAACAGAAAAATGAATGTTACTTTTACAGTGGCTATGAATAGACAAAGACTTTTTGGTTTGAAAATAGTTGGTGAGGCAATAGAGGAGGGGCTATGTTAATAGCAGAGGTAGAAAAAACGAGAGGTGGATGGTTCCAACTGCAAGGTCCACCCTAAAGGAATTGGAGTCAGGGCCCAGGAGCCACAGGCCACTGCACTGGGGTGAGTAAAGTGGATTTTACATAAATAAAAGTTACAGAATGGTTGTAGGTTCTGGTTTGGGGATGTGAGTGAACCAACTGAATAGTATAGGCAGGTTCCCCAGCCCACCGAGAGTCAGGTGAGAATTTTATTGCTTTTTGCTAAAGGCCTGTACAAGACTTACAGCAAAGATAAGGAGTAATCTGATTGTTGAAATTAATCTGTAACTATTCCAACATAGCAAAGGGCAAGTAACGGAATGACGAGGTTGTTCTGTAGTAGTGTTGCTATTTTGTTCTGTTCTGTCCCCCTACTCCAGTTTCCTCTGTGAGGGGAGCGTGTAGTGTGTGCACATCTGTGAAATGTCAGACTTCTAAAGTCAGGGACTGATACCTATATCTAGTTGACCCCTGTGCAGAGGTCTAACTACCCCTCTTAAATGCCATGTTCTTGAGACATAGAAGTCACAGTGGTTGATGGTACTTCACACTTCTTCCAATTCAATAAGGTTTACTTATGGTGTCTCCTCTGAGTCTTCTAGGAGTCCAGAAAACATTCAACTTGTATAAGAATCCACACTTCAACTAAGCTTTCTGGTTCCAAGAAGGCATCATTACCAAGGATTTGTTTCCTGAGGTCTTTAGGGAGTGAGAGGGAAGGAATGCATGAGAAACCAGAGCTAGTCCCCATCTCTCTCCCTAGAAGTGACAGACTGCATAGTTCTTATGTATCAGGAGTCCCGGAGATCAGCTGACTTTCTGAAAAAAGAGTCCTCCAGCCTGTGATGAAATCCTGACTTAGAAACCCAGTGCCCCTAGCTTTGTGGGCATCTGTCCCTGAGAAATGGTGTTTTACTCTCCCTCCAAGCAGGCATCCCAGGATTTGGAATTCAGCTGTGAGCTCATGAGCTGAGGGATGTTTCCAGGAGTACCCTGAAGACCACCCAGGTACGCTCTCCCCACTTCCTTTATTTTGGATGGACCAGTCTAAGGACAGTCATCTTTTCCCACCCCATTGATGGCACTCAGTGAGTGGCTTGTTGCTTGACTAAATGCCTGCCCACACCTACTCCAGTCAAGTTTATCTCCCAGGAGGGAGTAACCAAACACTTAGCAATGGAGACACTCATACATCTCTTTTACCTCCAGTGCACTAGAAGTGGGGATGGTGGCCATGTCAACAAAGGAGATAACTTTAGCACAAAGGATGTCACAAGAAACAGATAGTAGAGTGTGTTCTCCAATGTTATCATTTCCCAAACCAGAATCAACTGGTCTTGGGTTTCCTTCCTTCACCCTTCATCTGTAGAAAACTTTGTTTCTTGAGCTACTTGAGATCTACTTCCCTATTTCTTTTTTTTTTTTTTTTGAGACGGAGTCTCGCTCTGTAGCCCAGGCTGGAGTGCAGTGGCACAATCTCGGCTCACTGCAAGCACTGCCTCCCAGGTTCACGCCATTCTCCTGCCTCAGCCTCCCTAGTAGCTGCGGCTACAGGCTCCCTTCAACACGCCTGGCTAATTTTTTATATTTTTAGTAGAGATGAGGTTTCACTCTGTTAACCAGGATGGTCTCGATTTCCTGACCTCGTGATCCACCCACCTCGGCCTCCCAAAGTGCTGGGATTACAGGCATGAGCCCCTGCACCCAGCCTACTTCCCTATCTTAAGAGGTGGGCTGTGTGCTTCTTCTGCTAATTTATTATCTCAGAAGTACGTAATTTGGGGACAGGTACGTTTTGAGGACAGGAGCCCTGTAAGAGTCTCTTACTCAAAAATGGATTCCGCTTGGTTTGAGGTTTAATAGGTCATTGCAATGCTCCCTTCTGGTATCATAGGACATAAGCTGGGTTGGGCTGAGTCCCCCTTTTGTGTCTTAGCCTTCCTGTCCTTACTCCATAGTGAGAGCAGCCCTGATGGAAAAACAAAATTACCATCCATGCCTACTTCCTTTCTGCCCCTCTTACTCTAAGTCTAGGCAATCTGCAACATCATTTTATATTGGACTTCCTAGATCACAGACTCTTTTTCAGGAAGAGTCAATTCAAGCCACCCAGGACTTACGATTCCTTGGTGATAAACACCTTGCTCTGTGTTGGGCACCGTGTGAGCACAGAAATGGCATGGGCTGCCTGATGTGGGACAGTCCCTCTTGGTCAGCAATTCGGTCAGCAGCCATCTCAGTGACCCCTGTGTACATTTGAGGCAGCCTGCCAGGTTGTAGGAACAGTGTGGGGTTAAACAGCACATGGTCCTTGACCTCAGAAAGCTTAAAATCCAAAGTCAGATAGAAGGTTATTTAACAGATGCGTATTAATTTACAACTAAAGCTAATATTGTGCACTGTTACATTGAACAAACATAATTTATGTGGTAAAATCAGAAAGCAGCTTGATTTTTGCTCTTAATGCTCTTTTACATTTATTCTTTTTTTTTTTTTTTTTTAAGATGGAGTCTCAGAGTGCAGTGGCACAATATTTGGCTTGCTGCAACTCCACCTCCTGGGTTCAAGCGATTCTCCTGCCTCCTGAGTAGCTGTGGTTATAGGCACACACCACCATGCCTGGCTAATTTTTGTGTTTTTAGAAGAGATGGGGTTTCACCATATTGACCAGGCTGGTCTTGAACTCCTGACCTCAGGTGATCCACCCACTTCGGCCTCCCAAAATGCTGAGATTACAGGCGTGAGTCACTGCACCCAGCCTCTTTTACATTTATTCTGTGGGACTAGCTCTTGCTTTGCCCCTGAATGAAATTTAGGCAAGTCACAAGATTGTTCCAGCCACCCTTGGTCTCAGTCTCATTTTAATGATTATAGTTTCCAGCCCTATCTAATGATACCACTTCATTATCTAATGATACCACTTCAATCCTGACTGGAGTGGAGCCTCTTCTGGTGCTGCTAAAGAACAGAGGCCCATGGTGGGTGGTGGTCTGGATGGGGAGTCCCTGGTTTCCATTCTTCCTCACTCATTTAGCTAACCAGGGTCCTCAACCCCTTCAGAGTTGTTGCCTGGAAGAGAAGAGGGGAGAGGAATAGGAAAACTACATGTTTGTGATCTCCAGCTCACCAGTGGAACATGGTGATTGTTTTACAGGTTCCTGCTGTAACTCCTCTGTTATTCTCCTCAAAGGCCAACTTTCTCCACCCCTGTCAGAATCCCTTTCGTACACCTGCCCCATTTATCTCATCCTCATGGCCCCATGGGAATTTCTCTGCTTCTGCCCCCACCCATCATCTCTTTCCTGCCCACTTCTCCTAGGACTGTTCTTTGTTGTTGCTCATACAACACAGCTCTTTGTGATTAATCTACATTTAACATAGCTCCAATCAAAGTGATAAAGGAATATTTTTATTTCTTTATCTGATTTTCTTTACATGATTTCCTTTTATGGCAAAATAAGCATAAGATTGACCATTTTAACTATTTTTGAATGTACAATTCAGTGGCATTAATTATATTCACATTGTTGTATAATACAACCATCACCACCATCCATTTCCAGAACTTTTTCATCATTCCTGACTGAAACTTGGTACCCATTAAACATTAACTCCCCATTTCCCACTGCCCCAGGCCCTGGTAGCCATTAATCTACTTTCTGTATCTATAAATCTGACAGTTCTAGGTACCTCTAGAAGTGGACTCATACGATATTTGTCCTTTTGTGTCTGGCTTATTTCACTTAGCATGATGTCCTTAAGTTCATTCATGTTGTAGCATGTGTCTGAATTTCATTCCTTTTTAAGGCTGAATCACGATTGTATGTATATACCACATTTTATTTATCCATCTGTCGATGAATACTTAGGTTGTTTCCACCTTTTAGCTATTGTGAAGAATGCTGATATGCGCATTGGCATATAATTCAAACTATCTGTTTGAATCCTGGCTTTCAGTTTTCTTGGGTATATACCCAGAAGTGGAATTTATTTAATTGTTCTTGAATAGGGAATACCTCTGCATGGTGGACAGTATAAAAGGTACAAGAAGCCATAGAGTTCCCTGAGCCCCGACCTCCAAGTTCCCCTTCCAGGAAGCATCACTGTAACCAGTTTCTGACCAGTTTCTGTGACCTCTTCCCTGGAGAGACCATACCGTACCCATAGGCACCCTCTACACAGGCATGATGACAGCCATAAGCACTCTTCTATACTTTCCCTTTTTCCTACTTAACAATATTTCTTTTTAAAAAATTTAAAAACCTTTTTTTTTTTATTTAACTTTTATTTTAAGTTCAGGGGTACATATGCCAGATATGCAGGTTTGTTACATAGGTAAATGTGTGCCATGGTGGTTTGCTGTCACCTAGATATTAAGCCCGGCAGATATTAGCTGTTCTTCCTGATGCTCTCCCTCCCCTAACAATATTTCTAAAAAAATCATTCAATAGCACCATTTAAAGAATATCCTCATTCTATTTAAAAGTTTCATGGCTTTCCAAAGTAGAGACAAAACTTGTTTTTCTTTCTTTTTTTAAAATCAGTCCTTTATTCATGGACATTCAGGTTGTTTCCAATGTTTTGCCACCATGAACAATGCTCTAATGATAACAGCCACCATTTCCTGAATGCTTACCATGTGCCAGGCCCTTGTTAAAATCCTTCCCATGTATCATATTTAATTCTCACTATAACTGTGACGTAAGCACAGGGAGGTGAGTAACTGTCCCAAACCACATCTCTGTTTTTGTCCACAGGTGGGAGTGTAAGATAACTTTCCAGATAAAGAGTTGCTGTTACCAAAAGGTATGTCCATTTCATTTATTTATTTATTTTTATTTATTTATTTTTGAGATAGAGTCTTGCTCTGTCACCCAGGCTGGAGTGTGCAGTGGTGCAATCTGGGCTTACCACAACCTCTGCCTAACGGGTTCAAGCAGTTCTCATGGCTCAGCTTCCCAAGTAGCTGGGACTATAGCCACCACGCCTGGCTAACTTTTGTATTTTTTTAGTAGAGATGGGGTTTCACCATGTCGGCCAGGCTGATCTTGAACTCCTGGCCTCAAGTGATCCACCTGCCTCAGCCTTCCAGAGTGCTGGGATTACAGGCGTGAGCCACTGCACCTGGCCAGGTATGTCCATTTTAAAGTTATATAAATATAGCCAAACTGGCCCCATCAAGGCTGTGCTTATCTGCATCTCACTTGCAAGTAGATGTATGAGGGCCCGTTGCCCTCTTCTCTCACTGTTGAAAAATTTCTTGATATCTGCCAATCTGAAAGGTATTTCATTGTGGCTCAGATTTGCATTCTTTTTCTTTAAATGAATGAAGTTGAGCATGTTTTCAAATGTTTAAAGGCCATTTGTTTTATAATGGGGTTTTAAAAACTTGATAAAATGCTTCAACTGTTTACCTAGAATAATCAATGGACAAGGTAGCCTGGAATCCTTTACATTTTAATTTTACTTGTAGATTTTTAAAATAGTTAATACAGTTACAAGATTCAACATTTGAAAAGAATACAAGAGTAGAGACAAACCCCATCCGTGTGTCTCCCCAGTGCCCAATTCCTGTCCCCAAACACAATCAGGCCTCCATTTGCTTCCATTTCTCCCTCCTGTGACTATGGTCCGAACCTGGGCCGCACCATTATCCTTAGCTGCTCCATCTCTGAAATATTAAATTCAAACATTCCACTCTGATCTCGCCACTGTCCTCTTAACTACCCAGCACCTGACCCTCTCTTGACGCCCCACCTGCCCTTTATCTTACCTTCCTTTCCCATCCACCTGAGGTTCTCTGCCCTCCAGAGGCTCCACGTCGGGTCCCACTGGCCTCCAGCCACACCTGCCTGGAAAGCCTTACTTTCTGTTTCACGATACCTAGTTCAGAGTCAGCCCACCCATGGGATAACTCTCATTTAAAGATCTCAAGCAGAGTAACCACTTAATTTACTGCTCAAACTGGGACTCTTTTGAGAATGAAAGGAGCACGACTAATTATGAAGCCAAGACAATAGGGGCAGATGATTACTGTCCAAGGCAGATCGGGTGCAAATTCAGCTCAATCCTAAGGAACAAATTACCTTTAATTTCAGAGCAGAGATCAATAATATGTGCTGAGCCCCACAAATGATTTTAAGTTGCTGCCTTTGTTCACTGCCCAATCTTCTCTTCTAAATGGATTTTTTAAACAGTGCATTTCCCCAACACTATTTTCTTAAAAATCTATCCTTTACAATACCAGTTTCAGCCCCTAAACTCAAGTGTGTAACAAAAATTAGTTTGTTTATAAAATTCTTCTTCTGCCGGGCGCAGTGGCTCAAGCCTGTAATCCCAGCACTTTGGGAGGCCGAGACGGGCGGATCACGAGGTCAGGAGATCGAGACCATCCTGGCTAATATGGTGAAACCCCGTCTCTACTAAAAAATACAAAAACTAGCTGGGCAAGGTGGCAGGCGCCTGTAGTCCCAGCTACTCGGGAGGCTGAGGTAGGAGAGTGGCATAAACCCAGGAGGCAGAGCTTGCAGCGAGCTGAGATCTGGCCACTGCACTCTAGACAGAGCAAGACTCCGTCTCAAAAATAAATAAATAAATAATAAAATAAAATAAAATTCTCCTTCATCTATACTTGAGCCCCACTCTTTAAAAAGGTGCTGACCCTTAATCTCAGTCAGTTCTGAGTTTCCTTTGCAGTTTCCATTTTGGATTTGGGGTGGGGTGGAGTGCAGGGTTCTAGACTCTCAGTGACCTACAAAGGGTCCTGCCCTTGATGTCATCTCTCCTTGTCAAGTCTTTCTCCACCTCTTCAAGCAGCCTCAGGGAGCTTGCCTAGGGTCCTCTTGGCCTAGATACACCCAGTAGCCATTCTATTCTCTGCTCTCAGATCCACAGATTGTGAAGGATGCTGCTTTCTCTGTGGGGCTCAGCCCAGGGAGCAGGGATTGGGACTTCAACCTCCAGGACCCAGCAAAGTCAATGTTTCTCAACTTCCCTCCAGCCCTTGTCCTTGCCCTGGGGAATTCTTCTTGGATATAGGGTCAGGAAATGCCTTGATCTTTCTCATGACCATTTTCTCCCACACTTTGGTCTAGGTCTAGGCCAGAAGTCTTTTCTATTCCCCTAAGGAAAGAGGCTCCTTACCTTTTCCTTCTGTTTTCACACATGTTCCCTGCAGCACTGAGCATAGAATGGCCTGGTTATTTGAGGCAGGGAAGGGAGAGAGGTAAAGGGAGTATCAGGCTGGAGAAGGCATTGACTAATATTTCAGAACATGATCTTGCAAGGCATATAAAAATATCTTATACAAGATGTGCTTCCTGTTTTAACTATTATGATTTTATAATTTTTCAGATCTTGTAGGCAAGACTCCCTACTCCCATCTCCCAGGCCAGGGCAGCCAGTTATCAGCTGTGTGAACTTGGACAAATTATGTTATCCTCTCTAAGCTTTAGTTTCTTCATCTGTAAATGAAGATAATAGTAGTTCATATCAGTGCTTCTACTTGCCAAGTACTGTTCTCAATGTTTCATGTATGTTACCTCATTTAATACTGACCATAAACCTGTGGGATAGCTGCTATCATTCCAGATGAGGAAGCCACTTCCCACAGTCGTAAGTAACTTGTCCAAAGTCATGTGATCTCCTGCTCTTAATCACTTTCCCAACCTGTCTTTCATAAATATTAATAATGACCTCAGTCAGGCGTGGTGGCTTATGCCTGTAATCCCAGCACTTTGGGAGGCCGAGGTGGGAGGATTGCTTGAGCCCAGGCTCGAGGCTCGAGGTGGGAGGATTGCTTGAGCCCAGGCTCGAGACCAGCCTGGGCAACATATTGAGACCTCATCTCTACAAAAAAATTAAAAAGTAGCCTGGTGTGGTGTGGCACCTGCCTGTATTCCCAGATATTTGGGAGGCTGAGGCGGGAGAATTTCTTGAGCCTGAGAGGTCAAAGCTGTAGGGAGCTGTGAGAGTGCCACTGCACTCTAGCCTGGGTGACAGAGTGAGATCCTGTCTCCACAGTAAAGAAAGAAAGAAAGAAAATGACCTCTTGAGGTTGCTGTGAGGATTAATTGAGGTAAAGTATATAAAGCTCTCAGCTCTGAGCCTGGCACATAGTAAAAACTCAATAAATTCTAAGCTCATACTTTAGCCATGATTTTTTTGGTCATTTTCATTCAAAATGCCCTTGGAATTGTATTTAAAAGATATATAAATGTCTGAACTTAAGCATATTTGCCCTATTCAGTTTTCCCATCCAGAAATATGATGTCTTATTATATGTTTCTTAGCAAAGTTTTGCCATGTGTCCTCATATAAAACATGCATGTCTAGGTGAGTTTATTTCTAGATGTTTTAGGGTTTTTGTTTTTATTGAAAATGAAATCTTTCCGTCCATTGTATCTTTTGATCACAGAGTGCTGGTGTCTCCAGGTTCTTGTTAGTTAATCAGCTCCCAGATGTCTCTAGAGGGATGTCTTTCCATAGCCCTCTCATTTTAGGTTGACATGAAGATCACTTGGCCCAGCCAGTGACATACGCTCTGACCAAGAGGCACAGGGTGAGAAGTATTTTTCCAGGTAGCTTAGGTTGGCTGAGGTGATCAGATAACTGTCCCTTGGCTAAGGAAGTACAGCCTGGGGAGAGGGGAAGGAAGGGGCAGCCCTTGCTTGGCTGCATGCTGGTTCTGATTCCGTTTGGGGATCTGTCTGAAGAATGAGTTCCTAGGTACCCACATTTCCTCTGTGGCCTCAATGATTCCCAATTGTGTTTGCCAAATGATGGCTCTAGTGGCAGCTCTGCCAAGGCCCAAGATGCTTCCCTGGGCTCTGGGTCGCTTAAGTAGAGGGACTGTCATCCAGCAAGGCCTCATTCTTCTCCGTGGGAGATACATAATCTGTGGCGTCCCTGAATCAGCTCCCTGCCTGACTCCACTGCAGGCCTCCAGAGGGCAGCAGAGGGCAGGCGAGAGGGGAGAACGGGACTTGGTTCCTGGAGAAGCAACAAAGACGGTTCTGCTCCTGCAAGCTGCTAGAAATACTGCTCATCCCCCTCCCCTCCTCCTCAGGATAGACATGTGAGCTTCTCCCTGAGGGTGTAATAATTATAATAATATTATTAGTTAATACTAACTATTCCCTGTGGGCCAGACATTGACTTAAGGTTTCACATTGATTCAGATAACCAGTGAGGTAGATATAATTATTATTTGAATTTTTTTCAGTTGAGGAAATTGCAGTGAAAAAAAAGGAGAAATTGCCCAAGATCCCACAGTTAGTTGACCCAATTATTTATGAGCCAGGCTCTATTCTAGGTATCGGAGATATGTGAGTGAATCAGATAAACTTTCTGCCATATTAGAAGGACAGAAAAAGTGAACAAATGAATGAACACATGATGTGGTTTTGAATAGAAATGCCACTTAGACAAATAAAGCAGAGTTAAGGACCAGAGGGGGGCATTTTAGATGGGCTAGTCAGGGAAGATGTTCTTGGGTAGATAGCATTTGACCAAAGAGTTGAATACATGAGGTAACAAGTCAGGCTGAAGATTGGGGAAACAGTAAGTGCAAAGGTCCTGAGGTGGAAGTGAGCCTGGGGTGTTAGAAGAACAGCAAGACTTGCATCGTGGCTGCTGTAGAGTGAGCTGAGTCCATAGGCCACAGCAGCAATTGGAAAGTAGATAGGGATGGTGAAGAAAGAGAACTCCTTCACAGCGTCACCTGGGCTTGGCCTCTTACAGTGTCTCAGCTTCTCTTTAACATATCCCTCACCTTTTTTCACCTTCCTGCAGAGTGCTGACACCATCACAGTATGTTCCCTTCTCAACCCTGGACACGGTTCAAAAGCAGCTAAAGCAGACAAGAATCTGGGGCAGCCAATATTGTACCACCTGCCAAAACTTGGCACAAACAATCTGGAAGCCAAAAATTGCACATACTGTGGTGAGTTTTGCCCAGCCTGTGGGGAACTTCTTGTGGGTAAAGGTTCTAGATAAGCCTGCCAGGGCTCCCAAATTAATCCTCAGTCCCACTAACAAGGGCCTAAGCCACGCAGGTCTCTCCAGGGTAGGAAGCTGCTATTTTCTTCACAGAATTTTGCCCCCATGCATGGTCCTAGGTCAGACCTACCTAAATCCTTCCAGATGTCAAACCTAGGTGGGGTTCAGATGGCATTTAGCCAGGAGATGGAAGGGAATCCATCCCAGTGAGCAGTCATCACCTTCCACCAGGTATCTGAAGAAAATGGAGGCACAGAGGTCAAACAGTCATCCCTCAGCATCTGCAAGGGATTGGTGCCAGGACCACCTGCAGATACCATAATCTGAGGATGCTCAAGTCCTTCACATAAAATGTGACCTACACAATCCTCTGTTTATCTTTTTTTTTTTTTTTTTTTAAGACGGAGTCTTGCTCTGTCGCCCAGACTGGAGTGCAGTGGCACGATCTCGGCTCATTGCAAGCTCCGCCTCCTGGGTTCACACCATTCTCCTGCCTCAGCCTTCCGAGTAGCTGGGTCTACAGGCGTGTGCCACCATGCCCGGCTAATTTTTTTTTGTATTTTTAGTAGAGACTGGGTTTCACCATGTTAGTTAGGATAGTCTCGATCTCCTGACCTCGTGATCCGCCCGCCTCAGCCTCCCAGAGTGCTGAGATTACAGGCGTGAGCCACCACGCCTGGCCTCCTCTGTTTATCTTAAATCATCTCTAGATTACTTCTAATACCGAATACAATGTAAATGCTATGTAAATAGTTTTTTATACTGTGTTTTGGGAGTATTTGTATTATTTTTATTGTTGTATTGTTATTTTTAGTTTTTCAAATATTTTTGATCTGCTGTTGGTTGACTCCTTGGGTTAGGAACCTGTGGATATAGAGGGCCACCTGTACTAAGAATCTTCAGCTCCCTCTCCTGGCAGATCCCTGGCGAGTGAGGTGGGCCTATGTTGAGTGCTCCTTTTGCCTGAGTGAGAGCCTAGAACCAGAGACTGCATGCCCTAATCCAGGATTTCTTGACCATGGCACCATTGATAGTTGGGGTCAGATAATGTTTTTGTTGTGGGGGCCATCCTTGTAGGATGTTAGCAGCATTTCTGGCCACTACCCACTAGAGGCCAGAAGTACCCTTCCTCCAGTAGTGACCTTCCCTCCAGTGTAACCAAAGTAGATCCAGACATTGCCAGATGTTCCCAGAGGAAGACACCCATGACTGAGGACCACTGGGGCCAGTTCTTTCCTCTTCCCCAAGACCAGTGCATGAGCCTCAGCTGTTACCACTTTGGTAGTGAGGAAGAATTGACAGTATCCCCCAAGCATTTACTCCAGTGCCACAGCTGAGTGGCTGGCTTGGCATGTCCTTGGCTGTAACACGGAAGGAGGCCAGAGGACAGGGAGCAGAGAGAAAAGGGGTAGCCATATCTTCTCTCAACATTTTTTGGCTCACAAAGCTAAACCACAGGGAAGGGCAGGGGTGAAGTTGGCTATACACATCACAGGACTAGGTCTTTCTCTCCCTCCTCATCTCTCTCTCTCTTTCATGCACATACATGCACACACACACAAATGAACACCCCTCTGCCATTCTGTGTATTGGCTTTGTTCTCTCCCACTGAAGACAGGCTTTCTCCAGAGACAAAAGAGAACTTACTGCAGGAGGAAGAAGTTAATGAATGGGCTGATTTTGCCCAAGAGATTGGCAGGGCAGGAATAAGAGGTTATGAGTATCAATGAGAGAAGAGAGGAAAGGATTCATTATGATGTCCAGACCGGAAGGGGAAGTAAATGAAGCCATGAGGAGCTGGTATATGGGGAGAAGAGGAAGATGCTTGAAGATCAGAGGTCTTCATCCAGTGAAAAGCAGGAAAGAAGGGAGTCAGAGCTTGGGAAGTTATCCTTTAAGAATCCTAACATCTGACCCAGAACTATCAATATATATTTATTTTGCTTCAGCGATAAGTTCACTTAGACACATAGAATCATAGGGCAGTAGAGCTTAAAAGAAACTTAAGAGATCCTTCAGTGCTGGAACAAGAGATTGATACTTGTTCACAACTCCTCTGTCCTTGGAATCAAATGAGAAATAAGATATAGAAGTCAAGCAGCTGGGACTTAACATAAATTTATGACAGCTAAAGCTGATTGGAGAATGTAGTTTTGAATGTACAATTGGGCTTCCTAATTCTTTCCCTCAACATGAAACTTATCTACCCAGAACTGGAAGACTGCTCTATCCCACAAGGCAAGAACCTGCCCTAGAAAGCTTACCATGAAAAGGAGAGGAGAGGAGGGAAGCACAGGCCTTCTCTGGGGGGGCTGTTCCCAAAAGGAGAAAACCCAGAAGAACCTGAGTCATGACATATGCCCATTTTATGTGCTCCAGTTCTCCAAGCGCATGAACCACTTATCCTCTGCTAGATACCATGAGTTAGGAGGTAGAGCAGTAAGTGGAGAGTACTTTTCTCAAGGCTGCAGCAAGGACAGAAGTTCCCACTTTATAAGATGAGGCAAAAGTGCTTGCAGTGGGAGAGGTAGGTTTCCCCCTAACAAATGCCATTTAATAGAGCAACCTCTGCTCCAAGAACACTGAGGCCCAGAGAGGTGAAGTGATTTCCCAAAGGTACCATGGCTCTGAAAGAATAAGGTTCTCCATACTCCTAATGGTGAAGTTTCACCATTTCACATGTGTAATCAAAGGAGGACGGGCTCTTCCACATTTATCAGCATAATAGCAACAAGAATCTTCTATTCCATCATGCACAAGGACTTCTAACTCCTTCCTTCATCACTATCACTGCCTCCACATCCCCAATCTACACCTTGCCACCTCTATCTACACATCACACCCTCATCCACACCTCACCACTACCATCTACACCTCACCACCCTCACCTATACCTCACCATCTACACCTAAACCACACACCTCCATCTAGACCTCACCACCTCCATCTAGACCTCACCACCACCATCTAGACCTCACCACCCTCACCTATACCTCACCACCTACACCTAAACCACACACCTCCATGTAGACCTCACCACCATCTAGACCTCACCACCTCCATCTAGACCTCACCACCTCCATCTAGACCTCACCACCACCATCTAGACTTCGTCACCTCCATCTAGACATCACCACCTCCATCTACACTTCACCACCCTCACCTGTATCTCACTACCTACACCTAAACCGCACACCTCCATCTAGACCTCACCACCTCCATCTAGACCTCACCGCCACCACCATCTAGACCTCACCACCCCCACCATCTAGACCTCACCACCCTCACCTATACCTCACCACCTACACCTAAACCACACACCTCCATCTAGGCTTCACCACCTCCGTCTAGACATCACCACTTTCATCTAGACCTCACCACCACCATCTACACCTCACCAACCTCACCTATACCTCACAACCTACACCTACACCATACACCTCCATTTAGACCTCACCACCACCATCTAGACCTCACTACCCTCACCTATACCTTACCAACTACGCCTAAACCACACACCTCCATCTAGACCTCACCACCTCCAATATAGACCTCACCACCACTATCTAGACCTCACCACCGTCATCTATACCCCACCACCCTCACCTATACCTCACTACCTACACCTAAACAACACACCTCCATCTAGACCTCACCACCACCATCTACACCTACACCATACACCTCCATCTAGACATCACCACCCCCATCTAGACCTCATCACCTCTATCTAGACATCACCATCACCATCTACACCTCATCACCCTCACCTATACCTCATCACCTACATCTATACCACAAACCTCCATCTAGACCTCACCACCTCCATCTAGATATCAGCACCTCCACCTACACCTCACGACCACCATCTATACCTCACCACTACCATCTACACCTCACCACCCTCACCTATATCTCACTACCTACACCTACACCACACACCTCCATCTAGACCTCACCACCTCCACCTAGACTTTACCATCACCATCTACCCTTGTTCACACCTCACCACCCCCATGTATACCTCATACCTCCATCTATACTTCACACCTTCATCTATACCTCACACCACTACATACTACCTCACCATCTCCATCTCCACCTCACATCTCTGTTTACAACTTACTACCTCCATCTACATCTTATCACTTCCATGTACACCTCACCACCTCCATTCACATATCACGTTTCCAGCTACACTTCACACCCCATCTACACCTCATACCTCCATCTACATCTGATCCTTTCCATATACACCTCACCACCTCCATCTACACCTTACACCACCATCTATACCTCAGAACCTCCATTTATACCTCAAACCACCATATACACCTCACCACCTCTCTCTACATACACCTCATCATCTCTGTCTACACCTCACACCTCATCATCTCCGTCTACACCTTACACCTCCATTTACACCTCACACCACCTCCATCTACACCTTAACATCTTTTTTTTTTTTTTTTTTCAATGGAGTCTTGCCCTGTTGCCTGGGCTGGAGTGCAGTGGCATGATCTTGGCTCACTGCAACCTCTGCCTCCTGGGTTCACACCATTCTCCTGCCTCAGCCTTCCGAGTAGCTGGGTCTACAGGCGTGTGCCACCATGCCCGGCTAATTTTTTTTTGTATTTTTAGTAGAGACTGGGTTTCACCATGTTAGTTAGGATAGTCTCGATCTCCTGACCTCGTGATCCGCCCGCCTCAGCCTCCCAGAGTGCTGAGATTACAGGCGTGAGCCACCACGCCTGGCCTCCTCTGTTTATCTTAAATCATCTCTAGATTACTTCTAATACCGAATACAATGTAAATGCTATGTAAATAGTTTTTTATACTGTGTTTTGGGAGTATTTGTATTATTTTTATTGTTGTATTGTTATTTTTAGTTTTTCAAATATTTTTGATCTGCTGTTGGTTGACTCCTTGGGTTAGGAACCTGTGGATATAGAGGGCCACCTGTACTAAGAATCTTCAGCTCCCTCTCCTGGCAGATCCCTGGCGAGTGAGGTGGGCCTATGTTGAGTGCTCCTTTTGCCTGAGTGAGAGCCTAGAACCAGAGACTGCATGCCCTAATCCAGGATTTCTTGACCATGGCACCATTGATAGTTGGGGTCAGATAATGTTTTTGTTGTGGGGGCCATCCTTGTAGGATGTTAGCAGCATTTCTGGCCACTACCCACTAGAGGCCAGAAGTACCCTTCCTCCAGTAGTGACCTTCCCTCCAGTGTAACCAAAGTAGATCCAGACATTGCCAGATGTTCCCAGAGGAAGACACCCATGACTGAGGACCACTGGGGCCAGTTCTTTCCTCTTCCCCAAGACCAGTGCATGAGCCTCAGCTGTTACCACTTTGGTAGTGAGGAAGAATTGACAGTATCCCCCAAGCATTTACTCCAGTGCCACAGCTGAGTGGCTGGCTTGGCATGTCCTTGGCTGTAACACGGAAGGAGGCCAGAGGACAGGGAGCAGAGAGAAAAGGGGTAGCCATATCTTCTCTCAACATTTTTTGGCTCACAAAGCTAAACCACAGGGAAGGGCAGGGGTGAAGTTGGCTATACACATCACAGGACTAGGTCTTTCTCTCCCTCCTCATCTCTCTCTCTCTTTCATGCACATACATGCACACACACACAAATGAACACCCCTCTGCCATTCTGTGTATTGGCTTTGTTCTCTCCCACTGAAGACAGGCTTTCTCCAGAGACAAAAGAGAACTTACTGCAGGAGGAAGAAGTTAATGAATGGGCTGATTTTGCCCAAGAGATTGGCAGGGCAGGAATAAGAGGTTATGAGTATCAATGAGAGAAGAGAGGAAAGGATTCATTATGATGTCCAGACCGGAAGGGGAAGTAAATGAAGCCATGAGGAGCTGGTATATGGGGAGAAGAGGAAGATGCTTGAAGATCAGAGGTCTT